>NC_134699.1:47021111-47361111 GCF_050947455.1 Rhinoderma darwinii
AACTATCTGCGGTGATGGTTGAGCACTGGGGCGGCCGCATGCTGGTATTATGAGGCTAGGAAGTGCCAAAATCCGTGGCCCTTCTCATCCTTGTAATGCTAGGCTGTGGCTGATTATGAAAAATGGGCGGGGGACACTCACGTCGGTTTTTTAAAAAAAATTGACAAACTACGTGCGGTCCCCCCTATTTTTCTTAACCAGCCAGATACAATAAAGCAGCCACAGCCTAGCATTACAAGGATGAGAAGGGCCACGGTGTTTGGCACTTCCCAGCCTCATAATACCAACATGTGGCCGCCCCAGTGCCCAACCATCACCGCAGATAGTTAGGTACTGGATTGTACCCGGCTCTTCCCGATACCCCTGGTGACTGAGGTAATGAGTTCTAGCCTTTTTGCTGGTTAACACTAAGCCCAGCCTTAGAAATGGATGCTGACAAACGGACAACTGTCCTTACTAAGGCGCTAATAAAGTATTAAAAAAACGGGCAAAAGAAAATGTTTTTATTGAAATAACTGCCAACAAAGTCCTCCTTTAACCATTTTATATGAAAAAAACAAACGTAGATCATCGAAGTAGTCCACTGAATCTGCCACGTCCAATAGGTCCAGCGGAATCTGCGAAAAGAATAGTTAGTAATGTGAAAAATACACAATCTTATACTCGCCTACAGCAGACGTCTGTCTTCTCCCCGGCACCACTATAGACACTAGACATCAATGAAAAATAATTCCCTTAGGCCCCATGCACGCAACCGTATTTTTCATCCGTAGTTACAGACCGTAATTATGGACCCATTATTTCTATCCGTTCGGAAGAAATGATCCGTACAATATAGAATATTTCCAATTCTTGTTCGTTCTTACAGCTCGGACTCCCCATAGAAGTCTATAGGAGCTTCTGTAATTACGGACGGCTACCGATGTGTACAAGTCCGTAATTACGCAAGCGTTGCTAGCCGGCGCCAGGTTGGTAAATGTTGCACTTTTCTTAGTTTTGTGGATCTGTATATACGGATGCAGTATGGACCGTATTTGCGGATAAGTTGCGGATGACTTCGGATCCATATTTACGGCCAGTATATACGGATGGATGAAAATACGGTCGTGTGCATGGGGCCTTAGGGCATGTTTACACGACGCTAAAAAAAACGTGAATGTTTTGAATACACTAGCGTTTCTTGTGGAGCACCTTTTTAAAATACGGGCATTTTTTGTGTTTGGGCGTTTTTTTGGCGCATAATTAGGACTCCTGTGTTTTACGTGCTAAAGAATTGACTCGACACTTGGGAAGTTTAATCAAGTGTTTTGACGTGTAAAACAGAAGACACCTGACCTGTAGAGGTCATCAGTAGATCATCGGTGCGGGTCCGACAACCAGACCCCGCACCGTTAAGCCGCTCCAGCTATCTCTGGGCACCGGATGTTATGGCCCATTATGCTAGTGTGGTGGGGGCCCCAGATGAATCTGTGCTCCGGGTGCAGGAGAACCTAGCTACGCCTCTGTAGAAGGGGCCGTGGTGCTTGGACCCTTTGACTGCAGTACCTGACATGTATGTGTGGCAGTGTCTGGTACTGCAGCTCAGGCTCATTCTGTACCAGACATATCCACATGGACTAGAGTTGTTCTGTGTCCATTACCTATGTGATGGGGCTATGACCCTCCAGCAAGCTATGGATTGTGTAAAATTAAACGGACAAAATAAGGAGGGAATGTTTACAAGTTTAGATACATGACAAAATGTTCAGTAAACTTCCTTTAGTTCAGCATCTGACGGTCTGGAAACCCCAATGGTCTAGAACACTTATTGTTGAGATCTTGCTATAGCTCATGTATTCCCTCCGTTTGTTTTCCTAGGATAATGTAGAGCGCGTGGATGCCCTGCACCTCACCACAGAAGAATTCATTGAGCGCTATGAGAAACCTTACAAGCCGGTAGTGATTCACAATGGCACAATAGATTGGCCCGCTCAAGAGAAATGGAACCTAGAGAGACTCAAGCGCAAGTACCGCAACCAGAAGTTCAAGTGCGGAGAAGACAATGATGGTTATTCTGTGAAGATGAAGATGAAATATTACATTGAGTACATGGAAGGGACCCGGGATGACAGTCCCTTGTACATCTTTGATAGCAGCTATGGGGAGCATCCGAAAAGAGGGAAATTGCTGGAAGATTATGACGTTCCAAAATATTTTCGAGATGACCTTTTTCAGTTTGCAGGAGAGAAGCGGCGACCACCATACAGGTATGGGGTCACTATTGGTAAACACTGGGACTCTTGTATAAAGTGTCCTTGTCACCCAAAGCAACCAATCAGGCTTGATCTCTGGTACATGTTGTCCACTACAACTCCAAGTATTCTCTGGCAGCCTAATATTGGTGAAGAATCCTTTTCAGAGTGAAAATAAGACAGGTTGACTTTTTCCTGTTCCGGGTTGACTTCTCCTAAGACAGGTGCTCTGGAGGTGTCCCTATGAGCCGCTCTTTGTCCCTTTTGGGGGCATATGAAACAAAAAATGTGGTCCTGTTGGATAAAGTGCTGTTATGGGGAAAATAAAGCAGCCATGTTTTACTAATCCTGGACCACCTATTTTTTTGTATTTTATTTTTGTGATTGGTTATTAAAACGTACTTGTGCTTTTGTCTCACTACAGATGGTTTGTGATGGGGCCGCCTCGCTCTGGAACAGGGATTCACATTGATCCATTAGGGACCAGTGCATGGAATGCGCTGGTCCATGGACACAAGCGCTGGTGCCTCTTTCCCACCAATACTCCACGTGAGCTAATCAAAGTGACCCGAGAAGAAGGAGGTAACCAGCAGGATGAGGCCATCACTTGGTTTAATGTTATCTATCCCCGTACACTGCTGCCCACTTGGCCTGCTGAGTTTAAGCCATTAGAGATCTTGCAGAAGCCTGGAGAAACTGTGTTTGTACCAGGTAAATAAATAAATACATTTTTTCCAATACCTACAGATGTAGCAGGGTTGAGTTGTTTGATGCAGGAGATCAGAGTTTGTCATTTGATACAACGAAGGCCCCATGCACACGAACGTGCTTTTGCGGACGCAAATCCACGGGAGAATTGCAGCCCCATTCATTCTTATGGAGCCCGGACCGCAGAAAGAACGAGCATGTCTTATTATGGCCGTCTTCTGCAGTCCGGGCTCATTGAAAATAATGGCCGCGGCCATGTGCAGGGCCCGCAAATTTGCTCGCGGCTGACAGTCCTCTGCCAGCCGACCAGAAAATCACGGCCGTGCATGAGGCCTTATTGATAACCTGATATGTTATCAGTGGTTTTGGCAGGTTTATCATAGTATATGAAAGAAACTATTAAGCTACAAATTGAGCTCTGCTACATCTGTCACTTGGTGGTTACAAGGAAAGGATCTGTTTATTTTGTTTCTTACACTTTGTTTCAATTCCTCGACCGTTTCATAAATGTTTGCTGTCGGTGAACGAAAATTTGTGCTGATGTATATTGCTCGCCGTAGACATGATGGATTTTCAGCCTATAGATCAAAACAGACATTGAAAATGCTGAAATATTGATGCTACTATTTTGGTGTACATGAAAGGTTTTGATCACTTTCTATTCCATTTTTTTGTGGCGGATTAGGTGACCAAATAATAGAGATTCTGGCACTTACATTTTTTTTTTTTCTACGGCGTTCACCGTGCGGGTTAAATAATAATATATTGCAATAGTTCAGACTTTTACGGACGCGGCGATACCAATTATGTTTATTTTTTTTACAATGCTTTAGGGGAGAATTGGAAAAGGTTTTTTTTTTGGGACTTTTAATTTCATTATTTTTTTTTTTTTACATAAACAACTTTATTTTTACTAATTTTTTTATTAGTCCCCCTAGGGGTTTTCAACCAGCGATCGTTAAATCGCTTGCACTATATACTGCAATACTAATGTATTGCAGTATATCGTCTTTCTGACCGGCTTCTATTAAACTGTCAGACGCAGGGCTTAATAGGAGCAAAAAGATTGCAGAACTGGGGGGTCTTCATTAGGACCACAGGCTGCCATAGCAACCATCGCCATTGCGGGGGAGGCGCGATGAGCTGCTAGAGGGGGTCGCCCACCTCTTTCTAAAGTTTTAAATGCCGCGGTCGCTATTGTTCCCGCTCGTTACTGTGAAGTGTCGGCTGTAGCTACAGACGACATTCGCATTGTATGGAGCGGGTTCACTCTGTCAGCCCGCTCCATACTTCCCCCTACCCGGCTATGACTTAGCCATACGTCAAATGTTGGGTAGTGGTTAAATACAGGATGTACAGCCAACAGTTTATATAATACTTTTGCCGATTTGGTGCGTCAGAATCTCTTCCCTGATCAGCTTGCACCAGTTTGACCAACAGGGCACTTGCAGTAGGCTGAAAACAGTGGCAGCTTCACAACTGCCATAAGGCTATATACGTTTTAACAGCCGATGCCCCATGCAGTTGTCACGTTTATAAACGTCGGCAGCCTGGAACTGGGTTTAATGAGTGCAGTGCTGCTTTAATATGAGCAGCGCTGCACTCTTGTCTGCCGGGGCTTTAAGAGCCCCGGATTATCCCCCCCACTGTAGATAGCACCACACACAACCCCCGCAAAACATCCTGTAGATAGCGCTCTGGTCGCGGATTCCCCTCCTAGTGGGAGCACCTGACGTCTCAACATCCCCGCTGTAAATAGTGCCCCCCCCATTTAGATAGCAACCCCCCCCCATGTAGATACCATCGAATCCCCGTGTAGCACCACCTAAACCCCCACTAGGAGCAGAATCCCCGGTGTCAGATCGTTCTGTGCCGGGGATTCCGCTTCTAGAGAGAGCCCCTGACTTCACTGTCCACCGTCAGGGGCTCTCTCTAGGAATGACCGCCCGACGCTCCGACCGGGGATTCCGCTACTGGAGAAGCCACTGGCATCACTATCCATATATGGAAAGTGATGTCAGTGGCTACTCCTGGAGCGGCATCCCCGGCCACAGAGATATCAGGGGCTCCCCCCAGGAGCGGAATCCCCAGCCAGAGGGTTTCCGCTTCTACGGTGGTTCTATCTACAGCAAGGGGGTGCTATTTGCAGGGGGTGGTGCTATCTACACGGGGTCTAGTGCAGTCTACAGTGGTGCTATATATAGGGGGTGGGGCTCACTATCTACATGGGCACTGTGGAATTATATGGCCACTACCTACAGCGGACACTGGCGATATCTACATGGGCACTGTGTGTGGCACTATTTACAGTGGGCACTGGCACTATCTACAGTGGGCAATGTGGCACTATCTACAGTGTTATTGCGTCAATATCTACATGGGCAGTGTGTTGTTTTCAGGTGACTGGGACAAAAAAAACCCTAACATAAAATTCATCCATTTTTTTTAACGCCCATGAAAAACGGATGGCAAATGGCGGTGAAAACGGTCAGACGATCGGGAAATGGATTAAAATTTTGAGACACATTGATGCAAAACAGCCATGAAAAACTGATTGTTAACTGCCCTTTTTTTCACGTCGTGTGTATATTTCTAGCCCTCTTCACTCTCCCATCACAGTGATCCAGGGTGACAGAGAGAAGTCGTCTAATTGTTACAGAGCTCTACAGTGTATATCTATATACATATAATATATATAAAAAATTATTTCTATAGTCCACAAATGTAAAATCTATCTTTGTAATCTAATTTTTTTTTTTTTTTTTTTTTTTTTATGGGATTCACTTAGCACTCATGCACACGACCGTAGTGGTGTGCGCGGCTGTGATTTGCAGCTCGGCTGGGGGTGGAGTGTCGCCTGCGGGCCACCCGCAAATCGCGGGCCGTTCACATGGCCATGTGCGTTCAGCCACTCCTTTTTGTACATGTGAACATATCCTTAGATCAACATCCTATATAGAACTGTGCACTCAAAATACAAAATATAGACGTCTAATGAGAATAGATCTGTCAATAGCAGCTTGTTGACAGTTTCCAATTAGCAACAGTTTTCCTTGCAAATGCTAAATCAGAAACCAAAGCAATAATAAAGATATATTACAATGACTTGGTTTTAAATTTGTTTTAAGGAGGCTCTGTCACCAGATTTTGCAACCCCTATCTGCTATTGCAGCAGATCGGCGCTGCAATGTAGATTACAGTAACGTTTTTATTTTTAAAAAACGAGCATTTTTGGCCAAGTTATGACCATTTTTGTAGTTATGCAAATGAGGCTTGCAAAAGTCCAAGTGGGTGTGTTTAAAAGTAAAAGTACAACTGGGCGTGTATTATGTGCGTACATCGGGGCGTTTTTAATACTTTCACTAGCTGGGCGTTCTGACGAGAAGTATCATCCACTTCTCTTCAGAACGCCCAGCTTCTGCCAGATCACGCTGTGACGTCACTCACAGGTCCTGCATCGTGTCAGACGAGCGAGGACACATCGGCACCAGAGGGAGGCTACAGTTGATTCTGCAGCAGCATCAGCGTTTGCAGGTAAGTAGCTACATCGACTTACCTGCTAACGCTGATGCTGCTGCAGAATCAACTGTAGCCTCTGGTGCCGATGTGGCCGTCACGATGCAGGACCTGTGAGTGACGTCACAGATCTGCACTGTCAGATGCTGGGCGTTCTGAAGAGAAGAGGATGTTACTTCTCATCAGAGCGCCCAGCTAGTGAAAGTATTAAAAACGCCCCGATGTACGCACATAATACACGCCCACTTGGACTTTTACTTTTAAACACACCCACTTGGACTTTTGCAAGCCTCATTTGCATAACTACAAAAATGGTCATAACTTGGCCAAAAATGCTCGTTTTTAAAAATAAAAATGTTACTGTAATCTACATTGCAGCGCCGATCTGCTGCAATAGCAGATAGGGGCTGCAAAATCTGGTGACAGAGCCTCTTTAAGAATGTTAAAGTATATTTTTTTTTACAAGGTATCACTACCATGTTATGTAATGTATTATTGGCACACAAAAATGTATGTAGTAGTAAATTGGTCCACCTCCTGCCATGTTACCAGCCTCATAGACACATTAAATAAGGCTGTCGTATCATTGAGTCCAGTGAAGTGCTGAAAAATATACCATTATGTTCCCACAGGTGGTTGGTGGCACGTTGTACTGAACATAGACACTGCTATCGCTATTACACAAAACTTCGCCAGTTGCACCAACTTTCCGGTGGTTTGGCACAAGACTGTGAGGGGGAGACCGAAGCTATCCAGAAAGTGGTATAGGTGAGGAGCAGTAATGGTAAATAATATTGGACATGGGAGGGTTATGGTCTCTACTGTGGAGACTCCTATGGGTAATTGTGGGGGAGGGGGGGGGTCAGTGTTTTCCCTCCTAGAATACATCTCCACTCTAACATAGCCTTTCTTCTAAGTCCGAGAAGCTTATGTGGTATCTTCGAGTTTTGAGTCCTTTTGATCAGCAGCGCCAGCAATGAGAAGCATCCACTGATCTGATACAAGAGTTTAGCACCTCAATTATTACGTTTTTCCAAAGTTAACTTCCCTCTTCTAATAATGAGTTTTTAACATGACTTGGATTTACAAGTACGAAACCTTTCCAAGCATCTGCTGCAGCGGGAAGAGTAGAAAATAATTATTTGCCCTGTAATTAGCGATTTTGCCACCTTCATTCCATGGCATCAGGTACCAGAAGTGCTGGTAATGTACGTGTATATTTGCCACAAACACTTCAACACTATTACTAATGGAGAAATCTGGATTTCACTGAAGTTTCCTATTAAATTCCATATTTTTCATACATATAATTCGCTATATTCCTCATCTCCGCCCGCTATTCTCCTGAATGCTGCGATCAAAGCTGACCGCAGCATTCAGGGGAAAATGAGAACGGGAGATGCCCTTTGGATTGCGTCACAGGAATTCCCTCGAGGGACATACCATATATGGGCAGACAGCCCAGGGTCCATTGAAGTACCCCAGGACTGTCTGACCATATTTCCTGTTAGGGCATACTTAGGTACGTCCTAATAACTGCCTGTGTACTATCCGTACACAGGCTAATGTACTGGCATATAGATATATGCCAGTACATTAAAGTTGACTTTTATTTTTTTTACTTTTTTTATTTTTAATGTTAAGTAAAAAAGAAAACACACATTACAATAAAAATGTAAATAAGTATCGATATATAAAATATACACACATTCGGTATTGTCGCGAACGTAATAACACATTTACAGCGTCATTCATGTTTACGTTGTTATAAAATAAAAAAAACTGCTTTCTTTCACTTCATAATGTGAGGCACGTGGTGTGATGAATTTTGAACCTCCATGTGCACCACATTAATAGTTATTAACCCCATCATGTACCTCACACATTAACCCAATGTTGTCCATTATGACTGAGGAACATGATGGGGTTAATTACTGTTAATGTGAGGCACGCGGAGGTTCAAAATTCATCACACCTCGTGCCTCACATCAGAAAACTGAAGAACTTTTTTTTTTTATGGTTTGCAAAAATATCGTTTTGGTATCGAGTATCGCAATACTACTCGAAGTATCGGTATCGAAGTCCAAATTCTGGTATCGTGACATCCCTAGACTGCCCTACTGTTGGCGAACAGGCAGAATCACGCAATTTAAATTGCTTATGTAGGAAGTCCCATAACCAAAAATATGTTCTGAAGTAAGCGATCTTAGTTGCATGATCTCTCTAATAAGAATTTCCCATGTAGCTTAGGCCAGGTGTGTAACTAGTTTAGTGTTCCTCAGTTCTGCTCATCTTCGTAGTTCCTTCTTGTAAGGCGTGTTCGGTCCGTGATATACGGACCGTATGCCGGCAGTAATTCCCGGACCGAACACCGTGCAGGGAGAAACGCTACTAGCATCATAGTTATGTACGATGCCAGGAGTCGCTGCCTCCCTCGGGAAAACTCTCCCGTACTGTCATCATGTTTTCAGTACGGGACAGTACTCCGGCGGAGATGCAGCGACTCCTAGCGTCGTACATAACTATGATGCTAGGAGCTCGGCTCCCTGCACTGTGTTCGGTCCGGGAAATACGGCCGACATGCGGCTCGTATATCACGGACCCAACACGGTCGTGTGAATAAGGCCTAAAGGGAAGATGGGGCTGCAGTAATATTAGCTGCGTGGCTACTCTCTGATAGCATCATGACTGGGTTTAAACTATCGGTGACTGCAAGGAATCTGGGTGTCTAGTTTCAGCGCTTAGGTTGCTGCATATATGGGGTCACTAGGAGATATTGAAACAGCTGAGTGAATGTGAGTCTATATTAGAAAACCCGCTTTGTAGAACCCCATGAAATTCTGCTATAAAGTTTGGTTTTCTGTTGCATTAGACTTCTTTGTATCTTTCCTTTCTAGAATCTTGAAGCAGGAGCGTCCTGAGCTGGCGGCACTG
Organism: Rhinoderma darwinii; assembly: GCF_050947455.1. Taxonomy (NCBI): domain Eukaryota; kingdom Metazoa; phylum Chordata; class Amphibia; order Anura; family Rhinodermatidae; genus Rhinoderma; species Rhinoderma darwinii. The sequence goes on from NC_134699.1 coordinate 47,030,501, forward strand.
GCTGATACAGTGGACTTGCAGGAATCGACCGGTATTGCATCTGACTCTTCGAGTGACTCGTCCAGCTCGTCGTCCTCCAGCTCCTCAGAATCTGGATCTGAGGTAAGGTTATAGAAGTGCACTCATAAGTAGCTGGAGTAGATTGCGGTTACTTGGCAGCCCATGGTAATAAGTATTAGCAGACTTGATGTCTCTACAAGTCCGTTTGTAGCAGTGGGTTGATTTGTTGTGACAGATCTCCAGTAAAGCTAAATCCTGCATCTAAAAACTGCAACATGCGGAAGTAATATGATTAGTCGTTTCCGCACAAAGCTTGTAGCTACAATATACATTTCATACATCTGTGGGTTTGTGTTTTAAGGAATGTTCATGCCACGATGTCCGTTTAAAACCAAAAATGACTACAAATGTAAGTACATGGCTTTTCCCTCATCATCTTCCATCTGTTACCTGTGTAGGAGACCAAGGTAGCCCAGAACGTCTCGTCTGTCTGCCTCTTTTTAAATACTCTATTCAGGATTTCTGAGTTAAAGGGGTTTTCTTATTACAAACCTTGGTGGCATATCACTGGATCTTATTTTACACTTTATTTTTATGGTTCATAATTGCGTGAAGGCGCCCGCGATAGTAATGCGCTGTGTAGCGTTTTTACAATGTGTAATGTGTCTACTTTTATAAAATGTACGGGTTTGGAGCTATAATAATATTTTAAATTTTTACAAGAAAAAACACCCCAACATTTGAGAAGCAATTTCTCCCGATTACGGCAATACCCCATACGTGATGATAAACTGTGCTGGTTGGCGATTCGGCAGGGCTCAGAAAAGCAGGAGTGCTATTTGGCATGTAGATTTTGCTGGATTAGTTTCTGGGTGCCATGTCGCATTTGCAGAGCTCCTGATGTACCAGTACAGGAGAAACCCTTTAAAAGTGACCCCATTTTGGAAACTAGACCCCTTGAGTAATTCATTGTAGTTTTTGTGGGGTGCATGCGACTTTTTGATCAGCTTTTATTCTATTTTTTTTTTATTTTTTAAGAGGTGTGGTGACTAAAAAAACTGCAATTCTACTATAGTGTTTTTATTCCTTTTTTTTTTTTTTTTTTTTTTTTTTACTGCGTGCGCTATAAATGACATTCACTTTATTCTGCGGTGCGATACCATGTTTATAGTTTTTTTTATGACGTTGGCACAATAAAATACTTTTTATAAAAAATTATTTACTTTAGTGTGTCCTTATTCTAAGAGGCAGAACTTTTTTAATTTTTCGATCAGGAAAGCCGCGCGAGGACTTTTTTTTTTGCGTGACTAACTCTAGTTTTGATCAGTACCAATTTTGGTACATTCAACTTTTTGATCTCTTTTTATTCAGTTTTTTGGCAGGTGAAGTGACCAAAAAATCCCTCTGCAGTCAGCCCTGGGGACCTACAAAGGACCCCAGGGCTATCTGTTCCGTTTGCCTGCTGTTTGGGCACACTATGTGCTGCCCGATCATCATAGTGACACAGTGTAATGTATTAGTATACAGGAGTATGCTAATACATTACAAGTAAAACAAAAAAAGTTACAAATAAAGTTAGCCCTTGATGGGATTTAAAAAAAAAAAAAGTAACAAAAATAAATAAATAAACAAAAGTCCCAAAAAGTAATTATTTTGCATAAAGTAAATTTTTATTGCCCCCTACACTAAATAAAAACAAAAAACCTACACATATTATGTATCTACACGACCGTAATAACCTGAAGAATTAATCTAATGGGTTATTTAGCGTGAAACGTGAATGGAATAAACAAGAAAAACTATGTCGAGAATCGCTTTTTCCTATATTCACGCCGTAAATTATTATTATTCCCCCCCCCCCCCCAATACTATTTCTCTTGCATAAAACAAGGCCACATCAATGAAAAAATAAAAAAAAGTTATGGCTGCTGAAAAGCAGAGAGGCAAAAACAGAAAAATTTAGCTGGTCATTAAGGTCTTTTCAGGCCCGGCCACTAAGGGGTTAAAGAGGCTCTGTCACCAGATTTTGCAACCCCTATCTCCTATTGCAGCAGATCGGCGCTGCAATGTAGATTACAGTAACGTTTTTATTTTTAAAAAACGAGCATTTTTGGCCAAGTTATGACCATTTTTGTAGTTATGCAAATGAGGCTTGCAAAAGTCCAAGTGGGCGTGTTTAAAAGTAAAAGTCCAACTGGGCGTGTATTATGTGCGTACATCGGGGCGTGTTTACTACTTTTACTAGCTGGGCGTTCTGATGAGAAGTATCATCCACTTCTCTTCACAACGCCCAGCTTCTGGCAGTGCAGACACAGCCGTGTTCTCAAGAGATCACGCTGTGACGTCACTCACAGGTCCTGCATCGTGTCAGACGAGCGAGGACACATCAGCACCAGAGGCTACAGATGATTCTGCAGCAGCATCAGCGTTTGCAGGTAAGTCGATGTAGCTACTTACCTGCAAATGCTGATGCTGCTGCAGAATCAACTGTAGCCTCTGGTGCCGACACGATGCAGGACCTGTGAGTGACGTCACAGATCTGCACTGCCAGAAGCTGGGCGTTGTGAAGAGAAGTGGATGACACTTCTATACACAACGCCCAGCTAGTAAAAGTAGTAAACACGCCCAGATGTAACGCACATAATACACGCCCACTTGGACTTTTACTTTTCAACACGCCCAGTTGTACTTTTGCAAGCCTCATTTGCATAAATACGAAAATGGTCATAACTTGGCCAAAAATGCTTGTTTTTTAAAAATAAAAACGTTACTGTAATCTACATTGCAGCGCCGATCTGCTGCAATAGCAGATAGGGGTTGCAAAATCTGGTGACAGAGCCTCTTTAAGTAATTGCAGTAATTCCTTATTCACGTCAATTACCGGATTCCCTATCTTTTTGTAGTTCCATATTGGAGATTTTCTGTAAACACATTCCTCTATTATACAAGCAAATGTTCTCTCTAAGACGAGGCGAGAACACAGACCTTTGTTCGTGTCATTTTTGCACATTAGTGGATGAGTTCTTTACATGTTCTCATTGAAATGTTCATAGGCTTGTCTCATATTCCCCTGTATTCTGCACACAGGACGACTCCAGCTCTGGAGCGGAGACTATGTCGCACCGAAAGAAGAAGAGGAGAACGTGCAGTGGAATGGGCAACGGAGACAGCACCACACAGGATGACTGTGTGAGCAAAGAGCGGAGCTCCTCCAGGTGACATCGGTGTCACACTCCTCCAACCAGAGACAGAAATGACTCCTACACACCATCTCAAAGGGACGGTTTCTTTGTTCTGATTTCCCTTAACTGCTGCTCGGAATCTGCAGAACAAGCCGCGTGCCACCGTTTTATATAATACATCGCACACACAGAGACATTACTAGTATGAATAATGGTGGAAAAGACCCAAATGGCCTTTACTGGATGAACAATGACATCAATGCTTCTTCTTGAGAAAATATCTGCATTGAGCGTGCTCAGAATTACAGGCTTTCATTTAAAGTAGAAGTTGATGGATTTCACAATGTCCATTTTCTGGGTGACTTCCGATGCGGAGTTCAGTGTCTGGTTTAACTCGAGCTCCTGCAGCAAATGAGGTCTGTGCAGGTTGTCGCTACCACTCGGCCGATCTCATTTACCTTTACACGGCACACTGGTTTAGAAGGGCATCTTTTCAGGTGTTTTCAACTCCATTTTAAAGTCCTATACAAAAGTACAGCAACCCCTTGACGTCCTAGAGCTCTGGCATAGTCACCCACTGATTGCAGCTAACGTTGCTAGGCAACAACCGTAAAACAAAAATTGGACACTGGCAATCAAATGGTATGCTTAAACAAATTATTTATTAGGGTGTCTGATAGACCCCTGAATATATAGCTACCATGAGAACCTGTTCCATTTTATTGGGTGTTGTTCTTTTTTTTTTGTTTTTTTTAAGCGGCATCCATTTCTAGGACCGTATATGCAGTTTCGATTTCGCCAATAATTCTTTTCCTGTCCCTGGTCTTTAGGATGGATTGTAAGACCTTACCCTATGCAATCCCCATGCCTTAATGTCCCTATAGGTGATAATTCTTCAGATGTAATACTATTGAATGGTCTCCCTGGGCTACGCCTTGTTTGGGATCAAGTTGAAGCAACACTGTGAAATGTATTTCCCCTTTATAGACTTTGTCAGTCATTAGGGTCACGTCGGTAATGATCCATATGCTGGGACTCCTAAAGATATAAAGAACAAATGACTCTCGGCAGTGACTTTAATGGGAAGAGCTTTCAGCGGAGAGGAGGTTTTGCACTTGTCGGTCTTTTAAAATCCGTACCAGAGCCAGTCCAGTCTCGATGTTCCAGCTCATGGACCTCCACTGATCCGACCTGTATGAGGATTTCCAGTTACAATTATTTCATCATAGAACCTTGCGGTTGCATCGGGCTAAACCCCTTTGGGAATCCTTTATTGCTCATTATAAGGCGATTACGTATTGGCAAACATATTCTTGGTTTGAAGAATTCATGGTGTAATTCTGTCTGTATGTTGGCGAAATAGATTTGCATTTTTATTTTGGAATTTAAAGATATTTTGATATTTTCCTTTATTCAATTTGTTAGTAAAATTTTTAGATGTCGCTCCATTGCTTGAGTTTGCATGTAATTGTTTTTACTCCATTGCCTCCGGCATTAGAATTCACAGAAACACGCAGTCTTGTGTGGCCAATCTATGCCAGAAGTATCTACGAGTTTAGACCAATGTCATATGGTGTGTAATGTTCCCTAGAGATCCCTGAGGACTCTCTATCTAGTTACCTAAATTCATCGTCTGCCTTGTCAGAGGGTGAATAATAGTAGAACAAAAAAAAAAAACAGCGCCAGTCTAGTCTATGGGCCGCGCCTGGTATTGCAGCTGAGCCCCATTCATTTGAATGGGGCTCGGCTTTAAACCATATTCAGCCCATGGACAAATATGCTGTGTCATATAATCAAGAGTGAGCTGGTCTATAGATCTGGCTCAGCACTTGATATGGATAATGTATCTTTTAATATATAGTTAACCCTTTACTTGTTGGACAGTCGAGACAGGACTATAAACACCTCTTACGCTTGGCAGTCAGTCGATTTTCATTCTCTGGCGGCAGCTTTGAAGTGATTTAATTAACATTTTCCCTAGAAATCTAGAACATTAAAAATACAACCGAAACCTACTACCCTTCAGGAGTGAGGAATGAAAAAATAATTTTGCTGTGATCACATAGTCCCAGAGATTTCCCTGAGCAAATGATCCCCTTCTAAATGAACCTCAGCCGCGGGTGTCTTCATTAATTATATTAACATATGAGAAATGTGTATGTTTTAACTACAGTCTGTGATCACGGTTAATTTAAACTTCCTTCCCTTTAATTTGTATTTCGTTTTTTAGTAATGTTTTCTAACAAAAAATAAAATTGAGTTTAAATCTATGTAATCTGTATGCCTTTTTTTATTTTTTTTTTGTCCAGGGGGTGGTGGGTGGGAGTTGCAAATGTATGGTTATATAGTTTGAAAAGGAAGACCCCATTGAAAATGTCCATTAACCCCTTCCCGCCACAGACACTTTTGGACTTCCTTTCAGCCCCATTTTTCAAATCTGACATGTCACTTTATGTGGTAATAACTTTGGAGTGCTTTCACCTATACAAGCGATTCTGAGATTTATTTGTGACAAATTGTACAGTCAGTGGTAAAATATGGTCGATTTTAGTTTCACTGCTTATTTGTAAAAAACACAAATTTAGAAAAAAAAATTAGAATTTTTCAAAGTTTGAATGTATCCGCTTGTAAGACACAGTTATACCACACAAAATAATTACTACATAATATTTCCGCGCCATTTGGCTTTTTGAGCGAATATTTTGCTGTATTGGCTTCTTGGTTGCCATGTCGCATGTGCAAAGCTTCCTGAGGTACCAGTACAGTAGAGATTCCCTAGATGTGACCCCATTTTCAAGACTTTACCCCCTCATAGAATTAAATTGGGGGTGTAATTAGCATTTTGACCTCACAGGTGTTTTATAGATTATATTAGAATTGGGCTGTGAAAATGTAAATCTTCATTTTTTCCAATAATATGTAGTTCTAGCTCAACATTTTTGCAAGGAATACAGGAGAAAAGACACCCCAAGATGTGTTACTCCATTTCTCCCGAGTAAGGCAATACCCTATGTGGTCGTAAACTGCTATTTGGAAACACAACAAGGCTCTAACCACTTATTGACCGCCAATAAGCCGTTTCACAGCGGCCGTTAAGGGTACTTATGCCAGAGCGCCGCCTCTTCACAGCTCTGTGTCATAAGTCCGGCACGGGTGTCCTGTGCAGGCTAAAGCGGGTGTCGGGCGGTCTAAAGACAGCCGGGCACCTGCTCTAACGGGCTGGATCGATTTCAACATTGATCTCACCCATTTAACCCCCTAGATGCGGCGCTCAATAGCAAGCACCGCATCCAAGTGGTTTTGGAGGGAGGGTGTTCCCTCTCTCACCTCATCGGCACCCTGCGATTGTAATAGCAGGCTGTCAGGGCCTGACAATGGCCCCCAGTTCTGCCTGTGGTGGATGCCTGAGGCATGACCTAGCAGCTGCCTGTCAGTTTTACACTGAGAGGCAATAATATGCTGCAATACAGAAGTATTGCAGTGCATTATAAGAGCGATCAGAAGATCGCATAGTGAAGTCCCCTAGAGGGACGAAACATAAAGTTAACAAAAAGTTTAATAAAGTTAATAAATAAATAAAAATCCCAAAAAATAAATAAATTAAAAACCCACTTTTTCTCCTATAAAATAGTTCTACTTATTTGGTATTGCCACGTCCGTAATGATCCCACCTATAAAGCGATTACGTTATTTAACCCGCATGGTGAACTCCGTAAAAAATAAACAATGCCAGAATTGCTATTTTCTGTTCATCCTGCCTTCCAAAAAATTAGCTAAAAAGTGATCAAAAAGTTGCATGTGCTCTAAAATGGCATGTATAAAAACTAGAAGTCGTCCCGCAAAAAACAAGCCCTCATACAGCTGCATCGGCGTAAAAATAAAACAATCGTGGCTCTTAAAACATGGAGACACAAAAACAAATAATTTTGATAAATGTTTTTGCTGTGTAAAAGAAGTAAAACATACAAAATCTATATAAATTGTGTATCGCCAAAATCGTAATGACCCAACTGAATAAAGTTTATCTTTTTACCGCACAGTAAAAGGCGTAAATCTAAGGGTATGTTCACACGGCAGCGTCCGTAACGGCTGAAATTACGGGGCTGGTTTCAGGAGAAAACAGCTCCGTAATTTCAGCCGTAATGGCATGTTGAGGTGCTGTTTGCTGCGTCCATTACGGACGTTAAATGGAGCTGGTTTTCCATGGAGTCCATGGAAAAACTGCTCCATTTACGTCTGAAGAAGTGACAGGCACTTATTTGACGCGGGCGTCAAAAAATGCCCGTGTGCACAGAACATCGTAAGACCCATTCTAATGAATGGGCAGATGTTTGCCAACGCTATCGAGGCGCATTTTCGGACGTAAATCGAGGCGTAAAACGCCCGAATTACGTCCGAAAATAAGCCGTGTGGACATACCCTAAGTGTATGTTCACACGCACTATTTACAGACGTAATTCAGGCGTTTTATGCCTGGAATTACGGCCGAAAATACAGCTTAAAAGCGTCGGCAAACATCTGCCCATTCATTTGAATGGGTTTTACGATGTTCTGTGCACACTGGCATTTTTTTTACGCGTCGATGTCAAAAGACGGCACGTAAAAATTATACCCGTGTCAAAGAAGTGCCTGTCACTTCTTGGGACGTAATTGGAGCCGTTTTCCATTGACTCCATAGAAAAACAGCTCCAATTACGTCCGTAATGGACGCAGCTAAAAACGCCTGCCCATGCCATTACGTCTGAAATTCAGGAGCTGTTTTCGCCTGAAAACGGCTCCGTAATTTCAGCCGTAACGGACGTGTACGTGTGAACAGACCCTAAGACGCAAAAAAGTTAACGTTTAATCAATAAATATGTACCCCAAAATGGCGCTATTAAAATGGCGCTATTAAAAAATACAACTTGTCCCGCAAAAAACAAGACCTTATACAGCTATGTAGACGCAAAAATAAAAAAGTTATAGATCTTGGAATAAGACGATCGAAAAACGTAAAAAATAGCTTGGTCATTAAGGGGTTAAAGAAAAAGCGCTATTTGGTTTTTAAAGACCAGATTTTGCAAGATTCGTTTTTGGACACCCATTGAGCTAAGGTACCAGTACAGTGAGAACCCCCGATAAATTACCCTGTTTTGGAAACGACATACTCATGTAGCGAGCATTTTGACCCCACAAGTGTTTTGAAGAAATTAGTACACAATAGATGTTGAAGATTGAAAATTTTCATTCTTCCACAGATATGCCATTTCAGTGCCCAATGTGTTGTGCCCAGCTTGTACCACTGGAGACAACCCCCCCCCCCCCCCCATAAACTGTTTAGCCGGTTCTCCAGAGCACAGTAATACCCCATATGTGGTCATAAACTGCTGTTTGGGTACACTGTCTGGCTCAGAAGGACCGCCATTTGTCTTTTGGAGCGCAGATTTTGCTTGGTAGTAGTTTTGCGGAGTGCATCAAGGTACATGTAAGCTGTGACTTGTCAGAAGTTTTGATCGGTGGGGGTCCGAGCACTGAGACCCCATCGATCACTGGAACGAAGCCGCAGAAGCGCTCGTGTGAGCGCTGAGCCGCTTTGTTTCTGTTCGGCTTTTCTCGGAAAGCCGATGTAGTTGAGTCCGGACTGTTGAGTCCGTACACTGCTACATCAGCTTTCAGAGAAAAGCCGAACAGAAACGAAGCGGCTCAGCGCTCACACGAGCGCTTCTGCTGTTTCCTTTTAGCGATTAGTGGGGGTCTCAGTGCTCGGAACCCCACCAATACAAACTTCTGATGTGTCACTATGACATGTCAGAAGTTTGTTGAATGTTTAGTTACACTTTAATCCTTTACAGAAAGTAAAGAAAAAGGAACATTAGGCTGTTCAGAAAAATAGCAGTGCCAGCATTTTTCTTTAAAAACTCAAAAATTTAATGTATAAACTGAAAAAATGTTTCAGAGTTCTGTTTACTGACCTAATATTTCTATTGGAGGAAAGGAAGGGGGCAATCTTGATGAAGCCCTTTTGAAAAGAGAAAGTCAGTGGATTTTTCAAATGAACTCTGTCAATCCACATGGTTTAAATGAAAATTTCAACTTTGGCTGTTTTTTATAGATATCTCCATATTTTACATCATGAAATGAATTTGATGTACCTTGTATAATTAAAGATATTTGAGTCTATGAACTAGACCACTTTCTTCATTAATATCCTGTCTTCCAAAACTTAGAATTTTACGAAAATACCTCCTTGGATATCCTATTACATTTTCATAGATCGTTTTTTGCAAAAGAAAAATATATATATAATTACTTATGTATTTTATACATTTGAACAATATATACAAATGGTTATCTTCGCAAATCCATGAAATAGATACTCTAAAAATGTATATGTATTTTATACAATTGAAGAAAATAAACATAAATAAATCTGGCCTAACAATCATCATTGACTAAAAGCTTTGATAATAAATGGTCTTTTTGAAAATATACAACATTGAGCATTTTTGACAGCCAATTGGAATCAATCCACCTGCCATTTACACACTTACAAATATAAAAATAATATTGGCCCTTATAGCTGTCAATCAGCACTTACCGTATTTAAGGGCGTCAAAACCGGCGGGTCACACCCCAAGAGAAAGCCGGAATGCTGGCGAAACGCGCGCTGGGTGTCTAGCCATACCAATGTATGAGGTCTAGCATCTATCAATAATATCTGTAATACAATCCAGTAGTCAAATCAACTTTGAGCCTAGCTGCTTCTCGCTGCTTCTCCCGGCTGGGAGAACGACGGTGATTCTCGGCGAACGCTGCCGAGTTAACTCACTGAAAGCGTCTGCTTAGTCCTCACAGCGGCACATAGAGACAGCTCAGCCCGTAATCTCGCCGGACGCTGACTGATGGATTCACTGCTAGCGTTCGCTGTGTCATCGTAACGGCACATAGAGATTGCTCAGCCCAAACATTTTACACATTCCTGCCCTACGTCTCTCCCATTTCTACGGTGCTAACGTTCTAGACACTGACATAGTGTCTTCAAACTTAAAACGTAGAAACGCAGGGCATTATACCTACATTTGAACTCTTGTAATACTGTCTGTCCTAGAAGCAGTTGTTAGCGATGGTTAGCGATGGTGCAAATGACACTGACTTGGTGTCTAATTTACTATAAGCATCCAACTATAAGTGCACTTCACAAAGTGCACCTCACCACTGGCAGCTACATCACTGTTAAAAAATTGCAGCGTTGGTGATTGACATATACCGTCTCGATCTGGACTGCCAGATTGACTAACTGGCACCCCACGTTGAGTATAACTAGCGGTGAACTCAAACTTCTCAGCATTGTATCTACTATGCTTTTGCCTGTCATCTCTCACATGGTGAGGACGTCAAGACACCTACTCAGTGTCTATCAATTCACAGCACAACATTGATACACTCAGTGCATATAAATACAGCACACTCGGAACAAGGACTACTGCCCTATGGCTACTAAACTCTGATATAATAGACTTAGCTTACATTAGAGCATACAATACAGCTCGTCATAGAGTAAGATACTCATTAACAAGCAAGTCTGATTATATTAGTGTATAACAGAAATAAATGATAGATAATTATTCCTAAGGCTAATTTTGCCCAATGGTGTATGACAGGGGTCATCTACACCGCAATACAATAGACCCACATTGGATAACTTTTTTAAATAAAATTTTTTAAAATCTCAAAGTTTTTTTTATTTTTTACTATTTACATTTCTTTAAAGGAACCATAATTCTTGTCCCTCTTTTCCTTTCCTCCAATATAAATTTGTATAACACTGGTGGTATACACCATTTTGGTTCCAACACTCACTCAATATAACATAAAAAGTGAGGGTATTTGCAAAACTCCCTATTTTTGACCTAATATTTCGTGGTGTAACCCTTGTTTCTGAGAACTGCTTGACATCTGTGTTGCGTGGAGTCGACCAACTTCTGGCACCTCTGAACAGGTATCCAGTCCAGGAAGATTGGACGACATTCACAGTTCTTCTGTATTTTTGGGTTTTGCTTCATGATGTCACCCCTCAAGTTCTCTGTGGGATTGAGGTCAGGGGATTGGGCTGCCACTCTATTACCTCAATCCTGTTTGTCTGTAAGAAGATGTTGGTCACTTACTGGTGTGTTTTGGGTCATTGTCGTGTTGAAACTCCCATTTCCAGGGCATTTCTTCTCTGGCATAGGGCAACATGATCTCCTCAAGTATTCAGATATATTCTAACTGATCCATGATCCCTTGTATGCGATAAATAGGCCCAACACCAGGTATGAGAAACTTCCCCATATCATGATTTTTGCAGCACCGTGCTTTACGGTCTTCAGTGTGGCTTCAATCCAGCGCTCGGGGGTCACCTGACATACCTCACAAGAACAATTTTGCTTTCGTCAGTCCACAAACTGTTGCGCCATTTCTCTTTGGGCCAGTGAATGTGTTCCTTGGCAAATTTTAACCTATTCAGGACATGTCTTTTTTTCAACAACGGGACTTTGTGGAGAGTTATTTCTGGTAACTTGGCTTCACTTAACCCGTTAGTGACCGCCAATACGCCTTTTCACGGCGGTCATTAGTGGGCTTTATTCTGATGCATAAGCCTTTTCACTGCGCTGCATCGGAATAAACAAACAGAGCAGGGTGCCGTTCAATCTCCATGCTCTCAGCTACCGGAGGTAGCTGAGGGCTGGGAGCTGCCCTGCTCGAACGGGCGAGATCGATATTAGTATCGATCTCGCCAGTTTAACCCCTCAGATGCGGCGCTCAAGGTTTCGGTGGTTTCTATGGCAGCCGGGGGCCTAATAAAGGCCCACAGGTCTGCCACTAGTTATGCCTGCTAGTAGCAGATGCCTGTCCGTTTTACACGGACAGGCAGTAATACACTGCATTACAAAATTATTGCAGTATATTATAAAAGCGATCAGAGGATTGCATAGTGAAGTTCCCTAGTAGGACTAGTAAAAAAAAGTTTAATAATGTTAATAAAACAAATAAGTGAAAAAAAATTTAAACCATTTTTTTCCCCTTATAAAATGCTTTATTATTAAAAAAACAAAAAAAAGTAAAAAGTTACACATATTCGGTATCACCGCGTTCGTAACGACACCAACTATAAAGTTATTACATTTTTTAACCCACACGGTGAACGCCGTAAAAATAAAATAAAAAACAATGCAAAAATTGCTGATGAAAAGTGATCACTCCAAAATGGTACCAATAAAAATTACAAGTCATCCCGCAAAAAAAAAAAAAAGCCCTCAAACAACTGCATCGGCGGAAATATAAAAAAAGTTATGGCTCTTCAAATATAGAGACACAAAAACAAATAATTTTGAAAAAAAAGTGTTTTTACTGTGTAAAAGTAGTAAAACATAAAAAATCTATATATATTTGACATCGTTGCAATCGTAACAACCCGCTGAATAAAGTTATTGTGATATTTATACCACACGGTAAACGGCGTAAATTTGGGACGGAAAAAAGTGTGGCATAATGTGGCAAAATTGCTGTTTTTATTTCTATACCCCCAAAAAAAAATTCATAGACGTTAATCAATACATTCTATGTACCCCAAAATGGTGCTATTAGAAAATACAACTTGTCCCGCAAAAACCAAGATGTAAAACCATCGTTCAGACTTACTCTCTGACGGCCCGGTAAGTATGAGCAAATTTATTAATTTCAAATAAAAAATACCTTTTTTCTTTGATTTTAACTCGATTCGATTTTTGCGGCCGAATCGCAGTTTCCGCTGCAAAAGTCGCAACACATAGCTCTTTGTTGCGCAGGTTTCACCTCACCATTGAATTCAATAGGGAAAACCCGCAACAGAAGAGCAGCGGTTCCACAGCATAAATTTACATGCTGCAACTTCAAAAACCGCATCATAGGTCAATTTATGAACGGTTTCTCGGCTGATTTTTTCCGCTGTGTGCGGCTGCAATTTGTTCAAATCTCACCCATATTGCTGCTACTTTATTATGCTGCGGATTTTCTGCAATATATTCCGTTGCGGAAAATCTGCAGTGTTTCCGACTAGTGTGTTCCTACCCTTAACTGGTTGCCGACAGAGGACAAGAATACTCGTCCTGAGTGGCGGGTGCTTGGCGCATTAGGACAAGTATTCTCGCCCTGTGTGAGATCCAGTGTCCGCGTGCCATGATGAGCGGGGTAACCGCTTTAATACACAGCAGGAGTCCCTTTCTAACGGCTGAGAGAAGAGAGATCACCTGAATGCCTAGATCAAAGCTGATTGCGCCATTTAAAGCAATAGTGAGAAGGGGGGACTACCCTTTGATCGCGTCACAGGAAATCTCTGTGACGCAATCAATGGCCATACCTTGTATGGGCAGACAGTCCAGGGTCCATTGAAGGACCCCAGGGCTGTCTGATCATATTTCGTGTTGTTAGGGGCATACTGAGTGTTGATGCAACAACTGAGCCAAAATATATTAGACTGAAATTAGTATTGGCTATGTCAACCGATACCCCCAGTGATTTATCCAGTTTCAAATCATAGGTCATCGATATATATCGGGGAGAAAGATGACACAGAGACCATGCTTTGTATGCTTAAAATAAAATCCTTCTGACGTTAATAAATTCATCTAACAGTTACAATAATATCTTTCGAAAAAGGAGTAGCTTGATTCCAGCCAATCGTTTACAATGTTTACAATATGTCGTTAATTTGAATTTGATTTAGCCAATAGCTTATAATGAAAATCTGTTTTCTCCTGAACCAATCATAGGCTCAGGAGGTGTTTTAAATGTAAAACCATGAGTTCCCAAAGTATACCACGTCATAGATGCTAGGAGTCTGACTACCCCCTCCCTTATAGTAAATGAAACTATTCTCCAAGACTAAGAGTCAGACTGACCCCCTCCCTTATAGTAATCATAGTCATTCTCCAAGACTCCCAAGGATGATCGGCTCCTTATCACACAAAAATAGGTAAGTATTCATCTGTATTCTCCATAGCAAGAGAGACTAAATAAAAAACATACAGCAGCGTACTAAAGAAAAACATAGAATTGTTTCAGACAATGCTGACATAGATATATTAGTCTTAAAGGAGTTTTCCACCTTCTGACAACTGATAACCTATCCACCGGATAGGTTATCAGTATATGATCTGTGGAGTCCGACATTCAGGCCCCGCACAGATCAGCTGGTTCGGTGCCTCCATGCACCGGACGTGCTTGCCGGAAGCAGTTAGCTCCGGCCACGGATTAGTACTGCAGCTCTGCTCCTATTCAAGTGAAAAGGAGCAGACCTGCAGTTCTGCAGCACGGCCACTATGCTATGTACGGAGCCAACTGCTTCCGGCTTCGTACATAGCATTATGTGCCATAACATCTGCTGCCTGCAGGCCATCAGAGCGGCTTATTGTTGCGGGGTCTGGGTGTCGGACCTGCACCGATGATATACTGATGACCTATCTGGTGGATAGGTCATCAGTTGTCAGAAGGTGGACAACCCCTTAAAGGCAACATGACTTATTAATTTCAAAATAGATCCTTCAGGCCACAAGATGGACTCCAGATAACCAAAATGGACGCCACCATACAAGATGGAGTCCACGCAAAATGTCATAATTTAAACATATTCAAATCACTTTCACACAGAGGTATGCCCTAACAAATGCTTGTGTACAATCAGTACACAGGCTAATGTACTACCGTGTTTCCCCGAAAGTAAGACAGTGTCTTACTTTCTTTTTATCCCCAAAAGCCCCACTATGTCTTACTTTCGGGGTATGTCTTATATTGGAAAAAAATTGTCGAATTTTTTGTTTTAACCATAAAATTAACATTTATTAACAACCTGAACAGTATTGTATTCACCACAAAACAGTTTTATAAAAGGAAGTGCCAAGAATGTCTTGTTACAACATTGCATAACATGTAAAACAATGAAAAATGGTAAGAACGAACAGTGGAATACTGGAAGATAAAACAGATTTATTCCATGACAACTGTTACAGGAGCATATTGTTCCCATCCAGACACTCTGTCTTATGACCACATAAAATATACCTGGTAAATAGATATAGTATATACTGATATTATTCAGTGGTGTTCACCCTTTGAGGTGGCAGTATGCTCAGAAGCCATTTGGTCATAGATTCTTATCTACTGCCTTATTAGCATTACAATGGACCTCAGTACAGGAAGGAGCCATTGTAAACTGGATGTAGAGACAGCTGAGTATACTGGGAATAGATTTACCTATACTGTACAGATGCACATTGGAAGGTGTATGGGTGGTCATAAGGCGGAGTCAATGGAATGGGTGGGTTCAACCCAGGGATAGGAACATATAGGTCATGGGAAGCTCTTGGTGCTGGCTCTTTCCTGCCAGCCCTGGACGCTCAGCACTTAACATCAGGAGCAAGCTAAGTTCTATTATATGTGTGCTTTCTGTGTATGTATATAAGTATAATTATATTACAGCAGACTTTATATGTGTACATAGAGATATTCTAGGAATCTTATGTGGTTATAGATGAGTAGATATATATATGCTGTTTATGCATGAGTCTCTATATGTACATGTACTAATGGTCAGGCGCTGTATGTGGCTTTGGTTATAGTTGTAGTACCAGGAGACCGTATAAGGTTGGGACCTGGATTTATATTATATATACATACACATTACTAGTCACATGTGCAAAGTGTTCAGGGAAGGTAGGAAGAGAGGCCGCTGTGTGTGGTTGTGTTGTCTATGTAATGTATTGTATCTTGATGTAGTGTATATTGGTTTGTCACGTCTATGTTATGAGTAAAGTATTTTTATATATTTAAGTATCTGCGAGGGTTGTATGTTACTCCTGTGGTGTGTGAAGGACTGGAGTGTGTGCACATTGTGAACAATACAAAGTAAGCGGACTATATAGGAAACAGAGGTAACGGACTAGGAACGGAGAAAAGGGAGATAATACAGATAGTCATTTGCCCCCTTTAACAATGGCGCCCGAACGTGGACTGTTTTAATTACTCTTTATTAGGATATAAGGTAGAAATCTTTGTTATACTGTGAACGTAGGTTATTATCCCTGAGAGGTTCGGACAGGTAGCACAGTTTCTTCTGAGGCCTATTGTGATCGATTAATTACAGCGAATCTAGTTAAGTTGAGTTCCTAGAATATTGGTGTCTTCCTGTGTTTTTTGTGTTGTTTTTTTTTTTTTTTGGGTTTTTGTGTTTCTTTGTTTTGTATTTTCAGTCCTTTGGTAGAATCTTGCTGGTCGGGGAAAGAAGTTCAAAAGAGGATCTTTCCCATGCAGCAACCACTAGACACCACTCATAGGAGTAGCACGGATCGCAGGGTAACAATGAGTGACAAAGCAGGACATGTAACTTTTGAAAAGTTAAGTAAATGCAGTACGTTTAACCCTGTAATACTGAACACGTATGAATCTACTAAGATTTTATGGGAATCACTGTTAGAACAGGCTGGTTCCTATGATAAGTTGCATATTGCCAAGCGTAGTGTGTTGAACCAAACCTCTAAACGCCTTCACATGCTTGCTAAGCTGGTGTGCATTTTTGAGGACAGCATTTGTAAGCTGGAGGTGGTTGACCAGCACAATAGGTGAGAGACAGTTATCTCTGGAAATTTACATTGCCATTGTTGTACAGAACGGGTTAAACAGGTTTGCAGTTTAGAGACACAACTAAAAGAAAAAAGCGAGGTAACTGTAGAGAAAGACAGCCAAATAATCATACTACAGTCTCAACTAGCTGAAAGAGAGAAATATTATGCAGATGTTGACAAGGTTTTTATACAGTTATATATGGAAATAACTGAATATAAGGAAAAAGCAGCATCTACTGATGTGACTATTGCTGACCTGAAAAGCGAGCTAGGTAAAAGGGATGAGACTATCAGTGATCTGCAAAAAACCATAGGTCAGTTATCACGTCAACAAT
The DNA here is from genome assembly GCF_050947455.1 of Rhinoderma darwinii. Lineage (NCBI taxonomy): Eukaryota > Metazoa > Chordata > Amphibia > Anura > Rhinodermatidae > Rhinoderma > Rhinoderma darwinii. The sequence continues at coordinate 47,047,634 of NC_134699.1, forward strand.
ATTTGCCCACAAAACAAATTTGTGTTTTGAGTGCAAACAGGGGGACTGAGGAGACTGCACCTATGGCTACTGCAGACTATACAAGGTCTGACCCAAAGGGGACTGCTTGTAATGCTGCCACAAGTATTGCTGGTGACACAGTTGGTGGATTGGGGGGGCACGTGGAGAATTTTCAGGCCACCTCCAACTCACAAATGTGCCACAGTAGTACTGGAGAATTGCAATCTTTCCATAACATGGAGAGGATGCAATTTCTGATGAAGATATACAAACTGATTCCTAGATATGATCCAAACGTAGATCCCTTCACTTCCTGTGACATTTTTGAGGGACATTGTAAGAAATTTTCTGTCCCTCAGGAATATCGCATGGAACTGTTTAAACTATGGTTGCCTACATGTCTTCATCAAAGATATGAGGTCATAGGGAAAACTTCCCCCAGGAATGGCCTATTTCATGATGAGGAAGACAGACTTTCCATCCTCATGAAATTGGTAACAGGGCATTTAGACGTCACCCCGGAAGTCCTAAGTAATTTCAGGCCTACCATCCATGATGAGCCCTTGTCTCTATGTGGGAGGTTTGAAGTTATGTATAGGAAAGTGACTAAGGATCATAGTATGGGAGTCCCACAAGGAATGGTACGCATGTTTGTGGAAAAGTTTCCATATCTTGACATCGCAATTCGTTTGTACGCGGCTAAAGCGCCATCACTCATTGAAGCATCATTAGTGATAGAGCAGTTAAGGCAGGATTTGCTGAAGAAAAGAAAGTCCATAAATATCAGGAGACAGGTAGCAGCTAATAGCAAACTGCAAGATGACCATGTGCTACAGGATACAGCTTCTAGCCAAATACCTGTGTATCCTAATGCATCCAAATTTGGGAAGTGGGGGAATGTCCGATGCTTCCATTGCCTACAATTTGGGCATATAAAGAGATTCTGTCCACGAAGAGTTCACAAGAATCATGTGAGCTTAGATAATAATGGTTTCACAATGAAATCTAATTATGTTAGGTGGGCAGGTACTCCAACACAGACACAGAGAGCACATGTGAGCACACAGGCTACAGATAAAGTTGGGCTGGTACAAGACACTGGTACAACAGATGCCCATATCGGGATACTGGTACAGTAAGACTTGTGGTTGGGGATCCCTAAACATCTGGCCCTAATATGTAATATTCAGGGATACCCCATAGAAAATTGGCCACAATTTATTCTTCATGTAAACCTAAATAACTCTCAGTTTGTGGTGATAAGACATGATCACCAACAAGAGGGGGGGGGGGGATTTGGTTTACTGTTACAGAACCTCTTTGTTGTATTGTTTTTCTTAGCAGAATGTAAATGTACTACAGTCCTGTTGTTTGTCCAGTGGATGGGGGTTGTCTACACAAGAGATATGGCGTTTTTACTGTAGAAGCCATTCTATTCACAGGTGTGCCCCTCAGGGGGTAAGGCCATGCAACTTTCACAGACATTGTGACTCTTGATTTCCCAGATACAACAGGAGTGGCAATGCGCATATAAACTTTGTGAGTTAAAGAAGGCCTAACTGGTTTATGCACATTCATTGTAGTACAATTTTGTTATACTGGCAAACATAGCATGAAAACCCTTACTTTACACACACATTTGGTGTTTTCTGTGAAAGGTATGCTCATGAATATCAATCTTTGACTTGTTAAAATGCAAAGTATTTTTATTACTTTGTTTGTCTCTTGGCATCCAATGGCAATAGTGGTGTTGATGGTTCTCAAACTATTGTAGTGCACAGAACTCCAAGCACTATAAGTTCTTGTAGAATTGGGCTGTTCAGTTCATGCTGGGAGTGCTAAAATGTTAATAACACCCCCAGATCATTGAAGAATGGTAAGGCAGATGCATAATGTAACTAAAAGACAAGAGTATGATGCAGAACACACCTAGCAGCAGAACTGCATGTGATACAGGCTGCGGTCTTGAAGATGGTGGTGTTGGGTCTTGATACACATTTTCCAAGGTCTATTGCTTATTCTCCTGTGTCTCTTACTAAGGTAAACCCTGTACGTAGGCGGTTGGTCAGGCCGACAATTGCCGACCAATTGTGTTACCGGTCCAAAGAAATGTAGCGGATAGCTTCCACTAGGACCCATGGAGGCGTGTGGGGCGATTTGGGCGCAAGCCTACAAAGTCTGCGGCGCAGCCAATAGGCCGTGGAGCATAGCTCTCGCTATTGGGGATTCTGTGAGGGAGTGGATAGCCCCACTGTAAATCACAGAGGCGCATTGAAGGAACAACGACCGCCCGGTCGGACGCAGGTCTTTGCCGCAGCCGGTCCAAGGGGGAACTCCAGAGGAGTCATGATCCCAAGCCTCTGTTCATACTGTAACTACTGTGGGTGCCAAGTGTTGTAGTCGGTTATAGATACCGTCCACAGGGGGAGCATCAAATCTCCTGATGGATTCTAATCATGTAAATGACAGATAACTGAGACATGACAGGTGAAGGAAAGCATGGACAACATGCAGAGATGAAATGTCTTGAACCTTGTGTTTGGTACTAACTGCAGCTATTGAGGAGACCTCCTCCGAGGAGCATACTGTTCTCTTAATATCATTTCAGGTACAGAAATGCACGAAGAAACAATGAATGCCTTGGACGGTAAAAGTGACCTAACATCCGCCCAAACAACCCATTTCTGATAGACTTCAAGATGGAGTGACAACCAGAACTGATGATGCCCAAGAAGATGAACCAACAGATTGACCAGAAATGCAAAATGAATAAACTTATACTATGTCTTATGTGCTTGCAAGAACATATGGACTGCCTCTAAGATACATGTTCTTGTGGACAATCTTCTTTCTCACATCCAAGGGAGAAGTGATTTTTATTTTTCCACTGTGGACTTCCTAGGTTTTTTTTCCTGCTGTGTGCCAATTACACAGATGTTTTTTTTATACCTCCTCCACAGTGCTTGAGAGAAGCTCTCACCTTTAATTGTTTTTGCAATGAAATGTAAGCACCCCACACACAAACGACCAGACTTCCAACATATTGTGTCGGTATACCGACAACAGGGGGAATGTTACAGGAGCATATTGTTCCCATCCAGACACTCTGTCTTATGACCACATAAAATATACCTGGTAAATAGATATAGTATATACTGATATTATTCAGTGGTGTTCACCCTTTGAGGTGGCAGTATGCTCAGAAGCCATTTGGTCATAGATTCTTATCTACTGCCTTATTAGCATTACAATGGACCTCAGTACAGGAAGGAGCCATTGTAAACTGGATGTAGAGACAGCTGAGTATACTGGGAATAGATTTACCTATACTGTACAGATGCACATTGGAAGGTGTATGGGTGGTCATAAGGCGGAGTCAATGGAATGGGTGGGTTCAACCCAGGGATAGGAACATATAGGTCATGGGAAGCTCTTGGTGCTGGCTCTTTCCTGCCAGCCCTGGACGCTCAGCACTTAACATCAGGAGCAAGCTAAGTTCTATTATATGTGTGCTTTCTGTGTATGTATATAAGTATAATTATATTACAGCAGACTTTATATGTGTGCATAGAGATATTCTAGGAATCTTATGTGGTTATAGATGAGTAGATATATATATGCTGTTTATGCATGAGTCTCTATATGTACATGTACTAATGGTCAGGCGCTGTATGTGGCTTTGGTTATAGTTGTAGTACCAGGAGACCGTATAAGGTTGGGACCTGGATTTATATTATATATACATACACATTACTAGTCACATGTGCAAAGTGTTCAGGGAAGGTAGGAAGAGAGGCCGCTGTGTGTGGTTGTGTTGTCTATGTAATGTATTGTATCTTGATGTAGTGTATATTGGTTTGTCACGTCTATGTTATGAGTAAAGTATTTTTATATATTTAAGTATCTGCGAGGGTTGTATGTTACTCCTGTGGGGTGTGAAGGACTGGAGTGTGTGCACATTGTGAACAATACAAAGTAAGCGGACTATATAGGAAACAGAGGTAACGGACTAGGAACGGAGAAAAGGGAGATAATACAGATAGTCATTTGCCCCCTTTAACAACAACCATGTCATCATCCTCAGGAATATCATCATAAACATCCACACTCTTAGGTTCCTGTGGATTTTCTTGGGACTCTCGGGACGACATTTCTTGCCGAATCATTGGCCCATATTTCTCATGGGTAGCAACGGCACTGTCCTGAAATGAGCAGGCTTTGTCCAGGTAGCCAGCCCGCAGTGCATTTGCAACGCAGGTGTTAGTGATCTTATTCCAAGAATTCTTCACCCAGTTAACAATCTCTGGCAGTCTGGGCTTCACAAAGTTCCCACGTACATTTCTCTCCATTCGGTTTTCAATGTAGTCATTGATTTCCACACGCAGATAGTCCTTGAACGGCTTGTTAATGGCGATATCGAGAGTCTGAAGATAAGCCGTCATCCCTGCAGGAATCATGATTTGGTCGATTCTCCGCTCATGAAGGAAGTTTTTCATGGTTTTGGCGCGGTGTGTGCTGGCTGCATCCCAGATCAGCATCCCTCTTTTGTTCCCGCGCATTACAAGCGGCAGCATTAAATCAAGCCACTTTCTTATAACATCTTGTGTGGCCCAGGCTTTTTCAGTTTCCAGCACATAAATGCCAGAAACCCGCTCAATCTTCTCCTTCTTGCCCTTTGCAATGAGTAGCGGTGTTGCTTTAGTGCCATCCAGACGAATCGTCAAAATGCAGGTGACACGTGCACTTTCATAAGCGGTGGAGGGAACGTACACTGAGGAGGCACCTTGTTGATCAATGGTGGTTTGAGCTGCTTGGCCCATGAACACGGCAGTTTCATCCATGGCGATCATGTTGCAAAGACTGTATTTAGAGAAGTCAATGTCATCCACAAACTTCTTGTAGGCTAATGCACGTTTAACAATCTCAGCATCTTCCAACCTAAAGAGGGTTGTGGATCTTCTCAAAGACAGGTCATTGCGTTCAAGAAAGTTATCCACCCAGTGCTGTGATGCCTTGAATTGTTCAGGGGAAATGTCACTGTGGCGACACTGCAAGTGCATATTCCTGAATCTGAGGTGGTAAAAAAAAATGAAGAAATGGTGTAAAAAAAAAAGAAGAAAACTGCAGCGAAACTGCTTCTTTTTCTCCATTTTTGAGAAAATAAAAATGAATATAAATTAAACACTAATGTATTTGTACCAAAAAATAGTACCTACATAAAGTACAACTTGTCCCGCAAAAAAACAAAGTCTCATACAGCTAGGTTGGACAAAAAATTAAAAAGTTATGAGCGCCGGGATGCAAAGAGGGAAATATAAAAAAAAGGTCTGTCCTCAAGGCCAATTGGCCCAGTCCTTAAAGGGCCAGTGTCACGAAAAAACATTTTTAACATCAGTTTGATTTTAGTCTTTTATTAAAAACGTTTATATTTATTTGCGTGTTTGTGTTTTACTTTTTTTTTTATTTTTACACTTTTTCTTCCCTATGGGGGCTGCCATTTTTTACTCCATTTCTGTATGTGTCGATTAACGACACATACAGACATGGAGTACGGCAGCCCCAGTCCCATAGTGAATGCAAACGGGGCCCGTTCCATCCACTATGGTGTACGCCGTCTGTGTGGGAACGGCGCATGCGCCGCTCCCACACAGTCCAAGTTGAACTGCGCGCCGTCCAGCGCCATTTTCCTGTGGACCAGAAGTCGCGGCCGGACAGTAAGATTACTACTTCAGGTCGCGGCTTCCGGACTTGTGCACTTGGAGCAGCGGCAGCAGACGGAGCGGACCGGAGGGAGCGGCGGCGACAGGAGCAGGTAAGTGATTTCTATGTATGTTCGTGTTTCAGTGTGTTTACTACTGTATGTTAACCTTCTACACTGTGTGTTAGCTCAAAAAATGGCGACACACAGTGTAGGAGGTTAGACCGTTCAATCCCCTCGTTTCTCCCGGCACTAGCCAGGATAAAGGAGGGGGGGATTCTGAGAGCTCACTAGAGCGAGGGATTTTTTTCCCAATTTTGCAGCATAAAGCAATGTGGTTGCTTTACCACATGCAATGCTGCAATTTTGGGAATTGCTCCATCTAGTGACCAGTGCTGGGAAATATTATAAATTAGAATCTAATTTATAATATTTCCTGACTCGTGAAAAAAAAAAAAAATTAGAACAATGTTTAATCACCTACACACTAATTGTTTAACTAAAAAAAAAATAAAATTTTTTGCTAACAACACATTCCCTTTAAGGAGTTAAAGCTCTTATTTGTAGCCACTTTGACACAGCGGAAAAACTGTGGATTTTCCGCAACGGATTCATTGTGGAAGTTCCGCAGCGTATTACAGTAGCAGCAGTGTGGGTGCGATTTCAACAAATCTCATCCCCACACGCTGTAAAAAATGCACAGAAATTGACTTGTGGCTCGGTTTCTTCAACCGCAGCATGTCTATTAATGCTGCGTATTCGCAGCTCTTCTGTTGCAGGTTTTCCCATTGAATTCAATGGGGTGCTTAAACCCGCAACAAAGCGGTGTGTGTTGCGATATCTGCGGTGGAATCACCATCGCAAGTAAGAAAAAATAAATAAAGTTATACTTACCCAGAGTTCACTGCTTCTCCTCCAGCCCGGCGTCCTGGGATGACGTTTCATCCCATGTGATAGCTTCAGCCAATCACAGGCTGCAGTGTCACATGGCCTGCAACGTCATCCCAGGAGGGGGTAAGTATGAAAGTTGACTTTTTTTTTCCGGCGCCGCTTTGCATCGGGAATTTTGATGCGATTTTCCGGACGGCATTCCCTGCGGTGTTCAGGGCGGATATGCTGCACAGCTTGACTCAGTGTATCCGTCCTGAATACGCCGTGTGTGTTCCTATCCTGAAGCAGATTTACATAAGAAAATGGTCAGTTAAGTATATACATAGGTACATTTTCCTATAAGCAGATGCACTTTGCGATGCATTTTTTCCTGCATGGCTTCTACGAATAAAACAAGTTGCTAAAACTTATTTCACCTGTAGAAGTCGTACAGCCAAAAACTATATTGCAAAACCGCGGTAGAATGCAAGAACATGAGAAAGCACCGAGGTCCATTGGGGGAAGGGGGGGATTTGCACGGCAATGATAGAATCTAAAACTCCCCCTAGGCTTGCCGTCAGATCTCTGCTGTTCCATGGAGCATTTCTGATTATAAATTTAATAAATGTAGGGAATTGGCAATTAACTAATTTCTGAATATATTCATCAAAGTGGCCACACACACACACACACACACACACACACACACACACACTCTAAACCTAATTTCTCTTCTTTCCAATTCCTTATTATTATTTCATTTTGACGATAGACGCAACAACAACAGATAAGTGTTACTGGACGTGGTGGACAATCGAGATGAAGCGTAGGATTTTCAGGTGGGAGTGGTGGACAATCAAGTTTGAGCATAGGATTTTCGGGTGGAAGTGGTCGAGTGGTGGATATTCGAGTTGAAGCGTAGGATTTTTGAGTGAGAGTGGTCGAGTGGTGGATATTCGAGTAGGAGTGGTCGAATTTTGGTTTCAACTGTGTTTTTATTGAAAATTTTTCAAAAATATACATATAACTTAGAGCAGCATGAAGGGCCATGCAATTCACATAGTAAGACAGTAACTTTCAATAGACAGACAAAACATCTGGGAAAAAACACAGGGGTTTAAGGGGGTGAGGGGGGGGGGGGATAGTCGGAGCTCCACCTACCACCTAATCTTGAGTTCCCTGTATCCAATACTTGTCCCACGGGTCCCACACCACTTTGAACCTGTCCAGTTCATTGTCAATAGAGGCCGTCATATGCTCCATTGTACGTATTTCCCTAATTCTAGTTACTAGGTCGATGTGGGAGGGAGGGGTTGTCTGTCTCCATTTCCACGCTATCAACGTCTTAGCGGCTGTGAGAAAGTGTCGAAAGAGTCGAGCTGGTGATTTCCCCAAAGACCTAGGGGGAACATTTAGGAGGTAATGAAGAGGATCTAAGGGAATATCCTGCTGCAACACCGCCAATGCCAAGTTCTTAACTTCCAACCAATACTGTTGTACCAGTGAACAGCTCCAGAAAATATGGAACAGATCACCTCTCTGACCTCTACAACGCCAGCATTCCGACGGAATACCCGGATTGAAGCTATGCAGAAAGGCAGGGGTGTGGTACCAAAACATAAGGATTTTATATTGGTTTTCCTTATATGCAGTGCAGATGGAGGTTTTAGCTGCTTGCGACCAAATAATCTGCCACAATGAGAGCGGGATGGATTTATTCAGTAAGGCCTCCCACTTCAACATGTATCTATGCCCAGGCGGAGGGGAACCCTCTGGGGATAGCAATAATGCATAAATGGCTGAGATAAGCCCCCTAGTGGTGGTAGCATACCGACATAACCTTTCGAAGCTTGTAGGTGCAGTAACCCGCGTGGATCTAAAAGTTTGCTGCATGTAATGTCTAACCTGAAGATAGTGAAAGAACGCAGGGGAGGGAATATTATGATGTTTTTGAAAGTATGAAAACGGGTGAAGCTCTTGCGTGTGGGGATCAACCATATCAGCCAGGTGAAATACCTCAATTCCCGTCCACAATCGGACTATTCGGGAGGTAGTGCCCCCCGGAATAGTGGGAGTGTAGAGTACCGAAGTCAAGGGCGGGCAACCCGATGCCAAATGGAAGCGGTTTTTACAGGTTTCCCACACCTCCCTTTGAAATCTCATGGGACCCAATAAAGATGCAGTCGGCATTACCAGTGGGTCACCCCATAACAGGGAGTTTGGGTGGACCGGGGCCATCCATAGCTTCTCTATTTCGGTCCATTTATTGTACGCCCTTAAAGACACCCAGCTGGGTATGCGACGGAGGTGTGCCGCCCAGTAGTACTTCACCACATCAGGGACCGATAGCCCACCCGCAGATCGACCCGATAATAAAACTGATTTCGGAATTCGATGTCTGCCGGAATGCCATATGAACCTGAGGATAGAAGACTGCATGGCCCGCAATTCCTTCATAGGTACTGCTACCGGCAAAGTCTCAAAGTAGTACAGTAATTTAGGGAGCAAGGTCATTTTGACCGCTGCTATGCGCCCAAAAAATGACATGGGAAGAGGATCCCACCTGGCCATTAGCTGACGTAACTCTACAAACAGAGAGGGGAAATTAGCCTTGTAAACCGACGTATAGGAGGGAGTGAGTTGAACTCCTAAGTAAGTCAGGGAGGTTTCCTTCCAGTTGTAGGTGTAGTTGTGTTTGAGTAGCTGGAGCTCCTGGTGTGGGACATTAAGAGGGAGCGCTTCCGTTTTAGATGTATTAGTTTTATATCCTGACAGCCTCCCATACCTACGGAGAACTGTAGTAAGGTTAGGGAGGGAAGTATGAGGTTTAGTGATAGTCAAGAGGACGTCATCTGCAAACAGGGAAACCTTAAACTCTTTATCTTGTATCTGGACCCCCGCTATATCCCTGGATTTCCGTATTTGAGCTGCTAAAGGTTCTATGCATAGCACAAATAAAAGTGGGGATAGGGGACACCCCTGACGTGTACCATTCCAGATTTGAAACGGAGGGGAGGTGGAGTGTGGGAGTTTAATTGCCGCTGTCGGTTTGGAGTAGAGACCACGCAGTGCTGTCAAATAAGGGCCCGAAATCCCAAATGAATTTAGAGTTTCGAACATAAATGGCCATCCCAAGCGGTCAAACGCCTTCTCTGCATCTAGACTAAGAAGGATCGCCGATTCCTTATGCTTTTGGAGGGCATCAATGAGGTCAAGGGCCCTTCGTGTGTTGTCTCCTCCTTGCCTAAGAGGCACAAAGCCCACTTGGTCTTTGTGAATCAAAGAAGGGAGCCAAACATTGAGTCTATTAGCTAGAAGACGGGTGAAAATTTTTAGATCCGAATTCAGAAGGGCTATGGGTCTGTAATTGGAGCACTCTGTGTGGTCTTTACCCGGTTTAGGGATCAGCGTGATATGAGAATGCAGGAATGTTTAAGGGATGGGAGAACCCTGTAGGAATTCATTAAATAAGGAAGCCATCCGTGGAACCAAGATCTCTGCAAAGGTCTTATAATACCCATATGTAAAGCCATCTGGTCCAGGGGCCTTACCACTAGGGAGGTCCTTCAATATATCAAACAATTCCTCCGCAGAGATCGGGGCATTCAGGGATGAAAGCTCCTCATCTTTCAGTTTAGGGAGAGCACAGGAAGAGAGATATGCTTGCAGCGTTTCCCTCCGACGAGCCGGATCAGGTGGTAAGGTATTTGGCAGATGGTATAAGGATTTATAATAGTCATGAAAAAGTGTGGCTATCGTGTCTGGGTGATGCTGGAGTATGCCCGCCTTATCCCGAACCGCCTGTGGAGTACGAACAGTCGCCTGATCCCGCAATAGTCTGGCCAGAAGCGAGTGCGCCTTATTACCTTTGTCGTAATATTTCCTTTTTGTGTATAGTAATTACTTTTCTACCCCCTTCATAGCTAAGTCCTTGAGTTGTGCTCTAGCCTCTATCAATTTCCGTAGTGTCGGGACCGCCGGTTTAATCCCCATTTCTCTCTCCAACTTAGTAATTGTCCGATGGAGAGCCACCCGCTTGGCCCGAGAGTCTCTTTTCAATCTAGATCCCATTACTATGCATTGCCCTCTCATCACCGCCTTATGCGCCTCCCAAAGAGTGGATACTGAAGGAACCGATCCCTCATTAAGTGCATAAAATTCCCGCATATGTCCGGCCAGGCTGTCCCTAAGAGCAGGGGACTTAATCAAAGTTTCGTTTAAGCGCCAATGACATACTCTCATATTTGGTTTCCCTATCTGCAGGGACACAGAAACTGGTGCGTGATCTGACCAAGAAATGGGGTCTATATTCGCCCCCTGGAGCGCACGTAGGGCAGGGACATTACCAAAAAAGTAATCTAAGCGTGTATGAGTGCTGTGCGTATGGGAGAAGAAGGTATAGGACCTATCAGCTGGGTGATCCACTCGCCACAAATCATAGAGCTGGTGCTCTCTAATTAGTTGCCTAAAACGTGTAGAAAGTCCTGTAAGGGTGGGCGTCGGAGTAGCGTGTGTAAGAGAGACCCTATCCATGGACGTGGAGAACGGGACATTAAAATCTCCTCCCACCAGCCATGCCCCCCTAGGAAGCTTCTGGAGTTTAGAAAGGAGTCTACGTAGGAATGGAATCTGTGCGGTATTAGGAGAGTAAACGTTACATAAAACAATGGGCTGTCCAAACAAAGTCCCCTCTATTATAACATATCTGCCTTTCGGATCTAGATGTGAGGTGTGAACTTGTATGGGGCAGGAAGCTGCTATCAAAATGGCCACCCCCTCCCTTTTGCGACCTGACGAGGCAGAGTACACAGCAGGATACGCCCCTCGGGCAAATTGGAAAGTTCCGGATGAGTCTAAATGTGTTTCCTGCAGAAAAGCAACTTCCGCTCCAAGCGATTTCAACTCCCTGAGAAGTAAGCGTCTCTTCACATTGGAGTTGAGACCCTTGACATTAAGTGTGACAAATTTAACCATGGTCAAAGATGTATGAAAGAGCAAAGAATGATGTGGAAAGTGCGGATGTATACAGCTCACAGTTATGTCGGGGCCAGTCCCATGTCGGTTTCAAAGCAAGCAGTGTTCTACGGCGTCCTTCTACCTTGGAGGTTCTTGGAGGATTCACTGTCGTCTCAGGTGTTATTTCGGATGAAAGTAGGAGGGGAGGGAAAGACACTGGGGTAAAGACGTACCAGGGAGACAATACACATATCTGCAGTGAGAACAAAGAGAAATGCATGAGATCAATGAATTTCAAACACACTCAGAAAATACTACCAGGGAGAATACTATACCCTGGGGCGGGTGATATTAAAGCAAAAGAAAACTGGTAATACAATATTACCCTTTGCAACTCTCTCTAAAAACAGAGGGAGAACTGCAAAACAAATTACCCCTATCAAAAAAGGAGGTCGGGTCTCAACAGTCGAGGAACCTAGTACAAAAGTACGTATAAATACGTACAGGCCGAGAAAAAACAAAAACAAAAAGGGGGTGAAAGAGCCAAGTGTATCCCGGGCAATCGCGCCCTGCCACAATTTACGTTAACGAATTAAAGAGAAGCAACATAAAATCAGAAATATAATCTTAAATACATTTTTAGCCTAGGATAGTGCAACTGGCGAAGGGAGCAGCTGGTATGGGTGACCAGGCTCCTTCACATATATTACGGAGGTGCCGTGTATCTGCGCAGCGTCCATCAATTCAACTCAGGTCTTGGTGAACTTCGGTTAGACTGTCGTCTTGGAGAGGTCCTCCGCTTATTTCAGACCGACTGCCAGACTGGAGGTGGAGACGAAGGCGGCAAAGGAGTCTCCCAATTCTGCATCTTGGGCGTTGGTATACCAAGGGAGTCACAGAAATGAGGCAAATCCCCTGGGTACCTCAGGGTTGCAGAAACACCATCTCTTCGGGCTGTAAGGGAGAACGGAAACCCCCATCGATAAATAATATTGTGGTCCCGTAGTGCTGCGAGAAGCGGACGAAGCAGACGTCTTTTCTGTAACGTAATCCAGGAGAGATCCGGGAATAACTGAATCGGCACACCGGCATACTCCAGGTCTTTACGCTGACGGGCTTTAAGCATAATGTCCTCCTTAGTGCGGAAATCCTGGACACAGCAGATGATATCTCTGGGCTGAGATGTAATGGATTTTGGTTTCAGTGCTCTATGCGCTCTGTCAAGCGGTATCCGATTAGACGGGGGTGCACCCAAAAGGTCGTTAAAGATAGTCTCTAACACGATGGGAAGATCTTCAGACCCCGAGGGCTCCGGTATGCCCCTTATCCTTATATTATGACGGCGACCTCTGTTATCCAAATCCTCTAGATGCAGTTGCATATCTCTAATGGACGCCAGCTGGGAGGACACTGAAGACTGTATCACAGAGACATGGCGCCTAGTGGCATCGTGGTCATCTTCTAGAGCCTCCACCCTCGTAGCAATCTGCTGTATATGCTGCGACACCCCCGCCAATTCTGAACGAAAAGCTGCCTTCACTTCTTGTATCATACTCTTAAAGTCCTCTTTAGTGGGCAACTGTGAGAAACATTCCCTCCACATAGGGGGCACATCTGAAGGAAGTGAGGCTGAATCCTCCAGGTCAGAATCTGAGGCATATACAGGGGCCTGGGCATAGGGGGTCAAAGATGGTGTATCCCCCAGATCGTCTCTCCTCCCCGGCTGCTGGATCGTGGGCCGTTGAAGTTTAGGTGCAGGCCAAATCTGTAGGGCCATTTGTGCTGAGGGCTGTGACATTGGTGGTTCAAGCAGGTGTACTGGGGCCTCTGACTGAGCTGATGCTCCTCGTGGCCTGGCCTCCATTGCTCCTGGGATAGGGGACCCCCTTCCCTGCTGTTCACAGGACGAGGTGGAGGACCGCTTAGGGGAGCTGGGAGGGTGAACTTTAGCCATCCGGCTATTCAGCTTACCCTGTACGTGGGGCACTGTCTCCTCTCCCTGCTCGGACATCTCCCCTTCCTTCTGACACGAGGCTGTCCAAGATGGCTGCGGCTGAGGGAGCGGCGTGGCTTGCCGCCGAAGAAAGTAGCCGTCGATCGTTGGTGGAGCGGCGGCGACCTGGTGCTGTGCTGCAGGGGTGAGTCTAGACCCTTGGGGTCTTTTTTTCCCCATATGAGGCACCTTTCCCCGCTGTAGGCTGCTGGATCTGCGTGGCAGGGTGCGGAGCTCTCAGCTTATGCGACCGGCGCCATCGACTGCTGGCCACGCCCCCGAGTGGTCGAATTTTGGATATTCGAGTAGGAGTGGTTGAGTGGTGGATATTCGTGTAGGAGTGGTCGAGTGGTGGATAAGAGCGGGAGGGGGGAAAGCCAGAGGTGGTGAAGAGGGGGAAAGCCCGAAGAGGCTAATAAATGCCCAAAGAGGAGCGAAACAACCTTAAAAGGTGTAATTGTTTTAAAGAGTATAATTGCCTTAAAGGGTGTAATTGCACTAAGAAAATGCCGCCAAAAAGAACAAATTTGTCCGAAGACGACATAATTGCTAAAAGACAAAGGAAAACAGAAGTTCAGAGCATAAGAAGAGCAACTACGAGTGCAGAGGAACGCCGGGAACAACAAGAAACCAATTCCCAAAACAAGGCAAAACAAATACTTATCATCAATTCTTTTGCTAGCAAACCCGTGTAACGTGTTTTCTATACTAGGATATACATATATTTATACACGCACATGCACATATAACCCAATGACAATGTACCCGGGCTTGCTTATCTCCGACATGTTTATGTTGTGGTGCTTTGCATTCTAATCATAGAGCGTTAGATAAATCAATAGTATATGAAAGAGGAAGTGGTTCTGGCCTCGGTTCTGTCAGCAGAATGAGGGTAAGGTAATAATGCCATGATTTGTAATAGTAGTAAAACAATGGCCTATCGGAGTCTGACAGTTATTGCTGGGTAGAGTAAGCAAACACTCCTTATTTCCATGATGTGATCACAATACAGCCGGTGCGAGCCTCATAGACACTGCATAGAGGAAGCAACAATTGTATTATTATAACCACCAAGGAGGAATATTAACCCCTTAAGCACACACATTAAAAAAAAAAAATAATGTTTCCTCCTCTCCTTCCAAGTGGCATAACCTTGTGATTTTTCTGTTAACATAGCCATATGAAGACTTGTTTTTTTGCAGGACGAGTTGCGTTTTTTTTAATGGCAAATGAAAAAAAAAATCTTTGTGGGATGCAATTGAAAAAACACATTTCTACTATAACTTTTGAGTTGCAGCGTTTACTGTGTGTGTGGTAAAAATGAAATGTTATCTTTATTCTCCGAGTCAGTACAATCATGGCTATACCAAATTTATATGGGTTTTATCTATGTTTTAGAACTTTTTTTTTATATTTTAAAAAATTGTATTAAACATTTATTTTTATTTTTTTTTACCATGCGATAGCTCATGCAATACACTGCGATACTTCTGTATGGCCTTTTTTGTTTCTCTACTATTAAGCCTTAATAAATTACACACACAGGAGACAGACCTGCGGTCCTTCACTAGGCCTCTGGCCGCCATGACCAATCGGGGATCGTAGAGAGAGCCCCCTTCCTCCGTCTAACTGCTCAGATGGCGTGGTCACTATTGACTGCAGCATCTGAGGGGTTAAACGTCCAGGATCTAAGTTATCTCCGATCCTGGCTGTTGCAGGCAAGTCTCAGCTGTATAAAACAGCCCCCGCCATACTGTTAGTGCACGTATTCGCTCTACATGTACGCCAGATGTCGCAAAAGGGTTTATAGAATATTGTGCTGCATCGTAGATCTAGAATACATTGGCTATATAAATAAAGCGATTATAATTCAGTTGTGTGTATTAGAACTTAAAGGGACACTAGACCTAAAGTCCATCTACTCTCTGTTGGGAAGTTGAAAGTAGACTATTGTTTTCTGTTATCTACTTGGAGAGATACCGACTGTAGTGTTCTATAATAGGATGACAACTAGCAGTCCAGAACAATTTCTGGCCCCATGATCACTACTTTAGCTCACCATTCTGAGAACCTCTGTAAACATTGACCTACATACGTGGGAATGATCATAGCAGCTGTCAAGGTTTAGTGCTCTTCTACATGAAAAACAGTAGCTTAGGAGGGACAACTAGCACATACTTTATAAAGGTTGTGTATAACTAACGCAATGAGGAGTAGACATAGACAATGGGCAGTTGTGTCGGTACTATATGAGAAATGGGTAATAACTAAGTGAACGGGGAGACATACTAGAGCTAATACTAAGATAGGGCAGGCTTGGAGGCTTCCTATTGCCTGCCTGCCTTATACTGTATGGGTAGGCGGAGAGATGCAGGGAGATGGATTCCAGTGGAAGAGGCAGGGCCAGGACAATGACAGCTGTTTTGTGGAAGGGTAGCTGGGAGGAGAGAGGATCAGTCATTACAGCTTCTGCCAGGAGACAGAACAAAAGCCTTCACATCCCAGACAGCATGGAGCAAGCCGGGGACTTCTCATTCACAATTCCCCTGATATTCACAGCTCTAGCAGTTATCCTTGCCACCATTATAGTCAAACTCCGTGCAGCCGGAGAGAAGCAGCCAGCTCAGGCTGCCCAAGAAGAGAAGAAGGAGACGGTGACAGAAGAACCCTCAGAGACAGAAGAGAAAGACAAAGAGGAACCTATAGCAGAGGATGAAGTGGGTGAGAGGACTGAGTGCGATGGGGCAATCCCAGTGGAGGAAGTTGGCACAGTTGAGGAGTCGCCACCAGCCAAGGAAAATGAGACCGAAGTAGAAGAATGCCCTGCTAAAGAGAGGACCCCATCCAGTCACTCCAGTCAAGAAGAGGAGGACAGTAAGGTAAGACATAATAACCCTACAGTAGAGTATTGCTTACACAAGTAAAATCCGCTGAATAGATTTATTAAAGTAAAACTTTACAACTGAAGAGGTTACGCAGCTGGTCGGGTCTTTTTCAACTACGTACGTCAGACTGGTGCCATTGGCAATGTCTATGAAGTTGTACAAAGTGGTGGCATCATCTCTGACCATTTAAATATTGACATCATTCAGTTTGGATTATCTTATCTGAACTTTAAAGTGTGGTATAAACATGACCAAGTACATATTATCTGAAACCAGCAACCATGCCAAGCTAACTTAAAATGGCTGCAGATGAACTTTCAGTGCCAGCGTGTAACTGGCATCCAGACGGTGCACAACTGTCTGTTCCCGCCCCGGCTGGTTGGCTGCAAGTGCATATTCATTTTCAGTGTGCATTGCTAATGGACAGGGTCTCACAATGGTGTTAGTCTATGCCCACTTTACCAGTTATGCCCCCCCCCCCCCACAAATGTGTTACTATTAATGTAGCAGGCTAGGAAATGATAAGAGAGGTAGTGTTAGCAGTGAAGATGTACATACGTAAAAGCAAACAACTTTTCCTCTAAAAAGTGGTAAAATATTCACTTTTTATTCGGTCGATACCTCACACGCAGTATACATGTGTCTTTGTAGCAGAGCTGAATTTGTTATTTAACTCTCTGGGGCTTTGTTGTAATAACTTTCTGAGTCACGCAGTCGATTTGATGTAAAATTGCCGGTAAACCGTAACATATTACCATGACTTGTGCCAGATCTGCTACATGTATATACTGTACTGAGCAGCGTATGTATACATATGTGTGGCAATATGAGCACCTGGAATGTGGCACCATTGTTATAAAGCTGGTACGTCTCGCAGCCCCTAGCAGCAGTCTCTCTGGCCTTGTTTATGTTGAATTCTGCCCTCTGGATTAGGAATTTTGGTCTCATACCCAGGAGAAGGCTCATTTCCTGTCCACATTCCTACCCTGTAACCCATTGCAGTCAGATGGCTCTGCAAGGCATTGCATCCCTCCCAGACCTCTACAGTATTCCGCCTCTACCATACGTTTTATCTAGTAATCCACCTATAGCTAATGCCACAAGGAACCCACTTGAATTGAAGCTGTCAATATATTATATTGGATGTGTGCAATGAATTGCAAACTGAAATCCCCGAGCATGTAAAAACAAAAATAATATATATATTTTTACCTATGGTGGCCATTGCATCTCCCACAGGGGTTGTCACCCAGATTTCCAGGATTCCTAAATGACATATCTACAACGCTATGCAGAATTACTGGATATGTCACTCCATAATGAGGGATATTTGCCATATAGAAGTCTGGCTCACAACTACTGTGGCTGCTATAATAGTCAGATTCCTTGTTGCCCAACTTTAGTAAGAATAAAATATACACCGACGAGCTCTTGAATTTTTTGGCGATGTAATATAGGCTGGAATTACTGTTCTATAATACAGAATGGACACTCCCAAATCTGGGTAGAGGTGTCAGATCAGAAGGCGCTTGACCCAGGTCCATGCGCCTCACGCATATGTTCTGGTGGCAGTGCCGGCATACATAATACAGATGTTTCGGCAGAACACAGATGCTTACATAATCGTGTCGGAGTTCGAGATGCCTTATTTGGGTTGGGTGTTGCACATTGAGTCATAGCTGTGAACTTAGACATAACTTCCAGGGGCTTTACTTGTATGAACTTCTCACTCGTATATACTGTCAAACTTTCCCCCCAATTATATAGACATCGATATGTAATATGGTTTGTGGTGTAATACCTGCCTCATTAGTTTCCATGCGTTATCCATTAGGCAGGTTTCCAGAATAATTTCTTTGATAAGTTTATAGGCACTGCTGCCAGTGAGTGACACCACTCAATCACCACATGCCTATAGAGATCCAGGGGTGTCGCCGCCAGCACATCCCCCCTTCATTTCAAATCATAAAGCATTGTGTACACTACACCATTACGGCAGTGCACCAACTGCTTTACAGACCCACGGTAAAGAACCAGAAGTACTATAGGTGCTGTTGTGTGGTGCCTCCATGTGGCACCATAATACGGCATGTGTTGGAGCATGCCATGTTTCTTTTTCTCATTAGATTTTTGATTAAAACCCTCTGTATGCCTCTTGCATGGGCATACAGGAAGCACACAGAGTTTTTTTTCTCTCACAAAATCTATGCGTAGGGGACCGTAGAATTGTCAATGTATCTATGATCCAGGGATCCTCAATATATCCATGTGAATTAGGCCTAAAGATGGACGATTTCCCATCCAGAAAATTAAGTTATCACTAGCAATAAACTAAGGCACTGGTAATGCTGCATGCCAGTGCATGTGTTATTTATTCATGCCAAACCTGTGCATACAGAGATTGGCGACGTTTCTGCCCCGTACAACTGGGCCTTCCTCAAGCCTTTTTAAGAAGATGCTGTTATCCATTATTTTATACAGTCTGTTGAACCAGGAGTGAGCCATCCCATGGGACGACTTTGTAGACTTTTTAGAGATGTTTAAATAAGAATGTTTGCTGCATTTTTTTCTATGCATTGGGACAATACAAAAAAATATTGGTTGTGAAAAACTTTGGAAGTGAGGTTGTTAGTCTGTGCATGGCTGCAGCCCTCACCTTTAAATGACAGCTCTAGTATTTAACATCCTATGCAGATTAACAGTGAAAAGGGTTAAAACAACTTCTCTGTTGTGCTGCCTATGAATGGTTAATGCATGTCATTCCCAAGTGAGTCATTGCAGCAGAAATCCAGCCTTACAAGGCAAAGATCCCCACTGGGTCTTGACTCACGATCATCCAGAATCTTACAAGTTCTCTTTTTCTACAACATGTAATAAATACATTTTGACTCCCTGTGTTTTCCATATTCTCCAGGTTTTCTAGCATTGTGACTCCTCGTGCCCTGTCCAGCTGCTGCATTGTGCCATTGTACTTTGTACTTCCTAGTGGTGGTACAATTGTACTGTCATGAAATCTGTAGGCCTTCTCATCGTCCGTCCTTGCAATGGGACCCAGTCTTATCTGCAATTTGCACAATTTGTAGTATTGCTGGAACCTGCCAGAGGAAATAAGCAGATTACAGACTGGAAAAGCTTAAACCATTTAATCTTCACTGCCAGCTAATTCCAATGACGGGAGGTTACTTTATGTGAGGTCAAAGAATGGCTAAGTGTATAATGTCTAGTGCCACCACTATAGCCTAGTCCTTTGAAAGATAACACATAACCCATCAATGTTCCGTGTGTACGTTTCCAAAACAGATTTATTATATTTGCTCTGCTGAGTAAAAGTAAATATAGGACACTACACAAAAAGCGAGACAAATGGTAATACCCATGCTACCTAGCAGATCTGCTGTTTCATGTGGCTGCATAATTGCTACCCTCCTGACAGGGGCGTAACTAGGCCCCATAGCAAACTCTTGACCGAGGCCCTCCCCGGGTGCCACAAGCAGCCCCACTTATAAATAGTGCCCCCTGTAGAATGTGCCATATAGCCCCCCTGTAGACAGTGCTATATAGCCCCGCCTATGGACAATGTCACACCCCATTTGTAGATAGCGCCCCCACCTCCCCCTTGTAGATAGTGCCATACAGCCCCCCTGTAGATATCGCCATAAAGCCCCCACTGTATGTAGCACTATACAGCTCCCACAGTATATAGTGCCACACAGCCCCCTCCCTTGTATATAGTGCCACACAGCCCCCCCCTTAGTAGAAAGTGCAGCACAACCTCCCCCCCTTAGTAGATAGTTCCACACACAGACCCCTGTAGATTGCGCCATACTCAGCCCCTTGTAACTAGTGCCATACAGTTCCCCCATGTTATAGTGCCACACAGCTCCCCCTTGTGTATAGTGCCACACAGCCCCCTTCCTTGTGTATAGTGCCACAAGGCAATGGTGCATCCAAGATCAGTACATAAATACAGCACCAGAACCAACCTCAGTACATAAACACAGCACCAGAACCAACCTCAGTACATATACAGTGAAGGAAATAAGTATTTGATCCCTTGCTGATTTTGTAAGTTTGCCCACTGTCAAAGACATGAACAGTCTAGAATTTTTAGGCTAGGTTAATTTTACCAGTGAGAGATAGATTATATAAAAAAAACAACAGAAAATCACATAGCCAAAATTATATATATTTATTTGCATTGTGCACAGAGAAATAAGTATTTGATCCCCTAC
This sequence comes from Rhinoderma darwinii, assembly GCF_050947455.1. Taxonomy (NCBI): domain Eukaryota; kingdom Metazoa; phylum Chordata; class Amphibia; order Anura; family Rhinodermatidae; genus Rhinoderma; species Rhinoderma darwinii. The sequence goes on from NC_134699.1 coordinate 47,068,268, forward strand.
CAACCATTAAGAGTTCAGCCTCCTCCAGACCAGTTACACGCTCCAAATCAACTTGGTGCCTGCATTAAAGACAGCTGTCTTACATGGTCACCTGTATAAAAGACTCCTGTCCACAGACTCAATTAATCAGTCTGACTCTAACCTCTACAACATGGGCAAGACCAAAGAGCTTTCTAAGGATATCAGGGACAAGATCATAGACCTGCACAAGGCTGGAATGGGCTACAAAACCATAAGTAAGATGCTGGTTGAGAAGGAGACAACTGTTGGTGCAATAGTAAGAAAATGGAAGACATACAAAATGACTGTCAATCGACATCGATCTGGAGCTCCATGCAAAATCTCACCTCGTGGGGTATCCTTGATCCTGAGGAAGGTGAGAGCTCAGCCGAAAACTACACGAGGGGAACTTGTTAATGATCTCAAGGCAGCTGGGACCACAGTCACCAAGGTCCCCCTGCTCAAGAAGGCACATGTACAGCCCGTCTGAAGTTTGCAAATGAACAGCTGGATGATTCTGAGAGTGATTGGGAGAAGGTGCTGTGGTCAGATGAAACTAAAATTGAGCTCTTTGGCATTAACTCAACTCGCTGTGTTTGGAGGAAGAGAAATGCTGCCTATGACCCAAAGAACACCGTCCCCACTGTCAAGCATGGAGGTGGAAACATTATGTTTTGGGGGTGTTTCTCTGCTAAGGGCACAGGACTACTTCACCGCATCAATGGGAGAATGGATGGAGCCATGTACCGTCAAATCCTGAGTGACAACCTCCTTCCCTCCACCAGGACATTAAAAATGGCTCGTGGCTGGGTCTTCCAGCACGACAATGACCCGAAACATACAGCCAAGGCAACAAAGGAGTGGCTCAAAAAGAAGCACATTAAGGTCATGGAGTGGCCTAGCCAGTCTCCAGACCTTAATCCCATCGAAAACTTATGGAGGGAGCAGAAGATCCGAGTTGCCAAGCGACAGCCTCGAAATCTTAATGGTTTACACATGATCTGCAAAGAGGAGTGGGCCAAAATTCTATCTAACATGTGTGCAAACCTCATCATCAACTACAAAAAACGTCTGACTGCTGTGCTTGCCAACAAGGGTTTTTCCACCAAGTATTAAAGGGAACCTGTCACCAGCATTTCACCTATTAAACCAGCAATACCTGGTGGTAGTGGGTGAAAAATCATTTCGATATAACCTATAATTGTCTTCCTAGTCGGCTCTGTAGCTTTAGTATTCAGCTTTTTAGTGTTTCCACACCATATGCTAATGAGCATAAAAGAGTCAAATCTTCGTTTGAAAAGAGTCAGATCTTCCTTTGAAAAGAGTCATATCTTCATTCCTCAAGTCTTTCCGAGTTGACCCAGCCTCCTTACTTTTGATTGACAGCTCCTCGCCTTCCCCCGGCACACAAAATCCTTGCTTGTGCATTGATGTCCTCTTCTGGGGTGTGCGCACAACGGGACACCGGATTATTACGATAAAAAGCGCAAAATGTTTGCAGATCGTTATTTACAGTCGGAGGAGGAGTTTAGGAGAGGGGATAACGGCAATGAACTTTTGATAGCAGCGGCCAGTGAGGGATAAGTAAAGTCCAATAGGTGAAATGCTGGTGACAGGTTCCCTTTAAGTCTTGTTTGCCAAAGGGATCAAATACTTATTTCTCTGTGCACAATGCAAATAAATATATATAATTTTGACTATGTGATTTTCTGTTTTTTTTTAAATATAATCTATCTCTCACTGGTAAAATTAACCTAGCCTAAAAATTCTAGACTGTTCATGACTTTGACAGTGGGCAAACTTACAAAATCAGCAAGGGATCAAATACTTATTTCCTTCACTGTATACATCCCCAGAACCAAACTTATTACATATATACAGCACCAAAACCAATCTCATATGTATATACAGCATCAGAACCAAGCTCAGTACTTACATACAGCATCAGAACTAAGATCAATACATATATACAATACCAGAACAAATACAGCTCAATTTAGTGCAACCCCTGCCGTATAGGTTTGTACGGCATAAAACTACAGGTCCCAGCATGGCCTGAACAATGGTGAGGATATGATGGGAGATGCTGTTTCACAAAACAAAAATCATATCCTGATCATACCACCATCAACTAGCTGCAGATCATACAGTGACTACAGTGCTGATTAGAGGCAGAATAAGCATTTACATTATGTGGCTCACCAGTGACGTCTCAGATTCTAGTTCTTTTCTTCTCCCTCCGGTCCAGATATCTATGATGGATTTCTACCGGCCATGACCCATTTCTGCAGTTTTCTGCTCAGATATCTTCAGCTTCTCACTTTTAAAACATTTCTGCACCTATAAACGAAGTTAAAATTTTCAACACCTCTAAATATAATAAAGTGTCATACACTGTGTCCCTGATTATAATAGTATCATACACTGTCACACACACACACACACACACACACACACGCACGCACGCACGCACGCACGCACACACACACACACACACACACACACACACACACACACACACACACACACCGTGCTCCCTGTAGATAGTGCCCCCATAGCCCCCTGTAGATAGTGACCCCAATAGAGCCTCTGTTGATAGTGACCTACATAGAAGCCCCTGTAGATAGTGTCCCACATACAGCCCTCTGTAGATAGTGCCCACATATGGACTCCAGAGCTACAAGGCAATAGTGCTAACCACTGAGCCACCGTGTTGCCCTACACATGGCTTCCCTTATAGCTAGTGCTCCACATATAGCCCACCTCTGTATATAGACTCACATATAGCTCCCCCTGTATATAGTGTCCCACATATAGCCCACCCCTGTAGACAGTGCCCTACATATATCCACCCTGTAGCTAGTGCCCCACAGGTAACCCACCCCTGTATATAGTGTCCCACATATAGCCCACCCCTATAGAAAGTGGCCTAAAATATAGCTCCCCTATAGATAGTGCTCTACATATAGCCCACCCCTGTATAGTGTCTCACATATAGCTCCCCCTGTATATAGTGCCCCACATATAGACCCCACTGTAGATAGTGGCCCACATATAGACCCCCTGTATATAGTGGCCCACATCCCCACATATAGACCACCCCCTGTAGATAGTGGCCCACATCCCCACATATAGAAACCCCTGTAGATAGTGGCCCACATATAGACCCCCCCTGTAGATAGTGGCCCACATCCCCACATATAGACCCCCCTGTAGTGGCCCACATATAGACCGCCCTGTAGATAGTGGCCCACATCCCCACATGTAGACCCCCCTGTATATAGTGGCCCACATATAGACCACCCCTGTATATAGTGGTCCAAATATAGACCCCCCTGTATATAGTGGCCCACGGCCCCACATATAGACCCCCCTGTAGATTGTGGCCCACATCCCCACATACAGACCACCCCTGTAGCTAGTGCCCCACATCCCCACATATAGACCCCCCCCTGTAGATAGAGCGCTCCACTATAGATAAAGCCACTCACAGCTTTATGAGAAAAAAACCAAAAAAATGTACATACTTACATGATCCCGTTCCCACGCTGTGGCAGGTTCACTGGAGCTGAACGACGCGTCGTTCAATGACGCTGATTGGCGGGGCAGAATGACTTGCCCCGTCAATCAGCGCCTTTCAAGCTCGGAAGCGGCGCGATGACCTCATCGCGCCGCTAGCCAATCAGCGTCATTGTAAGGCGCTGAATGGTCGGGCACTCAGCGCTAATGCATGTATTTGGCTGTCGCTAGCACCGTGGCCCCCTCCGGTGCTAGCGACGCCTAGGCGCATGAGAGGGCCTGTGTCGCCCGGCCCATACTTGTTGGAGGCTCTACGGCGCAGGCCCCATAGTAGCGGGGCTGCCGCTGTAGCAGCCATAATGGCTGCTAGTGGCGCCACCGGGCATATGGGGGGGAACGTGTTGGCTGGCGGTACGGGCCCCCTCAAGCCACGGGCCCCGTAGCAACCGCTATGGCTGCTAATGCGGTAGTTACGTCACTGCCCCCTGAAGACTCAGGTTGGGGGCAAGTTACAATTTGCTGTACAAATGTGACACAAAGGCTGGAAATCCACTGCAGATAGACATGATATGACCACCCAAAAATCATGATTAGCCTACTGTTGTGTATCCTTGTTAGAAATGGCACATGGTAGGTTGGGGGCCATTTTACAGATTTTGCATTAGGGCCCAGGATCTTCAAGTTACACCTCTGCAGTCAAGCATTATAGAGATCAATCTGTCAACTCTAACAACCCCTACTAATACAAATGAATAAAGGGATTGTCACGGATACACATCCAATACGTTAATGGAACCAATAAATAGTAACATACTATCAAGCAAGCTGGATTAATATCTTTTATTTTATTATAGTACTATTTATTTTACTATATTAACAAAGCTTCCTCCAAACCCTTTTCAGTTAAGATGAACATTATCAATTTCCTTATAAACCATGAGTGGCGAATTGCCTTTTAAGAGCCACAATAATGAGTAGCTGCCATTCACAAGCCTCAGTCATAGAAACAGGCATAGCAGCACATTTTTCATACATTTTTCATCTAAACACCCCCAGACCTAGCGATGCCAATGACCCCTAAATTGTCCCAAATTGTAGTACTCGCAGCAGAATGTCCCGACACTTGGCAGAGATGCAACCTACACAGTGGTGCCACCCTACAGATATTCCACATTACAATGTCCATACAGTAGTGTAAGCAGAACAGTAATGCCAGCACATCAACACAGAATAGCCCATAGCATTGTGCCTTCACATGGTAGGGACCACATACGTAAAAGTGCCCACAGAGTAGTTACCGCTACAATAATTCCCATAACACTCTTATGTTGTCCATGTTCCAGTATTGCTCTCCACTCTACTAACAGGAACTTACATGTCAGTGGTCAATCAGCATCCCCTTGGATGTAATTATCTCTTTCTGTGCCAATCTGTATGGTCAGAGACTGGAGAAGTCCAGCTGCCATGATCAATGTCTACTATCAGGTAAGCAGTATGATACCCGAAGTGCGAAAAATCCTTGACTTCCCTTAAATTTTTGTCTCTGGACACATTTGTCATGTGGTTGGAAAATTAGGAGCCACAGGAATGAGATCCATGAGCAACAAGGCCCTCCCTGTTATATACGCATTTGTTGGATAGGCAATGGCAGGCTTGATACAGTTGTCAAGAATCCTAGAAAACATGAAGGAGTATGACATGAGGGAAAAATTGGATGAGAATGGAGAAAATTAAACAATGGGGAGAAGCATCTCAAATATGATATTCTCCCAGGGGCGTAACTGTAGTGGTGTAGAGAGTGCGATGGCACCCAGGCGCAGGTGCCTGAGGAGTCCCAAACGGTCCCTCTTGCCCATATGAGGAATCCAGTACTTTACATGAAAAGTAATAGTTGGGTGGCCCTGTTACAGATTTTGCATTGGGGCCTAGGAGATACAAGTTAAGCCTTCACCATTAGGCAACTGAAATGAGATAGACTTTACACAATTATATTGAATACTGTTAGGGGATCACCTGCCAGTTGGCTGCCTACCTTCGTAAATCTTATATTTCTTCCTCCTCATCTGAAGAGAAGATAACCACCAATGCCAAGGATGGCAGAATGTAGAAAGATCTGGGAAATATGGAGAGGAGAAAAAAGATTGAGATAATGATATATGAGTGATATAGTACACAGAGTTGGGAATAGGCTATGGTCGGTCATATAGCTGTTGACTTTAAGTGTCTCACCCAATTTTTCTGTCTGTCTTGTACATGCACAATGAACATGGTCTACCCGCTTGTTTGTCATCAGACATTTGGTCCAAACTATAATAAACCTGTAATTTGTCTATAGCTGATCTGCCCTGCCTCAGTGTGTATATATATCATTGTGTTCTACAGGTTATCTCCCTTACCACCCTGATGTAATATACAATAGATCACCCCGGCATTGATGCTATCTTGTTTCCTGTCAATTCCTTTTTTAGCAAAGTCCAAAAATGGAACACAATATGCAAACAGATGTAAGATTAGTTGGTTGGACAATGAGTTGGATTGTGTGTTATAAATTCATATGGCATACTCCTGCATTCAAAGGCTGGGGCTCAGAAAGTAAAGGGCCTTTTACACCGGCCGATAATCGGCAGATGCAGCGAGCGCCGATCAACAAGACATCCTTGATCGCCGCTCGTTTGCTCCTGTCACACGGAGCTATGGATCGGTACGAGCGGTCATTACTCCGATCGCCCGTCCCCATATGTTATTATCATGTCGGCAGCGCGTCTCCCTGTTTACACACCAAGATATTGTTCCGTAAACTATACTATTTTACTTTTTTAAAACGATACGATCTGCTGATCGCTTTCCTGTTTACACAGGGCAATTATCGGCAACGAGCGTTCTATGTCTGCCCAATAATCGACCAGTGTAAAACCCCTATAGTCAGTGTCATGTATAATGATCATGATCTTTTACGCGTCTGCAGCAGTATCAGCACCAGGTAAACTTGGGTAGATGTACTCACCGAGGTCCACATACACCTGCAGCCCACCCTTCCCGTCTGACAGCACATACCACAACATATAGAAAGTTCACTGACATCTGGCCAACAAAGCACGAAAACCATAGGATTGGGAGTTAAGTGTGACTGGTAGGAAATCCATGTGGCAAAACAAGCTGGAGGGCCTGCATCAGCAAAAGGAATATGGTGATCCAGCATGTGGATCTTTAGGAATAATTGGTGCCAGTTGCAGGAAACATTTACCAAGATACACCAAGGACTTTTGTGTAAGCCTAAGGGTATGTTCACATGCTTAACCAAAAACATCTGAAAATACGGAGCTGTTTTCAAGGGAACACAGCTCCTGATTTTCAGCCGTTTTTTAATCAAACTAATGTTTTTCGCTGCATTTTTTACGGCCATTTTTGGAGCTGTTTTTCTATCAAAAACGGCTCCAAAAACGGCTCAAGAAGTGGCATGCACTTCTTTTTACGGGGCGTCTTTTTACGCGTCGTTTTTTGAAAATGAAGCGCAAAAAAACGCCTCGTCGGAACAGAACGCCGTATTTGCCATTGAAATCAATGGGCAGATGTTTGTAGGAGCTCTGCTTCCGATTTTTCAGACGCTTTTTCGGGATGTTTACCCTAACCGTGAAAACTACCCGCTGGAAGAAAGCGGTTAATGGAGGCTTCCCTTTCCTATACTGTGATGATTACTGGTTTCTAAAAAAAAAGTGTGGACTGTTTTGGCTCTTGTTTTTTTCTTTTTCTCTGATGCCAGCTTTGTGTTTAACGCTCATTACGACATTTTTCAGCTATATGGCAGTCCTGTGTTTGTGATCAGCCTGTTTATAGCACGCATTCCTGGAACTTGTAAAGACAGTTGTCACTTGTTGACGGAGCAGATTCTTGATCAAATATCTTCAACAGCATACCAGCCTCCAAAGCATCAGGAGGACTTGAAAATGTTGACTACTGTCCAAATTAGCCAGTTTTGCACCAGTTTGCTATGATCGATTTGCATATATAGATTTTGCTGAGACTCTTATGAATGTTTTTTTGTATGAACTTTCAGTGTGTTCATTTAGAGTTTTAAGTTACAGGCTATTATTGTATTTAAACCTTTTTTTATTGAACTTGCCAAGGATATTATGTCCACCTCCGACATTAGTCCAAACAATTTCTGTAGTCATGTTCTTATTGATTTTCACCCCTTTATTAATAATACATCAACTTAAGTATTGTAGATCTGTAGTAGCGCCACCAACTATGATGCATCATTTATAATACTGGTCTTGGCTACAGAGTCCGGACGTGACTGCATCGTCTGCACCCTCTATAGTTATGCCTCCCCTGTTTGTAGTCCTTTGTATGTCTTCTATGGTTTTTTAATTACGTTAAAAAACCTTGCAGTAGTCCCTGAGAAGTTTTCCCAGATATTAACCTGCTAATAAATACAAGGATTCATTGAAATCAAGTAACAGCTGAACACCCACGTACAATAGCAGAGGAACAGGGTGAACTGCATTGTGACTACCAGGGTCATTATTCTTTAATTCTATCAAGACACACATTGTGTAGTATTCAATGGAAATTTAGATGAAAAAGTGAGCACGTACAACTCAAAAAGCAACTTGGAAAATATAAGAGGAATAATTGTTATATAAGAAACGTGGCATTTTCAATGTCTTGATTTAATAAGCAGTATAAAGTATACATAGCTGGGTGATTCCACATAGGTGTGCCACAAAAATCCATAAATTACGTTAATTACATTATTAAAATTATAAAAAAAATCCATAAATTATATTCATTACATAATTACAATTACATAAAATTCCAGGCAAGATTAGATTGAAACAAGTTGGGCAAGTATTCTTTGATACAGAATAGACAAAGCGGTCCATGCATGTCCATATGGAGTTTCAAGGTTGGACTTTACGTTATCACAAGAAACCATGAGCAACGATAATCTAGAATAAAAGGGACCTTGGTGTGATGTCTGGATTTTATTCAAGCATCAACTTCTCATTGCAGAGTTTCCATATCTCCATTTTTCATTTTTGTAAAACATCCCCTGTTGTGCACGTTCTAATGGTTTATGCAGGGTCCGACGTGCTCAAAAAATGATCATAGGATTTTCCGCTGGGCCCAGATTTGATACAATAGATCTTTACTTGTTTGTGAGAAAAATATTGTTAAGACTATGGCATGATGAGAAAGAGGCAACGACAACGGTACAACGACCTATCTTCGACTTGGATTTAGGGGCAACTTTGAGTCAGGAAGATCTTCCTGCCTTATTGGATCTAGAAGGGGAACAGGGCAATCTTGGCGAGGGTACCTAGTTCTGTGAAACTAAAACTAAGAACCTAATCCCCAAATTCACCAATTTGAGAAATAAGAGTAAAACCATGTCAAATGTACATTTAAACAGATACACTCAGGCATTTATGAAGGCAATGCATAGTAATTTGGGTCTCGTCGACTGGTCTTCCTTCCTGGGTATGGACAACCTCAACAAAGATGAACGAATAGCCTTGATGGAATTCCGTAGATTAGACAATGTGGTTCTTAAAACCCAGTTATAAAGGCAGTAATGTTGTCCTACTCAAGGAGGAATAATATGTCGGCGAGATCGGAAGACAACTGAATTCTGATTGTTATGTCGGTTTGACTGAAAATATATCACGTATTCTAAATAGAAAATTACTATACGCGTTGGATGAGGGGGTTTATAAATCGTCATGAATATAACTTTTTGTTGCTAAGAGAACCACATATGCCAACTATCTACATACTTCCCAAGGTACATAACTCTTTGGAGTTACCTCGAGGGAGACCAATAATATTGGGTTGTGGAGGACCCACTGATCACCTTGGGAAACATGTAGATGAAAAACTTAAACCCTTAGTTTGTCATCTCCCTTCATTTGTACTAGATACGGGTGATATCCTATGAAAAATTATCGATTTACATTAACATTCAGACTTTTTGTGGGTGGGTTTAGATGTAGAGTCCTTGTATATTTCCATCCCCATACGATTGGCCTAAAAGCATCAGCGCACTTCTTACAGGGTCGGGGTTGCGCATGGACCCACCAGAACGAATTTATCTTTGAAATGCTAGAATTTGTTTTGAATTACAATTGTATTTCTTTTGATGGCAAACGTTACCGACAGGTGCAGGGGACTGCAATGAGGTCATCTTGTGCTCCGTCGTACGCCGCCTGCACCTGGCTTGGTGGGAGGAATTTGTGGTTTATGGTAACCATCTTTTCAAAAAACATGTAGCTGGCTGGTTCAGATACATGGAAGATATTTTTGTTTGCTTCAAAGGATCGACTCAGGAACTGGAATTTGTTGAATCAGAATACCCTTAATATCTTATTAACCTATACTTATAGTGAGTCATCAATAAGCTTCCTAGACTTAAATATTCATAGTGTGAATTATAGGTTAGTAACCAGTACATATCGAAAACCGAGCTCAGGCAATACCTTACTGGCAGCAAGCAGGTACCACCCTCCATCACAAATTAAGGAAATTCCAGTGGGTCAGTTTCTTCGAATACGAATAAATTGTTCAAACTTTGATGAGTTCAAATTTGAGGCTATTGAATTATCTGAGCGCTTCCACTCTAGGGGTTATTCTAAAAAATTTTATAAAACGAGGCTATAACCGAGCACTAAAAAGTGATAGGAATGAGATACTACAAAGAAGGAAAAGAATCTCAAAATACTATAGGGTTCGGTTAATTTCTAGTTAGGGTTCACGTTGGGAGGTTTTACATAACCTTATGATCAAAAACTGGCCATATCTGACTTTGAATCCTAAAATTGAGCCATAGTGGGATCAGACCCTAGTATGGTCTCAAAAAGAGCCCCAACCCTTAAAGACATGCTAGTTAGCTCTGAATTTAAAGGGAAAACTAAAATTAATTCAGCATGACTGATAAATTGACTTAGGGGTATGTTCAAATATGGGACATGCAATTTTTGCAGATATGTCATTAAGTCAGATAGTTTCACAGATGCTAGTAACCAAAAGGAATATCGGGTACAGACGTTTATCAATTCTCGGTCATGTATGGTTCTATATTCTATCATCTTTCCCTGTGGCAAGATGTATATAGGCAAAACTAAACGTGTACTCCAGGTACGAATTAGTGAACATATTTCAGATATAAGAAAGGGCACCGGAAGGACTTAATGATGAAATTAAATTAAATTTGTTTATTTAAGATCATATTTGATGATGGGCCCATCCTGGTCATCTCTTGACTGTAACCGGTAGCTGCCTACTATGAATCCTTTTGTCCCGTCCCCCCCTCTCTCTGTTTCCAAAATTGTTTTGGATGATATTTGTCTGTTTTCTATACCATTTTGAAATCCAACTCTGTACTCGATATTCTTTAAAGATTCCTTTTACTGTAATCTATCATAACTGTGTGATTTGCCCTTTTGACTATATGTAACAGTGGTTGCTGCTTTCAACTGAATCATAGAATGTTTGCAATATTTACTGGGGTGGCTTCCTTGTGTAACTAACATCCGGAAAGGGTACAGGTGGCGACGACTGGGCTCAGGTATGTTTTTATGTACCAGTTCCTACTCTTTGCCACACCTGCTCCCCATACAATTCTCCTCCCCTCTAAGAGATGTGAACATCCAGGATTATTTATATCCCATATTTATTTAGAAGCATAAGTTTATGTGATGCCTTGGTACCGGCTGCCGTTGATGGTGACCCGATCTGTTTGGATTGGATTTCTGTCACCGCTGGTGGATAACTTGGTTAAATATTTTATGTTCTTTGGTTCACTTTCTGGACTGGCATATCTTCCATCCGTCCTTGGCTAGGACCCAGCCTGTGGCAGTCTTGGTTGTATGCCCCGACTGGCTCCCCGTCGCTGGCTGCGTTAGCTGGATATGAGGGCCCCCACTGCAAATGGGGATCCGTTCTATGACTGCCATTTTGGCATTGTCGCTGACCGGCTCCCTGTCACCATTGGGATAGGCCACCTTGATTGGCCTGCATCTGCGGATGCGGACCTGGTCTGGTGCTTCCCCTGGGCTGCCACGATGTCCGGCAGATGACAACCCCATGTATCGCCGGCGGCGGGTCTTGTACCTTCCTAGGCGGCCTGTCCTTCCTCAAATCTGCCAACATCCTCTTCTGGCCGCTGCCACTGTGTCCCTAGAGCGTGCACGCTCTCCGGCCGTCTCTTAAAGAGCCACCGCGCACAAAATTCATCCTATTATCCCTGCTGCTCTCCTGGACTATTTAAGGCACCTTTACCATCTCTTTACCAGGTGCCTGAGAAATTTTGGAACAACATAGAGTTATCCTGCAAAGGTACCTGATCCTGTCTGCTATTGCTACCAGTTATCAGCCTGTATCCAGTTGTCAGTTAACAGCCTGTATCCAGCCTACTCTTGCTATCCGCTATTAGACTGTGTCCAGTAATCCGTTAGCAGTCTGTATCTTGTAATCCGCTACCAGCCTGTCTCCAGTAATCCGTTAGCAATCTGTATCGTGTAATCCACTACCAGCCTGTGCCCGGTAATCTGCTACCAGTCTGCATCTAGTAATCCACTACCAGCGTTCATCGAGTAATCCGCTACCAGCCTGCATGTAGTATTTCACTACCAGCCTGCATACAGTAATTTGCTGCCAGCCTGCATCCAGTAACCTGCTACCAGCCTGCATATAGTAATCCACAACCTGCCTGTGTCCAGCTGCCAGCTACCTGCCTGTGTCCCACTGTCTGCTATCCACCTGTCATCTGTGATCTGCAGTCATGTCTCCATCCATCTAGGTACCATCTACCTGTGCCTGTCTTGCATCTGTCTGGCCAGCAGCTACTCCGCCGGGACTTCCTCAAGAGGTAGCGTCCTGGCTGTCTCCCGGCAGAGAAGGCCAGATCCCTGTATAGGGGTTAAAGTGTGAAGACCGGGGAGGCTGCTTAGACAACGCCCTTAGAGTTGGCCCTAAGCCAAACTCATGGAGTAGCCCAGTGGGTCCACAAACCTGCTTGTCGTTACACACCATTTGAAGCCCTTATTTTCTGCTAGGGAAAATTCTTATGGGTTGATTCACAGAGGACTTGGTGGACATGCACATGTGTTGTATAGTAGTAGACCATCAGAAACATTTCCTCTAGTGGGCCCAAGGTACACGCTGGATTTATGATACCTAAAAGTTCTATGACATCTTTCCTTTATGTTGGTTATTACATTATATCATCACCCTTGAGCACCAACATTGAGCACCAACATATTATCGATTAGTTTACCCATTTAAAGCGGTATAAATTCTTCATGGCGTACAACACTAGACACAATTTCATAGGAAGCAATTTAATCTGTAAACGTTTTTTAAGATTAAAGGTGTATACCCACATAGACATTTATGGCATACCCATGGGATTTTCCAGCACTATGACCTGCACGTATGTCAAGAATGGGGTTTCTTCAGCTGTTTCCGTAACTGCCATAGAAATCAATGAAGAAAGCCGCTGCCATCTCTCCTTTTACTCTCCTTGTTTGGATGTGGTGGCCGGCAGGAATCAAATGACTCAAGTTAGGTGTGGGTTCAAGGGTTGGGACCCGCATCTATCAAACATTTATAACATATTCTGTGTATATGAAAAACTTGAAAATACAGCAGAACACAAATGGAAATAATTTTGCGTTTTATTCACTAAATAGCATGTATGCAACATTTATACCCCTCAGGGTCTTTATCAATCTTGAAAAAGACCCTCAGGGGTTGAAACGTTGCATACATGCTATTGAGTGAATAAAACTCATTTATTTTCACTGGAGTTCTGCGGTTTTTCCATGTTTTTCGTCTTAAGAGGCTCATTGGACATGAACCGTGTGACTGCATGCACCCTCCATTCTTATGGAACTCTAAAACTGGTTGTAACGCAGATCCCTTTTATTTAATTTTATATTTACTGTATATATATCCTGTGGGTGTGCATAGAAGTCTAAGGTGGGAATACCTCTCTTAGTGAGACAAATAACATCAAGACAAAACCCTTACCCACAAGTGGAGAACCCATGTATTAATTTAAGATGTTGCTATGGTAGGTATTTTAGTCTGTACAGTGGGTCATAATAGGGTCACTTGAGATGGTAGAGGGCAAGAAGGGCTTCTTGGTCAGCCTTTTGATCTCCACAACTTTGAAATGACCTTCACAAGAGAAACAATGATCTCTAGGATAGAGGGTTTCATTGTAACTACTTGTCTGATACTTGATGTGTATTGTATATTAATAGTTATTTAATGACTTGGTGGGTGATGTCAGTGTATAGACCGTGGTTTGGAAAATGGGAGTTCTTAATTGGCAATAATCATTGACTTAATAGAATTTGTTTCAGGTTTCTGCTATAAATATTGATCTTCTTCAGTAATTCCCATGTTTTTTTATTGCAGGAAGAAGACTTTGAAATAGAAAGTGATAAAATTTTGAAGATCAGCGAAGCAGATGATGCAGGTAGTTGTCCTAAATGTTGTAAACATATTTTATGATCATAATAATGATATCCTACCTGCTATATCTATTCCTGGATGTCATGATGACGGTTATGGTTTCTGCACGGGTTTATGTTCTTTACAATATATATTGCTCATTTCTACCTTATCATCTATTCAGTTCATATGATGAATAATGAATGGCTGTGTCTAATGAATGATGGATCTAAACTGGAAATTACCTAAAATTGCCAGATTCCCAGAGATGTAACTTCACACTCAATTTGTTGAGGAGTGACCTTGGTAAATCTTTGTGGAATTTCAGCACTGCAAATAATGAAGTGTGCAACATAGATTCAGAAAAATACTAAGAATATTTGAGAAAGAAACACACCTCATTTCTTTATGACTAACTGGCTCCACATTCCTTCCGCAAGCCAATTATATACAACTGGTGCAGGAATACCTTGGCCTTTTTCCATTAGTCCTGTTCTCAGGCCAGTAGGTGCACGGAATGTGCATTATGTAGACAGGACTAATGGAGGTAGGCCATGATACTTACCACAGAGACAGGCCATGTCACCGCTATGGGACCGAGCGGTGACATGGCCTTCCTTCAAGAACAGTTTATGTACCTGTGTTTCTGTCTAGGGTACTTGCCTGTTTATCACTGAAAGTTGAGTACTGCATAAGGCTTCTACAAAGCTTCGAGAGCGGGCGATGGGTGCAAGTTAGATGGGAGAGATGGTCAGCAGAGGAATTCTCGGGTTTGCTATCTGCAGGGGGCCCGCATCAGGAGGGAACCAATGCCGGATTTACATTGCATGGTGCCCTGTGCGATACCTTCTGTTGTCCCCCCATATAGTGTACTGTCATAAAATGTAGAAATACCCAAATACTTCCTAATTATATGCACCATATAGTCTAGTGCCCAAATAACAGTGCCATACTTTAATCCTTCCATACAATTTTCTAAATAACCGTGCTATACAATGCCACCATCAAACACTGCAAAAATAATATACTGTACATTGCCTAAGTAGCATTTCAATACAATACCTGTATAAATTAATAATAAAGTTTGTAGTGGTCATAAACCTCAGGTGCCAAGCCATTGAAGGGGCCTTATATTTATTTTGCAGTTGTCCCTTATTCCCTACTGTTTGCCCGTTTGTGGGTGAATGTCTTTTGGTCACTTGCACAATGTTTTATACACCAGAAAAGCATCGTAGTTAAGGGTAATAATGAGAGTAATCCTCCCAGGCAATAACGCCACAATGCTCATAACTACAAATCTCAGAAAATAATTTTTACTCTATATTCACAATAGGTGCGGTTCACACTTTATCAGACAGAATCATGAACTGCCGACTACAATCCTTAGATGAAAGCAAACTAGCCCTAAATTGTTGGCATTCGTCAAATCCTCGGTCTGGACACATGTCTGTCATATCTGAGCAAAGGGGATTAGATAACCAGATGTATGTTTAGTAAGTGCAACTCAGGGAGATTGTCTTGTTTCTGATGAGAGAAGAAAAAAACGGCCAAAGGCCCCCTGGAATGTATTTTCTTAGTGGGCATTGCCAGTCTGTTTGCTAACAACCCAACACTAATGAGAGAGCTCAATTGAAGCTTTGTGTAGAAAATGGTTTTCACCGTAGGTGTCTGTATAGAACCAGTGACCCCGGAAAGAGAGCATTTCTGATCCAAACAATGGGATGTTTGTCAATCCAGCCGCTCCAAAATAAATCACTATTCAGAATTTGATAACAGATAAGACCCTTTCTCTATTTGGCGGACCACTTTTCTGCCAACTGTATGATCACGTCCTTTTCGCAGGATAATATATTTTCCATTCACCCAAGGGCATCTGTAGTGGTAATGTACTAAGCTACCTGCCCACGCTAATGTTGGGGGAATGCACAACAATTCAATATGAAGTGTGATGAGGTAGAAAGTCGGCTGCGTAGCCCACATGCTAAGAGATGACAAAAGACCAAGATTAGTGGCAGGCATTGAAACTGTTCTGAAGTAGGCAGAGGGGTATCACAGGCTTCTCTATTGGACCCAGTTACTTTTTAAGACTTGTATTAATGTAAATTGTCTTTTTTTGCTGTTCACACTAAAACTCTGTAGAAACCTTAAATACCAGCATGACTGGGAAATATTACAGAAAACAATTGGCAGGCTGGGCGGGTAAATGGAAGATTAAACTTAATGGTGATAAACGTAAAGTTTATTGAATAAATCTTAGATAAATCTAAATTGCAGTACATCATAGCAGGGCTGTGCATACATTAAAGAGGCTCTGTCACCACATTATAAGTGCCCTATCTCCTACATAATCTGATTGGCGCTGTAATGTAGATAACAGCAGTGGTTTTTATTTTGAAAAACGATAATTTTTGAGCAAGTTATGAGCAATTTTAGATTTATGCTAATTCGTTTCTTTATAGACAACTGGGCGTGTTTTTACTTTTTACCAACTGGGCGTTGTACAGAAAAGTGTATGACGCTGACCAATCAGTGACCAATCAGCGTCATACACTTCTCATTGTTCCAGCCCAAAGCTGGGCGGGAACAATGAGAAGTGTATGACGGAGCCTCCGACACCGATGTGAACAGACATTCTCACACGACAGTGAAAAAAAATGGCCATTAAAAACTGATCAACTGTCAGATTTTTATGGCCATTTTGCATCAGTGTGTCTCCAAATTTTCATCCATTTCCAGTCCGTCTGTCCATTTATAATAGCCGTTTTCAGTTGTTTGCCATCCGTTTTTCATGGATGTTAAAAAAACTGATAGATGTAGATAGTGCTGCAATGACCCAGTAGATAGTGCCACAGTGCCCACTGTAGATAGTTCCCACATAGTGCCACAGTGCCCACTGCAGATAGTGCCACAGTGCCCACATATAAAGTGACATAGTGCCCACATATAAAGTGCCAGTGCCCTCATAGTGCTGCAGTGCCCACGTAGATAGCACAACAGTGTCCCCTGTAGTGTCACACACCCATATAGTGCTACAGTGCCCATGTAGATAGCGCCATACACCTGTAGATAGCGCCACCCCCACTATAGATAGCACCACCCCCCACTGTAGCTAGAACCACCCCCAACTGTAGATAACACCACCCCCACTGTAGATAGCACCCCCAATTGTAGAAAGCACCCCCCGTAAATGACACCTTCCCATGTAAATAGCACCCCCTGTAGATAGCGGTGCCCCAGTAGATAGCATACCCCCTGTAAATTTCACCTCCCCTGTAGATATCGCCACTGTAGGAGCGGAATCCCTCTGGCCGGGGATTTCACTCCTAGAGGGAGCCCCTGATATCTCTGTCCATATATGGACAGTGATGCCAGGGGCTCCTCCAGTAGCAGAATCCCCTGGCCGGAGCGTCTGCCGTGAATTCCGCTCCGGCAGGGGATTCCAGAATTCCAGAGGTAGCCACTGACGTCACTGTCCATATATGGACATTAACACCAGGGGCATCTGCAGTAGCAGAATCCCCTGGCCAGGGCATCGGCCTGTGATTCCGCTCCTACAAGGACCTACAGCGGGACTATCTGGGGGGAAGTGCCATCTACAGGGGGGGGGCCCTATGTATAGGGGGGTGCCATCTACAGGGGGGATCAGTGGGAGACAGGAGTTCCCAGCCAGAGATCTCGTGATGCTCTGGCCGGAGACTCCACAGTTAAAAGCCCGACATCACTGTCCATATATGGACAGTAATGTCAAGGGCTTCCCCGGGCTCAGCGCTCAAAGTAGCGCTGTGTGTGGGGAATTCTCGGCCAGGATCAGTTCTTACTGGCCGTTACAAGGATTGATTCCTAAAATAACATCTGGTAAAAACGGATCCATTGATTTCTATGGGAGCCGTGGGGCCGTCAAAACAGCCAAAACTAGGACATGTCCTATTTTTTGACAAACAGTTTTCACGGCCCGTTAAAAAAAACGGACGGACGTTTTTCTCTGTTGTGTGAATGTAGGCCAACACACCATTCTTAATTACAAGTTAATGTTGCCAGAACATTTCACTTCTGTTCATTCCGGTCCTTCACCGGAGCGACGGAAGAGTGAACAGACATCGCCTCCAGCCATGCCAGGTCGTTTATCCAAATCTGCTGTGGCTGGAGGCGATGTCTGTTCAATCTTCCGTCGCTCCGGTGAAGGATCTGCAGGATGAAGTACTCTGAAGTGCTCTGAATTGGGCTGGATTGAAGAGAAGTGTATGACGCTGATTATATACTTGTCATATACTTTTCTATACAAAGACCACTTGGTGAATAGGAAGAAAAAACACCCAGTTGGGCATTTAGAAATAATTAGCATAAATCGAAAAATGTTCATAACTTGGTCAATAATAAACGTTTTTAACAAAAACAAAACAGTAGTTATCTACGTCAAAGCGCTTATTAGATTAGGTAGGAGATAGGCAAGTTGTAAACTGGTGACAGAGCCCCTTTAAATGCTCCCTATAGCGATAAATCCATAAAGGAGGAACACTCTGGTGTGTACTGAAGAACCACCTTCTGCAATCCACATCCCTACATCCTGTACCATGAACGTTTCCACCAATCAATCATGGTTATGACTTATCCTGGTCCCATTGACCGATATTAGTTGTTCCTATTGTAGCAAATGATCAGCTTGAGATAAAGTTTTAATCTAGGATTAAAGTTCTTAGTTTGTTACAGCTACTCAATGTAATACTACTGTTGGGAACCACTTAATCTTTGGTGTCTCTTCTACAAAGAGCCCGCTCCACAGATCTGGTATGAAATGCCTGGCATATTTTTGGGAAGTTCCATGTCACTCTTTTTTTTTACTTTCTATTTTCAGACGATGAGACATTCTCCTTTAAATACTTTCCAGGAAAACTGCGAGGTAGTGATTATGAGAAAATGTTGACACAGGTTGAGTTAGAGGAAGAGCAGAGGTAAGTCCGCTAATTCCCAGAATTCCTTGCATGACAAGCACTGAGCATGGCTTCTATTTATTTGGGTAAGACATACATGTATACAATTTAATTGGCTATTGTAGAACCTAGTCCCTGGTATAAGGCTTAACTGAATTGTACATGTATATAATACAACATTATTAGCTACATTCATATCAATAAGGGTGCTACTATTATTCCATTCTGTTATACTGGGGACCCTGCACAAGAGCTTGCAATCAACTTGAACACTGATGGAGTTGCAGTTATTCACTTACACGTGTCCCCGACTTGAATTCAGCTGTTGTGGAATAAATTACATCAGTAAGCCATGTAGTGAAGATCTATGCTGACTGGTACCAAATAGTGCTATACTCAGAGCCGGCCCAATACTGGCAACATATTCCATTTTCCACCATTGCTTTGTGTTCCTATAGAATATATTTCCAGAAGTCAAATAATTTTCCTATTTCACTTATGTCAAAATGTATCTTATTTAGGCTAAGTTCACATCCCGTTTTTACTGTACGTGTGATGTGCACATTTTGACATGAAAAACCAGTATCAAAACGCGTAGCACAGCGTGCGCATTGATTTCTATGGTCAGGACGGACGGCCTAATGGTGGAGCTTGTGCATACGTTTTGTGTGCTTATGTTCTATCCTTTATTTTTTCCATGTCCTGAAAAGCGTAGTCTACTACGCTTTTCAGTACTTTTCCAAAACGTATACCACACGCATACGTTTTTATTTGGATTGAAGTCAATGGCGACGTATGGACGACGTATGCCACCTTAATCTCTACATTTGCATACGTAAAACGTATACGTTTTTGTCCCCATATATAGGAAATCTTGACTTTACAAAGTTCGATTTAGCTCAAGAACAAAAAAAATTTACGTTTTTAGAATTAAGAACAGACAAAAACGTCTAAAAACGTGTATGACGTATACTACAAAAAACGTAAGCGTATGTTACAAATGCATATGTTTTTGTAACTTTAAAAACGTATATGTCGTCGTATACCACAAACGAGATGTGAACTAAGGGCCTGTTCACATCAGCGTTGTCTTTCCGTTGAGGGGAAGCTCCGACGGAAACCCTCAACGCTGATGTGAACAGACCCTTAGCCTTACATATATTAGAAAAAACTGGTCCGATATGAACAGAAAATTGGCCCATGACTCCGATTTACAGAAAGAACACATAAGGCATATTCATATGGCCGTATTCCTAGTTCGTGTTGTGCGGTTTCCGTAATACAGTGCCCGTAGACTGCTATGGGCTCATACTTTCCCTTTTGTGCCTCTGATTTTTCAAAGAAAGGTAATGACTTGCTCCATCGTGTGCCATATTACAGCAGACCCATAGAGACTACACCATTGAGGTGCAATATGGACCCCTATATTATGGCATAATACAGACACATTGAGACGTTGTGTGCTGTTATATAGCATCAGTGCACATGATAATGACATGTGTATAGGGCAAAGGAAGCAGGGTACCAGGTAGTAAATGAATGCAGCGGTGTACTACATATATAATGGAGGCACAATTTTTTCTATCCGCTATAAAAGAGGTGGCCCCTGGAGGGGTGGCCCTTAGCCCCTATCCAATGGGTAACGTGTATCTCCATAGGGCTCACTCCCTCCACAAACACCTAAATAATAAAGGAGTAAGGCCCCATGCACACGACCGTAAAAAAATCTCCGTTATTGCGGACCGTAATGCTGTCCCCAATTACGGACCTGCCAGGTTCTATTGGCCGCGGACATCTTTCCGTATCGCTATGTGCCGTAGAACCATGCCGGGAATTATTTTCATATTTTGTATCAGGGCACGGTCCGAAAATGCAGCCTGTGGGCGTCGGCGGCCGGCCGTGCCCGCAATCGTGGGCCTTGATTACGGGCATGGCCGTGTGCATGAGGCCTAACTGACCAGAAGGTCATACCACAATACACTAGGCTTTTCTTTCTTGGATTGGGGGGAATAGTGGAACATTAGATAACAAAAGGGGTCCCCATCTTGGCTTTTGCTATATCACCCACCACTATATACGTTGTGGGTAATCCTTCTGGCAATAACCTTTGTGACAGGCGCATATTAATACAGTGATATTACATAAGTGTGATGTCCATTAATATTTGTATAATATGTGCACCCAATGAGATGCACGGCTTTGTGGTAAGAATCATGCATTTGCCTTTCAGGATTGAGTTGACCTCTGATTTCACATCCCTGTAACACGTACAGTGCCCACGCACTGTTACATGTGGTAAGATGTTACAACCCATGTGTTAGTTATTAGACTCCAGTAAAACTCATTAACTTGTCTGTTACATAACCCTATATCCCCTCACTTTCCATAACGCCCAGATCACTACTATACCTCCAGCATTGGAAGTGCTAAAGGTTCTCACTTCCTATATATACTTGCAATGAAATGAATACTTCATATCACATAACAATGATGTCTTCCGTATCTACCGCTGGCATGACAAGTAGCTTTGACGTAAACTACCGACACATCCCTAATATAATTTTATTATAGGAATCATAGGCTTTGAATTATTTCAATTTGAAGCCATCAGTAGAATAGATTCCGTATTCAGTGAATAAACCACAAACAGGGGATGTTACAGACAAGCATCCATTTCTGTTGCAAAATCTACCTCGAGTGCTACCTACCTGTTGGCAGCCAGGTAACTTATAGTATTTGGTGCCAGTCTTCATCAAAACACCAACGGATGGATAAATAGGTGGAGCGTTATCGCCCCCAAGTGCTTTCTTTATATCACTACACTTCACCGCAAATCTTACGTATTCGACTTTCAAAATACTAATCTATACAGAAAATAAGGAGAACCTTTAAGACTTCAGTGCCAAATACCCATGCAACCCATCCTAATGACAAGGTATTGTAGTGATTCACTTATTATGAAATATTATAATAATTATTCTTACATTTTGTTTGAATTTATTGGCAGGAGATAAATCACCATCAGGTCATTTAACCATAACGCATTGCATGAAGAAGACCACAATTGACACATCACAAATCACACTATTGCTTGGTGGTGTGATCCTATTCAATACACAAATTGCTTGAGACACAGTTGGCCTATGGATATGGATATGGATATGGGCCCCAATGCACAATTGACCATCTACCATTTATAACACTGGTGTCTTATGTGGCAGAGGTGCCATTGTTCCCCCTTCAGGCACTACGGCCTGGTTGCAACTGCTACCTCTGCACCCCCTATAGCTACACCACTGGTATAGATAGTTATTTGGAGTCTCTTGTTTCCCAAAGGCCCCTCTGTCAGATAAGACACCAGTATTATAAATGGCACACGGTAGGTTGGGGTCCTGTTAAAGATTTTGCATTAGGGCCAAGAAGCTTCAACATGTAACCAGATCTAGCAGCAGAAAATAATAAAAGGTCTTTTAGTGTATATCAAAACTTTAAACTTTTATTATTTATCTTGTTTCTCGGCTGAGAGGTGATCATTCGAAATTAGAGGCCCGAAGCCATGGAGACGCCATTGTCACATGGTAGTTTCATCCTCTATTACTAAGCAGCCCCCAAACACGTGTAGTACACTACTCAGCCAAGAGCACGGGGAAATAATTATTCATTAGAAGTCTGAAGTGCTTTAAATAGTACCTGTCGGCCCTCCTGACATGTCTGTTATACTAAATACGTTAGTAAAATAACAGTTCTGGAGCATCTTGTCTTAGAACTCTGCATTGTACCATTCCTCTGTTGTTCCTCTTGGTCATGTATGAATAAATTGACAACTGGGTGTTACCATTCTTTTTTCCAACAAAGTGCTGACAGTGTCATTATCTTTTAGATATTGTTTTTAATGTTGCTTTTAACAGAGCTGTCCACTTTTACTATCCTTTGAAAATAAGTCGATCACAGGTTGTTCTGCTGCAACTCCCAGCAATCTGCTGTAATTTGTGGGGGGTACCTGCCAACAAGTGTTTAATTCCCCTGCATGATGCCATTGTTGCACACTTTTATAGAAGGATAAGCCATCAGTATATGATCAGTGGGGGTCCGATACCCGTACCGATCAGTTGCTCTGACTTCCTCCGGGCACCGGACGTTCATGCCGGAAGCACATAACTCCAGTCTCGGAATAGTGGCCGAGCTGCAGTACTGCAGCTCTACTCCTATTCAAGTGAATATGAGCAAAGCTGCAGTTCTGCAGAACGGCCGCTATGCATTGGTCGGAGTCTTCTGCTTCTGGCTCCAACTACTGCATACCCTTCAAAACATCTGGCGCCAAGGGGCAGCCGGAGCAGCTGATCGTGCAGGGTCCGGGTGTTGCACCCACACCGATCATATATTGATGACCTATCCTGTGGATAGGTCATCAGTTGTCCTTTCTTGGACAAACCCTTTAAACCCTAGGCCCCTCCTTCTAATAAAATCACACCAAAGCTCCGCACCTTGCGCCAATAAATGCACAATATTAAAATTGATTTGTTATTGCACAAGCATTAACCATGTGCACTTATGCAAGTATTGACTTTGTATAAGTACAGATCAATGAAGTTTTTTTAATTTATCACAGCATAGAGCCCCATTACTTGTGTATAAATATTAAAAAAGGTAACTTCACCTACTCCTGCTGCAATAATTATAACCAAGGCACATGTCCATGTAAAGCAGGCTTCATTCCTGGACGGGCATCCATAGTCATGGGTCTTCTGTGCCTAAAGGCAAATGCAGCCCTGCCTATGGATCCATCTCTAACACAATAGTTGCAACTTTTTGAAGCACAACAGCAGTGATAAGAAACTGTTGCTCGAGAGTCCATAGGAATACATTGAGTCGTGTTTGTCTCTTGATCTGTTGGTAGTCCTACCTTTGGAGACTCTGGTCACTTCTTCAAAACCATCCTTGGTCAAACCCTTAAGCCAACACGGACATTACTCCTAATAGTACTAAACCTATATGGAGAGCACCAAAAGAGCAGCGCCGGCCAAACCCAAGTCCCAAAGGTTAAACATTACTAAGATGAATATCTATTGTATGCATATAAGATAAAGGGACAAAGAAAAAAGGGCGGGGGGCGGGACTTACAAGCCCTAAATGAGCATGATGGTAACGGTGGGGATACACTATAAATGAATTATAAACCTAGAAACGGAGTCCGACACACCAAGGTTTGGTTAAAAATGACAAATTTTATTAGAACAGATAACAAAAGACATTTAAAAGTTAAAGATGATGGCCACAGTGTGAAAAGGATGCCAGACAGTGATGTAGGCAATGTTAGAGTTGTAATACATTAAATAACAAAGTGACAAGGGGAAGAAATGAGCAATTCCTAATTCATAAATGAATAAATAAATGAAATAAATAAATGAATGAATAAATAAATATATAAATAAATAAATATGAGTGTAGCTATAGTGCACACAGTCCTGCACCCAGTGTAATGGGTGAGGATCACACCAGGCGGTGATATTAATCACAGCCAGATGCAGGAGTTGGAGAGAGCAACAGTCCACTCGCACATGTATAACCATCAAAGGAATACATGCATAGAAGGAACGGCTGAAATAGCTGAAATGAAGCAAAACGTCTTACCCATGTCACAGTTGGCACTGTCTGGCATCAACCCCGACGCGCGTTTCGGCCCTCGAGCCTTCGTCTGGGGGTGGTGTCAGAAAGTGAAAAGACCACATTTAAACCAACAAAAGCCAATAAAACAACAGGGGAGCAGCTGTGGCTGCTTGAAATCATTGTTGACACATGATGTGTCGCGGCCCGACAGTCCGGTGTATCATCCGCCGGAAACGGAGCAGAGACGAGGATCTGGTGTCCCGCGACCCAGTCCGGCCAGGGACACAGACAGCCGGAAAAGAAGTTCCGGCGTATCAGCATCCCAGGCACGACCCTGGACCCAGGAGGACGAGAGCCACGCCTCCATGTTATTCCGGCCGCGGCAGCGAAATCCCAGACCGCCAGGCCGCGCATGCGTACTGAACAAAGATAGAGCAACGAACATCATAGGGGAAACAGAGTATACATATATCAGATTGCAAGTGCCAGAATAATAATGAAATGTTTGGATGAATTTAATCACAGTATGTATGGCACAGAAAAACAAAATATATAAATTTAAATAAAACAAATTGAATAAATAGATGAAATGAATGCAAAAATATATATACAATATGTGAAAAATATAATAAAAATGAATGTTAATAAGAATAAATATGAAAATAAAAATAAATATAAATAAAAATAAATATGAATAAAAATAAATAAATAAATAAATAAAAAATAATAAAAAGTAAAAAATAAAAAATATATATAATAAAAGAATGTGTGTAAAATATATATATAACAGAATTGGAAAAATGAATGAAAACATAATAATAAAATAAATATAAATATTGCATTGGTTACAATTTATTCATTCTTTATTCGACTGTCCCTACTGCTTTCCCTACCACAATTCCATAGTATAAACAAATAAGAAAATATAAAAGGATATTGCATGTATGCGTATGTGCACAAATCCAAAGAAATTTCCATATATTTTCTCTCAGACCAAACATAGGCAGATGCAATCAGATAGATCCACATAATTCCAATATTACAGTTTGGTTTAAATCGAGATATACAAGTACAAGTTGTTAAAAAGGGGGGGCCATGTGAGCGCATACCCAAATATATACATGAAAATATAAAAAAAATTTCAGTATTGGAATTATGTGGATCTATCTGATTGCATCTGCCTATGTTTGGTCTGAGAGAAAATATATGGAAATTTCTTTGGATTTGTGCACATACGCATACATGCAATATCCTTTTATATTTTCTTATTTGTTTATACTATGGAATTGTGGTAGGGAAAGCAGTAGGGACAGTCGAATAAAGAATGAATAAATTGTAACCAATGCAATATTTATATTTATTTTATTATTATGTTTTCATTCATTTTTCCAATTCTGTTATATATATATTTTACACACATTCTTTTATTATATATATTTTTTATTTTTTACTTTTTATTATTTTTTATTTATTTATTTATTTATTTTTATTCATATTTATTTTTATTTATATTTATTTTTATTTTCATATTTATTCTTATTAACATTCATTTTTATTATATTTTTCACATATTGTATATATATTTTTGCATTCATTTCATCTATTTATTCAATTTGTTTTATTTAAATTTATATATTTTGTTTTTCTGTGCCATACATACTGTGATTAAATTCATCCAAACATTTCATTATTATTCTGGCACTTGCAATCTGATATATGTATACTCTGTTTCCCCTATGATGTTCGTTGCTCTATCTTTGTTCAGTACGCATGCGCGGCCTGGCGGTCTGGGATTTCGCTGCCGCGGCCGGAATAACATGGAGGCGTGGCTCTCGTCCTCCTGGGTCCAGGGTCGTGCCTGGGATGCTGATACGCCGGAACTTCTTTTCCGGCTGTCTGTGTCCCTGGCCGGACTGGGTCGCGGGACACCAGATCCTCGTCTCTGCTCCGTTTCCGGCGGATGATACACCGGACTGTCGGGCCGCGACACATCATGTGTCAACAATGATTTCAAGCAGCCACAGCTGCTCCCCTGTTGTTTTATTGGCTTTTGTTGGTTTAAATGTGGTCTTTTCACTTTCTGACACCACCCCCAGACGAAGGCTCGAGGGCCGAAACGCGCGTCGGGGTTGATGCCAGACAGTGCCAACTGTGACATGGGTAAGACGTTTTGCTTCATTTCAGCTATTTCAGCCGTTCCTTCTATGCATGTATTCCTTTGATGGTTATACATGTGCGAGTGGACTGTTGCTCTCTCCAACTCCTGCATCTGGCTGTGATTAATATCACCGCCTGGTGTGATCCTCACCCATTACACTGGGTGCAGGACTGTGTGCACTATAGCTACACTCATATTTATTTATTTATATATTTATTTATTCATTCATTTATTTATTTCATTTATTTATTCATTTATGAATTAGGAATTGCTCATTTCTTCCCCTTGTCACTTTGTTATTTAATGTATTACAACTCTAACATTGCCTACATCACTGTCTGGCATCCTTTTCACACTGTGGCCATCATCTTTAACTTTTAAATGTCTTTTGTTATCTGTTCTAATAAAATTTGTCATTTTTAACCAAACCTTGGTGTGTCGGACTCCGTTTCTAGGTTTATAATAAATTACTCCTAATAGTGCCTATAACGCAGTCATAGTAAGACTCATAATGACAGCGCCAGAATACCAATCCTTTAGTAGTGCCCACCATGCCAGACATATAGTGCCAACATCGTATCAAGGAGCAATACACTTACCTGTTCGACTCTCCCACGTTGCTCCCTCCTCCACTATTGGATGAATTTACCAATGAAAATCCAATGTACAGGACATTATTCAAACCTTGAATGACATCATTAGATAAACCCATATTTTATGAAGTCACCAATTTATAAGATGATTCCTGAATCTATAAACAATGGGCATCGGCCATTCTGTATGAGACTATACAAAGAGAATGAAGTGTCAGTCGACTCACTGAATTAAACTAAAGATCTATGTAATTGTACCATGGTAAAGATTTGCATGCAAACAATGACAATTGATATTAAAATAATCGGTAACAATCCATCAAAATTACATTTTATCTCAATTGTGTTCAAATTTTGATTATTTTTTTTTTTATTTTCATGCAATCAAGTATTTGAGAGTTGTTAGCATCCGGTCAATTGTCAAGTATGTTCCAAATTCTTCATAATCCTTTATTTTACGGACAATTGGATACTTATAGATGATCAGAACAATATTGATTCATTTATCTAATGATCTAATGTAACTCCTATTTTAACCATATACAGGTCTTCTCTAAAATTAAATAGGAAACTATAGCTAGTCATAGATGTCTTACACAGACATTAGCAAAGGCTTGTGCCGACCAATGGAAATCTAGAGAATTTCTAATAGGAATCTACAATATTTTAAGCTGAATTTTCCTGTGCAATCTGAATGGTTTTCCAAGGGATCGTAGCAAAAAATATCTCTGCATAAATGCGGTTTCAGGATGACATGCTGGAACGTTCACCTAATGAGGGGTAGATCTCAGAGTCTATGCTTAGGCTAAAGCCTCATGTACACATCCATATCACAGCTCTGTACAACCTCTGAGTTGTAGGGAGCTGTAACATGGCACCCAAACCCTACTGTATTTCTGTTCATATGCCATGTTCCATTGGGTGGCACATTACAGAGAACATCTTCTAGGAGAGAATATCTCCATAATATGGCACCATATGGCGGCACATGGAGTGCCTACCCTATCACTCCTTAGTACCTGGTCTCAGGGACTCTGAGGTCTTACGTCTAGTAATTTGGAAGACCACCCTGCTTTTCCAATGATGATCACATATATCTAGTCATCCCCTCTTGTTTTTGTTTTTCTACAGAGCTGAAGATCATAAGAAGTTCTCCTTACAGTCCAGCTAAAGAGATTTACAGAAAAGATCAGATTTGCCCAATCCAACAATTTTATGTCAGCAATTCAAAAACATCAACAACCTTTTCGGGGGGGGGGGGGGGGGGGAATGGAAAATACATAACTTTATAACTCTTTCGATGTGGCTGGGAGGAAGATGGAATCATTAAACACAATGCATGGTCTCACACAGTCCTGTGCTGAAAGGGACAGAGGTTTCTCATCTGTAAGACATGTACATTGTGAATGGTGAAATCTATTAGTATAGCAGTATTTGCCTTGGCTCAAGGGAATTTGCAGGACCGTCTGTCATCCATAACTCATTTAAAGGGATTCGATTGTATCCCTGCTTTAAAAACTTTGAGTGCAATATCTGTCTTAAAACTATGCAAGTAATGCCTTATATTGACATATATATATTTAGCTTAATGCAGAAAGATACTGTCTAAAAGGTATAACCGTGTACAGATTGCAGTGCCAGCCCCGTCATTGAGATTTGTTAATGCTTAGATACATTTGGATGGGCTAGCTTTGACTTTGTTACGTTTAAGACCCTCTACAGAA
This sequence comes from Rhinoderma darwinii, assembly GCF_050947455.1. NCBI lineage: Eukaryota > Metazoa > Chordata > Amphibia > Anura > Rhinodermatidae > Rhinoderma > Rhinoderma darwinii. Next base: position 47,097,258 of record NC_134699.1, read on the forward strand.
CTTAACAAGGCCATGACCATCTGCTTCCACATGTCCTCATCACCACACCTCTCACGTTATTTTCCTCTGTACCTTCAATCATTTACACTGCTCTATACAACTCTTCATGACTGCACTGAATGTTGCTTGAAGGACCATCACGCAAATCTGCTCTAAGGCTGCTCATAGACAATAGATCATAGTTGGCCAAGAGATGCTTTGGCTGGAAATTTACAACATTGATCATTCCGTAAAATAAATTCAACATCCAACATTCAAAAAAATATTAGCTCCTATGTGTAGAAATTTTTACCTTCACTTTTCCCATCCCTTGGTTGAACTTGATGGGCATGTGTCTTTTTTTCAACCGTACTAACTATGTAACATATTCCTTTTGGGTGACTGGGCACATTGGTCAGTAGAGGTGGAATGGGTGGACAAGGGTGGACTTCTTGATGGTAAAGCAATAGAATCTAAAAGCAAAATGCAGTCTCCTTAAGAACATGTCCAAGAGTTTTTTTTACCCCATAGACATTAGATTGTCTAACAGCTATTGTAACCAACCATTATTCCTATCCAAAACCATGGGGATAGTCTTCATAGCAATGAATTTTGTGTTAGGATGTGATTGGTTGGAATTCCACCTTTATTACAGTGATTCATGGAAGTTCCCATTACGTCTCCTCAGTGAAGAACATGTCTTGCATGAGTGTATTACACCTCTAGCCCTTGCCTATGGCGCCATTTTTTTAAGCCTGTGCCAGGATTTATAAAACTGCAAGTATTTCACAATCCATTCACTAAGAACCAATGACAATAGCAAGAGACTTCTGTGTTTTCATCACTCCATAATATGCTGAGAAGCCAAATAATGTTGGAACCAAAATGACCAGCTCTTCTGTGTATAATGGGTTCTGTGCAAAAGTTATACTTACCATAAAGTTTATGAGCTGCATAGCTAACATGACTCCATCACGGCCTCTCTCTTTTATATGAATCAATACTTGATAGAATTTCAGTCAGTCAAAGTTAGATTGCAAGCTCTGCAGGTTAAAGTGGGAGTTTCTTCCAGGGGTAGTAGGCATGGATTGAAATACATCATGTGTTTTCCTTGCCAGGGTACAGAGGGAACAACTGGGTGCCATCTTTAAAATAATGGAAAGCAACCAAGAAACATTTGCGATGATGTCAGAAGGAGATTTGAAGGATCAGCTGAAACTATACAACATGTAGTGACCTCTGTTGGTTGAAGCAACATAACATGTCCTCAGACTGGCTGTAATTCTTGTGAAGTGTTAGGCATATCGTGATATTTACGAGACGGTCACTAAACTGCCTAAGATTTTACAGCGTGTAGTACTACTTCCCATAATGCAGTGCTGTCAGCAGAGAGAATATTGGTATATTGGATGAATAGTGCAATATCTCCAGTTTTACTGGAACATGCTCCCTTTTCCCTTATTATAGAATAATATAAATCATGACATTGATGTCAATCTACTTCTCATAAGCTATAACTATAGTTTCATTGGGAGACGAATAAGGCTGTTCAATGAGTAATCCATAGCAAATGTTAAAGGGGTTTTCATACATTTTTACAGCTTGTCACAAAACTTTGAACCTAAGAGCAGATCTCATGGATAAGGGGCAGATTCTATGCATGCATACGTCATTAATGGATTTACTGTATATAAACATTTTGGTCCTTATCGCTAATGACAATGTGATCTGTTTTTTGGGACCACATTTACTAAATTTAGAATAATAAAGTGGTTGTAACAGATTAGTGAAAGGGTTCTGTATTTTGTTTGGAATTCAGAAGCATCGCCACTCTCGCCCATGATCTGTGCCTTGTATTGCAGCTCAGTCGCATTTACTTTAATATGGCTGAGCTGGAATACCAGATACAGACCATGGACTAGAGAAGTGCTGTTTCGGGAAATCGGTAGAATGTCTTCTAGAATCTCGTACAACCCCTTGCGAGCACTCAATAAGACAATTTATACATACCCAGAGAACTCCTCTAAAGCAATACATAGTGTGTGTGTGTGTGTGTATATATATATATATATATATATATATATATATATATATATATGCACTGCCCACTGCATGCCTTCTCTTAAGGAATTGCCACACACAAAACAGTGTTTCATGGTTCTAAGCAATAGTTTTTGTGCTTTATATCACTACTGCTGTGTAATAAAGATGATTTTTATGTATATATCCTGATATTTAGTATTAAATCTATAAATCATTGTCTGTTTTTTTTTCTTCCTACAGTGATTTTATGTAGGGTTTCTGCTCGCACAGCTTCAGACTTATGCTCATAGAAGCACTGAGGCCTAGTCGGTAGGCATAGTCTTTACTATATGAATTGAATGGAGTATGTGGTTCTCTTCATATAGAACATTTTCCAGGCTGTGCAGACAGCTCAGAGGTTTCTTTAACATTTCTTATAATTTCTAATAAAACATTTTGCAAGCCTTATTCTTATGTGTCTTTATTTCTTTATGTGATTGGACATGCATATTACAAAGTATTCTTACATACAGGGGTGTAGATTTATCAATAAATAGGGAAAAATGCAAATTTGACTTGCTGTAACGACGCCGGATAGCCACAAGACAACAGAACTAGACTTCTGCTATAGCAATCCCCATTACTCAGGACTAACAGTGTCTCCCGGTGCTCAGTTATCCCCAGGACTTACTGTAAGACCAAATTGTGAGCCAACCAGATTGTGAAAGAAAAGGGAAATATATCACAATACTAGCAAGCAACAGAAATACAAGAAACAGGAACTCACTGATAGAAGACGGTATTCTCCCAAGATGATGACGTCAGACAGATGATGGGAATAAATGGATAACAAGTAATTATAACAGTAAAATGATGGTGACAAAGGGATAATAGGTGATGATAACAAACTTAGCTCTCCCTATATCTATCCCTGGATCCATCCCTAAACTTTGTACCAAACACTGTTCCTAATGGAGTCACTAATCTGCAGACACTGTACCTAACACAACACTAGAAAAGTACTAGGATAAAACTAAACAAGTCCAAACACAGAAGAAAACAAGGACCGAGGAACTACAAGACAGAGATGAAAATATACAAGACTAGGCTGGTAACACACGATCAAAGTAGCACAAAGCAAACACACATAACAAACACTATCACTGACACCATAATGCTGAGACCAAGCAATCTTACGGAGAGGCAGACCAATCAGTTTTCTCTCTCTAAAGGAGCCTCTGTGACTCACATCAGTGGTCATCTGACCTGTACTGATTAATTAGCTCTGCAGCAGTTGCCTCAGCAACGGCCCCCGCTGCTGATTAATAGTGAGAAGATGACGAGCATGGAGACCTGCTGCTCGTTACACTTGCATTGTAAGAAGGTCCAAAAATGTCTTAGCTGGATGATAAAATGGCAGGCAATGGTTTTAATGACCTTATACCTCCGATATATCTGCTTATGATAACTATCAAGTGTTATTAACCCCTCCCATCCGCAGCCATTATTTGGATTTTCACTGTCGTTTTTTCCTCCCCACGTTCCAAAAGCTGTATAAGGAGTTGTATTTGCGGGATGAGTTGTAGATATTCACAGCACCATTTATTGTGCCATATAATCTACTGGGAAACTGGTAAAAAAAATCTTTGCGGAGTGGAATGGGGAATAAGATTCCTCCATTTTTGAGGGGGGTTTTGTTTTTACGGCATTCACCACGCAGTAAAAATGACATGTTAAAAGGGTTTTCCTGACGATAAAAATTCTGATGGGTTGGGGTCCGACGCCAAGGATCCCCGCCAATCAGCTATTTTAAAGGGGCTGCTGCGCTCAAGAATAGCAAAGAAGGCTTAACAATATCAGTATGCTCCAAAGTAATATCTAAATACTTGATATCCAGAGTGCAAATATAAATAAATAGAAAGTGAACACACGTGCAAAAGTGTTAAGTGAAAAAATAAATAAAGTGAATATATACCTCCACCTAAAAAACAAATGAAAATGAAATATATAGACACAAATTTCATTAGGCAAAATAATTCAATTATAAATATAATACTAATAATGTGCGAAAAAACACCTGATAATAAGATGTATATATGTATATAGGATGTGTATGAGTGTATGTCAAGAATGTATCGATTAAATAAGTAAATAAAAAATTAGTGAAAATGTGACAACATTTAAGATGAATGCCCAATATAAAGTAAAAAGATATATGTGTAACATAGAGGCAAGAATATCCCTTAAAAAAAACCTGAAAAACCTGTATATGTACTATAATAACTGCATTTATTGAGTAACCTAATTCTATTCAAGGTTGACATGGGACCAAAACAGGGAACAATAACAGTATATTTTGTACAATACTGGAGGCCATCAAGAAGCCCTTTATAGCCCAAAAGTGGTCCAGTCACAACATTCCAATAAGTCTGATCAATAAAGAGCATTTACGATAGCAATCCTATAATCCAAAACATGATAAAATGTCACAAATCTCAACCAAGAACAAATTAATTATTCAAAACAAAAGAACCAAAAGACCACCCAGGTCTTATTCAATACACCATAAGGAGTCACCCCAACCATCATTTGTATACATACCATAATAACACTACTGATGCTGTAGGAACCCAATATTATAGAAAGGAAGCAAAATAATTTTTTTCATTAAGCCCTAGTGGAGAGCTATTTTTGCTGTGCACTACTAATAATCTTAAATGTATTTTGGCAGAAATTGATATTCCTCCACTGGCAAAATATGAGGTATTATAAGAATTTCAAGGTTTCCTTTCAGGTAGGGAGGGATTACCCTTCTTCCTAATGGGGGACTTTAATATGGTAATTAATAAGAGGTTGGATGGGAAAGGTTACACTTTTGGTAAATTAGTGAAGGAGTTTAAATCTGTGGATGTATGCAGAGCCGGCCTTAGGGCTGTGCGACCTGTGCGAGTGCACAGGGCGCTGCACCCTCCCAGCATGTAGGGGGTGCCACTGGGCTCTGCCTCTACTCTGTGCTTTGCTCTTAGTTACACACACGGAGTAAGCCGAGGAGCAAGAGAAGAGGCGGAAGCTCCGCCCACAGCCAGTCCTGCAAGAAACCTGTGATCATGTCAGCAAGGAGAGATGGTGAGTGTCTATGTGTGTCTATGTGTCTCTGTGTGTATACAGTATGTATCTCTGTGTGTGTACAGTATGTGTCTCTGTGTGTATACAGTATGTGTCTCTGTGTGTATACATTATGTGTCTCTGTGTTTGTATGTGTATATGTTACAGTATGTGTGTGTATGCATGTGTTTATGTCTCTTTGTAAAAGTGTGTGTTCAATATTAAAGTAGAACAGATAAAACAAAGATATCTGTGCTGCCCTCTATATACCCTGCTGTCCCCTATACACCATGCTGCCCCCTATATATCCTGCTGCCCCTTATATACACTGTTGCCCCTTATATACATTGTTGCCCCTTATATACACCCTGCTGCCCCTATATATCCTGCTGCCCCTTATATACCCTGCTGCCTCTTATATACCCTACTGCCCCTATATACCATGCTGCCCCTATATACCCTGCTGCCCCTGTATACCCTGCTGCCCCTTCTATACCCTGCTGCCCCTTATATAGCCTGCCACATCCTATATACCCTGCTGCCCCTTATATACCCTGCTGCCCCTTATATACTACACTGTTGCCACTATATACCCTGCTGCTCCTTATATACCCTACTGCCTCCTATATACCCTGCTGCCCCTTATATACCATGCTGTCCCTCTATACCCTGCTGCCCCTATATACCTTGCTGCCCCCTGTATATCCTGCTGCCCCTATATACCCTGTTCACCCTATATACCTTGCTGCCTTTTATATACCCTGCTGCCCCTTATATACTCTGCTGTCCCTATATACCCTGCTGCCCCTTATATACCCTGCTGCCCCTTATATACCCTGCTGCCCCTATATACCCTGCTGCACCCTATATACCCTGCTGCCCCTTATATACCTTGCCACCCTATATACCCTACTGCCCCTTATATACCCTGCTGCTCCTTATATACCCTGCTACCCTTTATATACTCTGCTGCCCCTTATATACCCTGCTGCCCCTGAATGTGTCTTTGTTCTTGTATATATGTGCCTTTTATGTATTTGTATATGTTCCTGTCAGTGTATTTATCTGCCGGTGTGTGTGTGTGTGTGTATGTGTATATGTGTTTATATGCCTATATAGTTACCTTTATGTATATATTACAGAATGTGTGTATGTATATTTGCCTGTATGTCTAAATATATGTCTTTATGCATGTACAGTATATGTTTCCAGTATGTGCGTGTCTATATATGTGGTTCATTTTTGTTTTGTGTAGGGGGCGACAATAGAGAGTCCCGCACAAGCCGCCATCTAACCTAAGGCCGGCCCGGATGTATAGAGGAAAAAGGAGGGTTCCACTGAGATATACTCCTGTTATAATATATTATAATATATTCCTGATATAATAAAACGCTTTCAAGAATAGATATAATAGTATTCCTTGTAAAAAAAAAAAATTTTAAAAGTCTTTTTTCAGAAAAAATTAGATTTTCATTTTTATGGCCTAATTCCACTAAATTTTGCAAAATAACCTGTGGGGTCAAAATGCTAACTATACCTCTAGGTAAATTCCTTGACGTTTGTAGTTTCCAAAATGGGGTCAAGTTTAGGACGTTTCCACAGTTTTGGCACCACAAGACCTCTTCAAACCTGACATGGTGCCTAAAATATATTCTAAAAAAATGGAGGCCCCAAAATCCACTAGGTGCTCCTTTGCTTCTGAGGCCGATGCTTCAGTTCATTAGCACACTAGGGCCACATGTGGGATTTTTCTAAAAACTACAGAATCTGGGCAATAAATATTGAGTTGCATTTCTCAGGTATAAACTTTCTGTGGTACAAAGAAAAATGTATTACAAATGAATTTTGGAACAAAAAGTTTGCACATTTCACCCCTACTTTGCTTCAATTCCTGTGAAACGCCTAAATGGTTAAGAAACATTCTGAATGCTGTTTTGAATACTTTGAGGGTGCAGTTTTTAAAATGGGGGTGATTTATGGGGACTTTCTAATATAATTAATCACTGTAATAGGCTATCCACTAATATTAATAAATAACTTTTATTGAGTATGCTTTAAAATCAACAAAAATGGTGACTTAAAAAACTTTACATATAAATGAATGAATGAGGTCCCTAGTCCATGGGATATGCTCGTATTTATGATTACCACAATGGTGGATGTGTTTAGAAGTAGAAAGCTTAAAGAAAATTATTATTGAGCACCATTCAAGTCATTCAGTGCTTGCTCATTTGACACTAATAGTCTATATCAGATATTTATTTTGGTAGTTTATTAACTTACAGATGCTAGTGACATGAGATACTATTGTGTTAGAGCATTACCAGTTAGTCATTTGGTTCAGCTCCTTTACTCATCAGTCCAACACCCACATTAACCCTGCATTCAAGGAATGACTGCATGGCAGATATATATGTGGCATGAAAGGCTGTTGTAGTAGAGTACTAACAGTTAGTCATTTAGTATAACTCCTATTTTCACCAATCCTACAGCCACATTAACCCTGTTTTCAGGGACTCACAGCATGAAAAATATGCACATGGCAAATAAGACTGATGTTAATGGAGCATTATCAGTTAGTCGCTTGACACAGCTTCTGTTTGCATCAGTCCTTCAGCCACATTAACCCTGCATTCAGGGAATCACAGCATGGAGAATATACAGGTGGCTTGGAAGGCTGCTGTATTGGAGTACTACAAGTTAGTCATTAAGTGTATCTCCTATTCCCAGAAGTCTTACAGCCTCATTAACCCTGCATTCAGGGAATCACAGCATGGAGGATATGCAGGTGGCATAACAAGCTGCTGTATTGGAGTACTACGGGTTAGTCATTCAGTTTAAATCCTATTTCCAGAAGTCTCACAGCCTCAATAACCCTGAATTCAGGGAGTCATAGTATGAAGAGTATACAGGTGGCTTGAAAGGCTGCTGTATTTGAGAACTACAAGTTAGTCATTAAGTGTATCTCCTACTTCCAGCAGTCTTACAGCCTCATTAACCCTGCATTCAGGTAGTCAAAGTATAAAAGACATACAAATTCCTTCTATCCATTCCAAACAGTCTAGACTGAACTACAACTCTAATACAACAGCCTTTCATGCCGCATATATATATCTGGCATGCAGTGATTCCCTGAATGCAGGGTTAATGTGGGTGTGGGACTGATGAGTATAGGAGCTGAACCAAATGACTAACTGGTAATGCTCCAACACAACAGTCTCTCATGTCACTAGCATTTGTATGTTGATAAACTACCAAAATAAATATCTGGTATAGATTATTAGTGTAAAACGAGCAAGCACTGAATGACTTGAATGGTGCTCAATAATCATTTTCTTTAAATTGATTTTAAGTTAAAATTATTTTAATTTAATGATTTTATTTTCTGGTCCCTGAAAAAATAGCCTTTTGAAATTTTCTTGAAAATGTGACAAATTGCTGGTAATGTTCTAAGCCTTGTAATGTACTAGAAAAATAAAAGAACGTTAAAAAAAATGCAAACAAAAAGAAGACTAAGGAAAATGTTGACTAGTAACTATTTTGTGCGGTATTACTATCTGTTTTGCAAGAAGATACATTTAAATTTAGAAAAAAGCAAATTTTTTCACATTTTCTCTAAATTTTGGTGTTTTTCACAAATAAATACTGAATTTATCGACCAATCTTTTTTACTAACATAAAGTACAATATGTCACAAGAAAACAATCTCGGAATCGCTTGGATCGGTAAAAGCATTCCAAAGTTATTACCACATAAAGTAACACATGTCAGATTTGAAAAAATCGTCTGTGTCCTGAAGGCCAAAACAGGTTGTGTCCTGAAGAGGTTAAGTACCGTATAATGTCCTGGGAAACTGAAAAGAATTTCTTTGTGGGGTGGAATCCTCCATTTCTTTCAGCGTTTCGTTTTTACATCTTAACTTTGTTCTACTGGTCAATACGATTACGGCGATACCAAATTGATATATATTTTTTAATGTTTTACTACTTTTACAAAGAAAAAAATATTTGTTTTGTGTGGCCACATTCTGAAAGCCATAACTGTTTTATTTTTTCGTCGATTGAGCAGTGATAGGACTTATTTTTTACGGGACGAGCTGTAGTTTATATTGGTATCATTATTTGGTCCATACGACTCTTTGATCACTTTTTCTTAAATTTTATTTTAGCGCTAAGGTATCCAAAAAGCAGTGATTCTGCTTTTTTTTAAATAATTTTTTTTACACCGTTCATCAAGCGAACTCAATTATGTTATATTGTAATAGTTCTGGCTATTATGGACACGGCGATACCAATTCTTATTGTTTTTTATTTTTACCTTACTTTAGAGGAAAAATTGGATTTTTTTTTTTTTGAACTTAGGAATATTTTTTTTACACTTTTTATTAGATCGTCATATCGCTGATTCAATACACTGCGACACTAATGTATTGCAGTGTATTGTACTTTTTACAGGCTCCTGTTAAGCCCTTCCCGAGGCAGCGCTTAACACGAAAAGAAAGAAAGCAGACCTGGAGCCCTTCAGTATGCCCCTGGACTGCCATAACAACCAGTGGCATAACTACCGCTGTAGCAGCCATAGCGGTATGAGGGGACCCGTGCCGCTAGCTATGGCTGCTACAGTGGTACAGTGCTACAGTGGTAGCGACACTACATTCAATAGTTGAACACTATGACAGAGCAGGAAGGTATCAGTGGCGTAGCTCTAGGAGTCACAACGATCGTAATTGCGACCGGGCTCCCAAGCCTGGGGGGCCCACAGGGCCCCCATAGCCACACGGCGCTCACTGCACTGGTTCCGCTACCTGAATGCTGGAGTAAGGAGCTGACAGCTCAGTGCTCCAGCATTCACTCTGCCGTGAGCGGCTCGGCACAGGCAGGCGCGATGTAGTGACGTCATCGCCTGTCTGCGCCGAGTCACTCACACCACAGACCGGAGGAGAAGGGTCCTCCACCCGTCGTGGGAACGGGGATAAGTAAGTAATTACATTATTATTTTTCTATTAGGCACTATGGGGCATTATACTGGGTAGGGAATGGGGGCTGATATGGTGGCTGCTATAGGAGCATTTTACTATATGGGGCGGCATTATACTGTATGGGGGCATTATAATGTGGGGACAGCAATGGGTGCATTATACAGTATGGGGGCCTTATACTGTGGGGACAGCTATGGGAGCATTATACTGTGGGGACAGCTATGGGGGCATTATACTGTGGGGACAGCTATAGGGGCATTATACTCTGGGGACAGCTATGGCGGGCATTATACTGTATGGAGGTATTATACTGTGGGGACAGCTATGGATGGCATTGAACTTTGGGGACAGCTATGGGGGCATTATACTGTGGGGACGGCTATGGGGGGCATTAAACTGTATGGGGGCATTATACTGTGGGGACAGCTATGGATGACATTATACTGTGGGGGCAGCTATGGGGGCATTATCTTGTGGGGGCAACTATGGGGGCATTATACTGTGTGGTGGCAGCTATCGGGGCATTATACTGTGGGGGCAGCTATGGGGGACATTATACTGTATGGGAGGCATTATATTGTGGAGACAGCTATGGGGCATTATACTGTGCGGGCAGCTATGGGAAGGATTATACTGTGTAAGGCCAGCTATGGGGGTATTATGTTGCATGGGTGAATTTGTTTGGGCATTTTACTGCATGGGGGCATCTGTGTGGGCATTATACTGTATGGGGCATCTGTGTGGGCATTATACTGTATGGGGCATCTGTGTGGGCATCATACTGTATGGGGCATCTGTGTGGGCATTATACTGTATGGGGGCATTATACTGTGTGGTGGCAGCTATGGGGGCATTATACTGTGTGAGCTGAACCGAGTGTGTATGAGCGGAGATTGGGTGGGATTAGAGGCGTGGCTTAAAAGAAAAAAAAATTGACACTGCGCGCAACAACGATTGTCCCTCTTTGTGATACTTGAAAGTATATCACAGTCTACAGGGAGGGCTGTATAGCACTGTATGGGGAGGCTGTATAGCACTGTCTACAGGGGGGCTGTATAGCACTGTATGGGGAGGCTGTATAGCACTGTCTACAGGGTGGGCTGTATAGTACTGTCTACAGGGGACTGTATAGCACTGTCTACAGGGGGGGGGCTGTATAGGACTGTCTACAGGGGGGCTGTATAGCACTGTATGGGGAGGCTGTATAGCACTGTCTACAGGGGGGGCTGTATAGCACTGTATAGGGAGGCTGTATAGCACTGTCTACAGGGTGGGCTGTATAGTACTGTCTACAAGGGGTCTATATAGCACTGTCTACAGGGGGGCTGTATAGCACTGTCTACAGGGGGGCTGTATAGCACTGTATGGGGAGGCTGTATAGCACTGTCTATAGGGGGGGCTGTATAGCACTGTCTACATTAGGGCTGTATAGCACTGTCTTCAGGAGGGGGCTGTATAGCACTGTCTACAGGGGGACTGTATAGCACTGTATGGAGAGGCTGTATAGCACTGTATACAGGGGGCTGTATAACACTGTCTACATGTGGGGCTGTATAGCATTGTCTACAGGGGGGGCTGTATAGCACTGTCTACAGGGGGGGCTGTATAGCACTGTCTACAGGGGAGGCTGTATAGCACTGTCTACAGGGGGGCTGTATAGCACTGTCTACAGGGGGGCTGTATAGCACTGTCTACAGGGGGACTGTATAGCACTGTCTGCAGGGGGGCTGTATAGCACTGTATGGGGAGGCTGTATAGCACTGTATACAGGGGGCTGTATAACACTGTCTTCATGTGGGGCTGTATAGCATTGTCTACAGGGGGGGCTATATAGCACTGTCTACAGGGGGGCTGTATAGCTCTGTCTACAGGGGGGGGGGCTGTATAGCACTGTCTACAGGGGGGGCTGTATAGCACTGTCTACAGGGGGGGCTGTATAGCACTGTCTACAGGGGGGCTGTATAGCACTGTCTACAAGGGGGCTGTATAGCACTGTCTACAGGCGGGGCTGTATAGCACTGTCTACAGGGGGTGGCTGTATAGCACTGTCTACAGGGGGACTGTATAGCACTGTCTACAGTGGGGCTGTATAGCACTGTATGGGGAGGCTGTATAGCACTGTCTACATGTGGGGCTGTATAACACTGTCTACATGTGGGGGCTGTATAGCATTGTCTACAGGGGGGCTGTATAGCACTGTCTACAGGGGGGCTGTATAGCACTGTCTACAGGGGGGGCTGTATAGCACTGTCTACAGGGGGGGCTGTATAGCACTGTCTACAGGGGGGGCTGTATAGCACTGTCTACAGGGGGGCTGTATAGCACTGTCTACAAGGGGGCTGTATAGCACTGTCTACAGGGGGGCTGTATAGCACTGTCTACAGGGGGTGGCTGTATAGCACTGTCTACAGTGGGGCTGTATAGCACTGTATGGGGAGGCTGTATAGCACTGTCTACAGGGGGGGCTGTATAGCACTGTCTACAGGGGGGGCTGTATAGCACTGTCTACAGGGGTGGCTGTATAGCACTGTCTACAGGGGGGCTGTATAGTACTGTCTACAAGGGGACTGTATAGCACTGTCTACAGGGGGGGGCTGTAGAGCACTGTCTACAGGGGGTGGCTGTATAGCCCTGTCTACAGGGGGACTGTATAGCACTGTCTATAGTGGGGCTGTATGGGGAGGCTGTATAGCACTGTCTACAGGAGGGGCTGTATAACACTGTCTACAGGGGGGCTGTATAGCACTGTCTCCAGGAGGGGCTTTATAGCACTGTCTACAGGGGTTCTGTATAGCACTGTCTCCATGAGGGGCTGTATAGTACTGTCTACAGGGGGGCTGTATAGCACTGTCTACAGGGGTGGCTGTATAGCACTGTCTACAGGGGGGGCTGTATAGCACTGTCTACAGGGGGGCTGTATAGCACTGTCTACAGGGGGGCTGTATAGTACTGTCTACAAGGGGATTGTATAGCACTGTCTACAGGGGGGGGGCTGTATAGCACTGTCTACAGGGGGTGGTTGTATAGCCCTGTCTACAGGGGGACTGTATAGCACTGTCTACAGTGGGGCTGTATGGGGAGGCTGTATAGCACTGTCTACAGGGCGGGGGCTGTATAACACTGTCTACAGGGGGGCTGCATAGCACTGTCTCCATGAGGGGTTGTATAGAACTGTCTACAGGGGGGCTGTATAGCACTGTCTACAGGGGGGGCTGTATAGCACTGTCTACAGGGGGCTGTATAGCACTGTCTACAGCAGGGCTGTGTAGCGTCCATGGCAGCTGGATGTCGGGTCTACTCACCACCTGACGCCCACAGCTATGGATCTGTGAGCGCTGGTCCCCATCTCCTTCCTAGGAGAAGCCAGTGCTCACTTACGCTCCGGTCCGCTGTGTCCCGCAGGGTGCACGCGCACGCTCGTGCCCACTCTTAAAGGGCCAGCGCGCACACATGAAGACAATCATCGTCATCAACTCACAAGATTTCTTGGACTATAAAAAGGCCCGAGCCCTTCTGATCCATGCCTGAGCGTTTTTAGTATATCCCAAGTCTGTTTTTCAAATGGTCCCTTAGTGTTTCCCGTTCCTGTTGTTACCCATGCCCTGTTACCTGTTCCTGTATCCCGTGCTGTGTTCTTGTTCCTGTGCCTACTAGTTGGAGTCGTGTCTACTGCACCTGCTGTTGTTTGCCACGTCCTGTGTCATCCGCCATGTCCTGTGCCATCTGCCACGTCTAGTGTGATTCACCACGTCTGGCGCAACCTGTGGCACCTGCTGTGATCTGCCACGTCTGGCGTTACCTGCTGCTCCCACTTCCATCTGTGCCAGAGCTGCGGCCACTGTCTGGACTATCCAGGTACCCTTGTGCGGGACTCTGTATTGCTGGGGTTCCCCATTGTTTGGCCAGCTGCCTCCCCGCTGCGGCGGTGCGGCTTAGTGGGTCTACATACCCACAAACCGTGACAGGCTGTATAGCACTGTCTATAGGGGGGGCTATATAGCACTGTCTACAGGGGGTTGTATAGCTCTGTTTACAGGGGGGCTTTATAGCACTGTCTAAAGGAGGGGGCTGTATGTCACTATTTACAGGGGGCAATATTTACAAGGGCAGGCTGTGTGTGGCACCCAGGGGAGGGGGGCACAGTCAAAAGTTTGCTATGGGGCCCAGTGTTTTCTAGTTACGCCCCTGATAACAACCGATCGGGGTGGGGCCAATGGACTTTCGGAGGGGGCCACCCCCTTTTTCGAACAGCTTAGATGCCGCGGTGGCTATTGACCACAGCATCTAAGTATTTAAATGGCCAGGATCAGAGCGATCTCTGTTCCTGTCTGTTAATATGAGTTTTCAGCTGTAATTCAAAGCTGACACCCATAGCGTATGGACTGGACACAGCACGTGAGCACATCCTGGTAGATCAAGGGGTTAATGTTACATAGTTAGTACGGTTGAAAAAAGACAAATGTCCATGAAGTTCAACCAAAGGATGGGAAAAAGGAAGGGAAAAATTTCTCCACATTGACATAAGAGCTGATATTTTTTCGTTCTAGGAAATTATCAAAGCCTTTTATTTTAAAGCCATTTACTGTCCCTGCTGTGACCAGCTCCTGCGGTGACTATTCTATAAATTCACCGTTCTCACAGTAAAGAATGTTACAACACAGATTTACATTACTATACACACATCGGAAATATAAATAATACACTATTTGCTATTAGTATGGGTCACTTAATACCACTGAAAGAATTATGGTACATAAAGCTACACGCAAGAGTATGGCCTCATGCACACGACCGTGTTTTTGCGTCCGCAATTCAACCGCAAATCCACGGGTAAATTGCGGACCCATTCATTTCTATGGGCCCATACACACTATCCGTGTTTTCACGGCTCTCCGCATGTCCGCACATCCGTGCCGCAGAAACTACGGACATGTCCTATTATGGGCCGCAAATGCGGTGCGGACATGCCAATAGAAGTCAATGGGCCCGTGGAAATTGCGGATACACCGCCGTGTGTCATCCGCAGTTTGCGGATTGTCCGGAAGTGTTGCTAGGCGTCGACCGGGAATGACTTCTGTCGTCGTGAAGTCTGGAGAGAGTGCATGAGAGCAGCAGAGAGCAGCAGAGAGCAGCAGAGAGCAGCATGGCTTCAATAAACGTAGAGAAACTAATCATCCTGGTCCAGCACAAGCCCTGTCTGTGGAATAAGCGGGTGGAAGATTATGCAGACAGGAATATGAAAGATCTTGCCTGGCAGGAGGTCTGCAGTGAGGTGCATCCTGAGTGGGAGAAGGCAACTAAAGTGCAAAAGAAGCGCATGGGTAAGTTTCACAACTTGATGCTGTTTCTGAGTACTCCTGTCATGTCATAATGACATGCCTGACGTTTTGATTGTTGGCAGTTGGATCACCCACCAATCGCTAAAATGAAGCTGCAGAAGTGCACGTGAGATTGTGGGGGTCTCATGGCTCTGAACAGCACCGATCAAAACGTGACATGTCACTATGAGGGTATGTTCCCACACACTAATTACGTACGTAATTCTGTGGTGTTTGAGCTCTATTACGCACGCTAAATACGCCGCAATAGCGTTGACAATACGCAATAGCGTTGACAATGCCTTTACGGCTGAAATTACGGGTGATGTTTTCTCCTGAAACCAGCAACGTCATTTCAGCCGTTACGGACGCTGTCGTGTGTGCACATGGAAAACGTGGCAAGTCTGCTGTAGTTTCTGCAACGTTGGAATTACCTGTCAAATATGCAAATGTAGGTGCAGATTTGTTGCGTAAACAACAAAAATTTGCAGCATCATTTTCAGATAATAAACAACATTTCATAATCTCTAGTAATGTACTCTTCTAAAATGTTGATCTGTGATTGGTTTATTTTATATCATAGTCGAAAACGTCAAAACACGCTGGAACACGTGCCGAGACCAATTCAAGCGTGAGATTAATGACAAGGGGAAGAGCGGAGACGGACGTCTGAAAAAAAAGCCGTACATGTACACCAAACAGCTTTCGTTTCTTCTTGATGTAATGCAGGTTGGCCCGTAAGTATTGCTTATATACTTTGATCATTGTAGTCTGGCCATGTAGCCAGTCGTGTCAGTACCGCTGTAGCAGCCGTAGCGACTGCTACGGGGACCGCGGCATGAGGGGACTCCACCATGTCCCGAGGCTCCGCTAGCAGCCGCTATGACGGCTACAGCGGGACGCAACTGAACACTACGGCTGAGCAGGGAGGTATCTCCCCGCTCTGACATTAAACAACAGACATGTATCCCCTAACCACTGAATAGGGGATACATGTGTGATCGCTGGCATTGACAGGGAGAACGGGGGACAGAAAGTACCCTGAACTTCTCCATCCCAAACCTCGTACTTTCGCCACCTCCGTCAAAATGAATGGAGCCAAAGTCGTGCTTGTGCGCATACATAACCAGCGCTCCTTTCAATTTTTGGCAGATGTGCAGACGGCAGAACTTAAGCGAACTTTCAGTCCCCCCTTCACCCTATCGCTGCCAGCGATAAGGCATGTATTTGTAGGACACACTATAGGTGGCATTTGTCCGTGGGGCGGGGAGGTGGGCCTGTATGGCGTTAGGGCAATACAGCCCCCTCACTAGATAACGCCGTACAGTCCCCCTATAG
The DNA here is from genome assembly GCF_050947455.1 of Rhinoderma darwinii. NCBI lineage: Eukaryota > Metazoa > Chordata > Amphibia > Anura > Rhinodermatidae > Rhinoderma > Rhinoderma darwinii. Next base: position 47,113,998 of record NC_134699.1, read on the forward strand.
ATAACGCCATATAGTACCCCGGTAGATAATGCCATACAGTGTACAGTGTGGGGCTGTATGGCGTTATCTACAGGGGTGGGGGCAGGAAAAAAGGCACTATCTACAAGGGGGGGTGACACCCAGTGGAGGGATGGCCCCAGTTAAAACTTTGCTATGCGGCCCTGTCTTTCCTAGTTAGGGCTCTGCATGTAGTGATGCATACATAGTTTATTTGCCCAGCTGTAGACATGACGTTAAATTTCTACAAAAATTCCCTAACATTATGTTTTCATTTTCAAACAGAACCAAGGATAATCTGGAGGAAGAAGAAGACTCTGATGTGACTCAAATTGAAGAGCCTGACGTAGCTTTGGGGGCTGGTAGGTCCACTTCCACTCCTGTGACAGCAGAACCAACAACAGAGGATAATCCAGTGTGTGCCGCGGACGAAGAAATTCTACCCCGAGGTAAACGTCGACGTTCTGCCAAAGGTCCAACACGTACAGAGCCAAGGCAGGAAGTCGACTTGCGCGTATTAGAGCACTTGGAGAGAAGAGCTACAGAAACGGAAGAGGGCACCTTCTGTCGCGCTCTCTCTAATATTCTTAAAAGAGTGCCAATTTCCAGACAGATAAGGTGCCAAACAGCACTAATGGAAGTCGTGGAAATATTTGCGACACATCCGGACCCACGTGCAATGCATCAGGCCATCGAGTTTCATCGACGGGGTTGTGATGCAAGCACCTACAACTCTGTCCCTCCAGCACCTGCAGCAACCGCGCAAGGCATCCAGCATCCGTCATATGTAGACTCAATGCCGCTATTCAGTCACGATCGTTCAGTTTATGGCATGCCAGGACCTTCTCAGCAACAGTATGGGCAAATGCAGCAGGGGGAGGCAGTTCCACGACCACATCATGAACCTGCACCTTCGCAATCATTTTACAATTTATAATTTAGTTATATAACATAGTTTTGGTAATGTTTGTTGACACTATTTTATGCAAGAAATAAAATACGTTTCTAGTTAAATTATGTGTTTGTCTTTATTATTATTGAAAAACATAATGAGGTATTGGTCTGCATTTCTGCCAAATGAAAATAATCGTTTTTTTTTTTTTTAATCAAGAATTAAAAAAAAAAAAAACCAGAAATACATTAGCTCGCAACCCGCGTCAAGGGTCCTCATTCTCTTGCGAGTCCCTACTCTACCTACTACTGCAACTTTAACTACTAACATTTGTAACATAAACCGGAAATACAACAGTCCCTCTCACATTTTAATTTGGCAGACAAAGCACATCCCTTTGCCAAGGAACGGCTCCCTCAGGTGATACAAAATAGTCTGTATACAAATTACGGGCTGCCAGTCCAGACACTCCAGGTCTTCTATGTGGTGTGTAGTCCAAAGGGATGTAATTCGTAGAGAAATGGTTCAGCTCTGCGTCCACTGCCGACTCATGAATCCTCAGAAAATTGTGGAGGACAACACAGGCTTGGATAACCTTTGTCACATTTTCAGGATTCAACTGAATGGAGCTCTGGAACACATGCCACTTGCTGCTTAGAATTCCGAAGGCGCACTCCACATACCGTCTTGCACGTGTAAGGCGGTAGTTAAAAATGCGCCTCTGTTCATCTAAGCCACGCCTAGGGAATGGACGCATCAGGTGAGGGGACAGTCCGAAACCTTCATCACCCACAATGACAAAGGGTGCTGGTGGTCCTGTAGATCCTGGAAGCTGTCTAGGTTCCGGAAGGTCGAGCTGGTTAGATGCTAGCCGTTCACCCATTCTGGAAGCCCTGAAGATGCCAGCATCCGCAGAGCTTCCATAGGCCCCAATATCGACAATTATAAACCGATAGTCACTGTCAGCCAAGGCCAACAGCACCACCGAGAAAAACTGCTTATAATTAAAATATTGAGACCCTGAGTGAGCAGGCTTTTTTACGCGGATGTGCTTACCATCCAGCGCACCAACACAGTTGGGAAACTGTGCTGATTGGAAGAAGCCATCGGCAATCCGAATCCAGTCCTCTGGCTTGGGCTTTGGCATAACTGCTGCTCGAAGTTGCTGCCAGATGACTTCGCAGGTAAGCTTGACAATCTTGGAAATAGTGGAGCACCCCAGCAGAAACTGGAAATGTAGGGAGGCAAAGGAGTTGCCGGTAGCAAGAAATCTGTAAAAAAAACCAAAAACATATATATCAAAATATGCACAGACAGGAAAAATATCTGCAGCACGGTGGCAAGGCGTCAATATGACCAGGGGACAACTATACTAATATTGTTTGCAGGGTAGAGACATGTCGTAGAAGGGGATTTAGGTTTTCTTACCTCAGAGTGACGATCAGGCGTTCCTCTGGAGAAATGCAACGTCTCATGGTGGTGTCCTGGAAGATCAGTCCAGGACGAAGGTCCGCCAGCAGACGATCAAAACTTTGAACGGACATACGGCAGTAGCTGAGGAACTTGTCCGGGTGCTGCCGCAGGTCAGAGTACAGCATGTTGAAATGCCCCTTCCTAAGCCGTTGTGAGATAATGGGGTGAACCCAATATCTCCTCCTCCTCCTCGGTTCTTCGTCCAGCATTGGTGGTTGCTGTCCAAATCGCCTGGAGAGGAGCCAGTGCAGGAGTACATCATCCACATCATCAGAAGACATGTTCGCAGTGAGTAAAACTGTCAAAAACCACAGCTATATCAGCAGCGCAATCTCACTGAACTCGCACAAAGCAAAGATCAGGGAAAATGCAGCAGGAAATGGCTCCAGAGCGATCATGTGACCTTAAAGGGGGTTTGACCAAGCTTTTGGCATCCTCTTTCAAAGTCCCTTTTTTTTTTTTTTTTTTTTTTTTTTTTTTCATCCGCATTTTTGCGGATTACATACGGATGAACTGCGGACTACATACGGATGAACTGCGGATGACATTCCACGGAACACGGTCCTGGAATTTGCGGACCAGAATAACACCACGGTCGTGTGCATGAGGCCTATATATTTGTGTTGTCTCAAGGATTTACAGAGGAAAGATTACAACGTCACATGTTTTTGGAAGTATTAAAAGTGGCTGGTGCCTTACTATGCATTAACATATTGACAATCTCAGGGGCATAGCTATAGGGGAGCAGAGGTAGCAGTCACACCAGGCCCCAGATGTCTGAAGGAGACACCACTATTACATATGGCACATGATAGGTGGGGGCTACATAGTTACATAGTTACATAGTTACATAGTTTGTACGGTTGAAAAAATACACATGTCCATCAACTTCAACCAAGGGATGGGAAAAGGGAAGGTAAAAATTTCTACACATAGGAGCGAATATTTTTTTGTTCTTGGAAATTATGTAAGTCTTTTTTATAGCCATCTCCTGTCCATGCTGTGACAGCTCCTGCGGTGACTATTCCATAGATTCACAGTTCTCACAGTAAAGAAGGTTTTACATGGAACAGGATTTCACCATATTTTTTGTATGTGCCATTACTATATTTACATAAGTTAATCATGTCCCCCCTTAGTAGTCTCTTTTCAAGGCTAAATAGGTTTAATTATTTTAATCTTTCCTCATAACTTAGATTCTCCAGGCCCCTTATTAGCTTCGTTGCTCTTCTTTGTATTTTTTTCCAACTCCAGAGCATCCTTTCTATGAACTGGAGCCCAGAACTGAACTGCATATTCTAGATGAGGCCTCACTAATGCTTTGTAAAGTGGTAATATTACATCCCTGTCCCGTGAGTCCTTGCCTCTTTTAATACACAACAATATCTGGCTGGCCTTTGAAGCAGCTGATTGACACTGCATGCTGTTATTTAGTTTATGATCTACAAGTACACCCAGATCCTTCTCAACAAGTGAATCCGCCAGTGTAGCTCCCCCTAGGACATATGATGCATGCAGGTTGTTGGTACCCAGATGCATAACTTTACATTTATCTACATGAAACTTCATTTGCCAAGTGGACGCCAAAACACTTAGTGTGTTCAAATCAGCTTGCAGTTTACAAACATCTTCCATAGACTGAACATTAGTACATAGCTTGGTATCATCTGCAAAAATAGAAATAGTGCTATTAATCCCATCCTCTATATCATTAATAAATAAGTTGAATAATAATGATCCCAGCACTGAACCCTGGGGTACACCACTTATAACCGGGGACCATTCAGAGTAGGAATCATTGACCACAACTCTCTGGATACGGTCCTTGAGCCAATTCTCAATCCAATTACAAACTATACTTTCTAAACATATAGTCCTTAATTTACCCATTATACATCTATGAGGGACAGTGTCAAATGCCTTTGCAAAGTCCAAAAACACTATATCCACAGCGGCCCCTCTGTCTAGGCTTCTGTTCATCTCTTCATAAAAACAAATCAGGTTGGTTTGATAACTTCTGTCCTTAGTAAAACCGTGCTGGCTGTCACTTCTGATACTATTTTTTGTCACATAATCCTGTATATATTCCCTCAATAGCCCCTCAAACATTTTCCCCACGATGGATGTTAAGCTTACTGGTCTATAACTACCCGGGGAAGAAATAGAACCCTTTTTGAAAATAGGCACCACATTTGCCCTGCGCCAGTCCCTTGGCACCAGTCACTAGAGAATCTCTAAATATTATGAAGAGAGGGACATAAATAGCTCCTTAAGAACTCTAGCGTGTAACCCATCTGGTCCCGGAGACTTGTGTACATTTATTTAACTTAGCTTGGACCATATCTACATTCAGCCAATTCAGTATATCAACTGATATATTAACAGCACTGGCAGCGGCTACATCAGCTGCTCTTTCTTCTATTAACTCCCTGAGGTTTCAGCTGACTCCCAACCTCCCCAAGCTGTATGTATTATGAAGCTAGACCCTTTTGCTTTCCAAACTGGCTCATGATACTGCCACTTTGTAGATAAAACGAAATAAAAAACACTGCAAAAATCACTTAAGCAGATATCTTGAAAATGGTAAAGAATGTATACAGAAAGTATATTGGAGCATTGTATAACTTTTCATTGCACAATGAATTTTACTTATTTGCTGTAACGAAAATACTCCTTTAGGCTTTTTTCATGCACACTTTGTGTGTCGTGTATTTCTGGACAAAAGAAACGTATCTAAAAAACTTTTTTAGCAGAAAGGTACATGCGATTTTTAATGGGGTTTTTGGGGTGTTTTTTGCAAACAGTGTGTTTTACTACCTGCTTTTTCTTTGTATTGATTGTTTACATTGCAAATAATGTGATTCAAAGATATTCTGATGCAAAGATTCCTCATTGCAACATATGAATTATTCTGGAATAAAAAGACAAAAATGCCATAAAAAAACATAACATACATACATATTAAAAACGCTGTGTGCAAAGCCACGCTAATGGACGTAAAAAACAACAACCCAGAATTGCTGTTTTTGACCATCTCCCCTTCCAAAATTTTTTAATAATATGTCATCGAAAACTCGTAATGCTGCGTGTGAATCCACCCTTAAAGTATTACATATTGCATATATAGCATAGCCTCCAGCCCAGATACCAGGGGAACATAGTCAGGTGCAAAACCTATTGTACACACCCAATACTACGCATGTGAATCAACTGTACTAGAAAAAAAGAAAGAGGACTGCATCTCAAGTGTGACCAGCAGCCTAGGATATGATATTTATATTCAGGGTGTAATAATCAGTGGGTTAAAGCTCCATACTCTCTGGTTCACTTGATTTTAAATGTTCCGCAAACTTTTGTTTCCCTCCAGTAGCTTCCTGGCTCCTCTGCACTCGCTTTTTATCCTTTGAGAGAATAGCACTTTCTCACTCCAAGTTTTACTTGCCAATTGATCTTTACTTGGGCGAGAAAAAAAAGTAGTCTGTTTAACCAATGGGTGTATACCAAAAGTACAAACAGGAGGACACTTTAGTGAGAATTGTAATGTGGTCTGAATTGATGTGGCACTGCTTAGGCAGCATCTTGTATGACATGAACATTACTGAACAGACAGGTAGACTGTAGTAGGCACCAAGAGCACAACAGGGAAGCTCCGTTCTTACCAACAATCCATAACCAACATGCTGTGTGCTTCATCGGTTTGAAACAATGAAGTTTTGCCGTCTTAGAATCTTTTTCTTAGTCTCGGCTTATATTATCCTGATCATTCTGCTTCTTTTATTGTTTTACAATCCAATAATTGAAAATCTGTATCCTAAAAGGTAAGTCTGTTATACATTTTTTGTTATAGATAGCTGAAAGTCACTTCACCAATTGTTTGGGATTGTATATCGAGGGAATATAGTGAACTATGTTTATTTAAGTTAATGTGTGTGATTACACAGAGAATTTTATATATATATATATATATATATATATATATATATACATACATACATATCTACAAATGTAGCTATACTTATCTTGACTCTGATAACGTGCTGCAGCGTTATTAAAACGTATCCCTTAAGCCAATAAAAAAGTCAAGTTTACGTTTTTTGGCACTGTGTATTTAACTGGTTAAAAGTTAAGATAAAGATTCTTGCATATATATATATTTATGTATAAACATTTTGTTTGTTCTATATGTACACATATATATATACATATATATATACATACATAGTGCCACACAGCCCCCTATAGATATCGCCATAAAGCCCCCACTGTAGATAGCGCCTTACAGCTCACCCTGTATATAGTGCCACACAGCCCCCTCCCTTGTATGTAATGCTACACAGTCCACCCATAGAAGATAGTGCCATACAGCCCCCTTAGATTGCACCATACACAGCCCCTGTAGATTGCACCACACACAGTCCCCTGTAGACTGCGCCACACACAGATCCCTGTAGATAGCACCACACACAGACCCCTGTAGATAGCACCATACACAGACTCCTGTAGATGGCAACATACACAGACCCCTGTATATAGTGCCACACACAGCCCCCTGTAGACTGCGCCACACACAGACTCTTGTAGATAGCACCACACACAGACCCCTGTAGGTAGCACCATACACAGACTCCTGTAGATAGCACCATACACAGACTTCTGTAGACAGCACCACACACAGCCCCCTGTAGATTGTGCCACACACAGCCCCTGGAGATAGCGCCACACACATCCCCCTGTAGATAGTGCCACACACAGACCCCTGTAGATAGCGCCACACACAGACCCCTGTAGATTGCGCCACACACAGCCCCCTGTAGATAGTGCCACACAAAGACCCCTGTAGATAGCGCCACGCACAGCCCCCTGTAGATTGCGCCACAAACAGCCCCTTGTAGATAGTGCCACACACAGCTCCCTGTAGATAGCGCCACACAGCCCTCCCTCTTGGATATAGTGCCACAAAGCTCCCCCTTGTGTATAGTGCCACACAGCCCTCCTTGGGTATAGTGCCACACATCCCCTTGTATATATTGCCACACAGCACCCCTTGTATAGTGCCACACAGCCCTCCCCTTGTATATGGCGCCACACAGCTCCCCCTTGCATAAGGTGCCACACAGCCCTCCCTTGTATATTGTGCCATACAGCCCCCCTCACTTGTATATAGTGCTACAATGCACTCCCCTGTCGTATATAGTGCCACACAGCAATCCTCTCTGTATATTGCCATACATCCCCCCCAAAAATAATACCTTGTACTTACCTAGCCCCGTTCTCGCGATGAACAGAGCGTCGCACATCCTCCGCGTGGGACACTTGCACAGGCCAGCCTGATGTAGTGACGTCATCACACCAGCCTGTACAGGGAGTCTTCCCAGCACCTTACAGGCTGCAGGCCTAATGTGAGGACGCAGATACAAGTGAATGTGGCTTTCTCTAGCATCGGGGCCCCCTCCGGTGCTAGTGACATCTCCGGGAATGAAGGGGCCCGTGCCGCCTGGCACATAAATGTTGGGGATCGGTCGTTGGACACCGTACCAGACATTTTATTTTGTTCACTTTTTGGGGTCAGGGGGGGTAATGGAAAAAAAACCCAGACATTTCACCACTCTTTTTTGCATCTGAAATTTACACAATTTACAGTGTGGTATGAAAAACATAGTAACTTTATTCAGCGGGTAATTACGATTGCAGCGATACCAAATTTATATAGTTTGTTTTATGTTTTACTGCTTTTACACAGTAAAAACACTTCCTTTAAAATATTATTTGTTTTTGTGTCACCATATTTTAAGAGCCATAACTTTTACATTTTTCTGCTAACATAGCTGTATGAGGGTGTTTTATTTGTGGGACGACTTGTAGTTATCATTGGTACCAGTTTGCAGTAGATACGACTTTTTTATCACTTTTTATCAAATTTTTTTGAAGGCAGGATGAACAGAAAACGGCAATTCTGGCATTGGTTTTTTTGGGTCTTGTTTGCAGCCATGTAGTATAGGAAGTAGTCCAGTAGGGCTAATCCCCCTTTCCGTTTTTTCCGAATTAAAATATGACGTGCTACTCTAGGCCCTTTTTGACGCCCAAACAAGATATAATAGGCGTAGCAGAACAATCATCTTTAATACATTCATTCTGCCTAGACAAGACGAGATTTTATCTTCCCAGTTAGAGGGATTGCGTTGTATAGTGCGTAACAGAGGCAAGTAGTTGAGAGTGTATGTGTTTGTGAGGTCTGATGGAATCATAATACCCAGATAATTAATTGCTTTTTGTTGCCAAGAAAAATTATATGAAGACTGAAGAGACTGCACAAGTTGGGTATCCAAAGATATATTTAGAGCGCTGCTTTTAGCGATATTGATTTGAAATGACTATAATGACCGTACTCCCTAATAGTAGACATAAGTGCAGGTAAAGAAGTAAGAGGTTGGGAAATGTACTGTACAATAGGACATCAACGGCGAACGCTGAGCATTTTACCTGATGTCAGGATAATTTCTTATGGCATTTAGCAGGTGTCCCATCACTAATGTATAGAGCATCGGAGAAAGGGGGCATCCCTGCCGTGTGCCGTTATTAATGTTAAAAGTAGGGGGATAAAAAACCATTCACACGAACCTGAGCTTTAGGACCAGTATAACCAGTATGGACACGTTGGAGCATAATTTGACCAAATCCCAGCAGCACTAACGCTTCCTCCAGGAAGCCCCAGTCCTCCCGATCGAAGGCCTTCTCAGAATCTAATGAAAGTAACATACATGGGATAAAATTTCCCTTGGCATAGTAAACAAGAGAAAAGGATTTAAGTGTATTATCACGAAGGGACAAATCCCACCTAATCCGGGTGGACTCAGGGAGTCCAGTAAGCGTCCCAATCTATTTGCAATGAGTTTCGCATAAATTTTTGCATCTGTATTTATCAGGGATATGGGGCGGTAGCTAGTGCATAACTGAGGATCTTTACCTTCTTTAGGCATAACAGTGATGTTGGCACGTAAGAATGCTGGAGGAGCAAGTGTACCTTGGGACAGAGCTTGCAGTGCCATGAGCAAAATTGGGGTTATTTTTATCATTGAAAGATTTGTAAAACGCCACAGTGAAACCGCTGGGGCCTGGACTTTTACCCATCGGAAGATTAAGTAAAAGGTGTTTCTAGTTGCGCTGCATCTTCCGCAGAGATTGAGGGCAATGCTGTATCGTGAGAGAGAGATCGGGGCTGTGAGGAGGTGGGGTTTATAGTGTGGTCAGTAGGGAGATTGTAGAATATTTGATAATATTCTAGAAAAGCTCCAGCTATTTTATCAGTTAAATGCACTACTTTTCCAGTGGTGTCTTTAATTGACGGACTATATGATGCTGCTCACTGCTCGCTAAAGCCAGGAGTTTATTTGGCTTATTACCCCATTCATAGAATGATCGGGAGAATAAGTGTATTTTCCATTAGGCGTACTTTGAATCTCTTGACGAGTAAGCAGGAGTTTTCGGAGCGTGTCATGTTGCAAGGTGTGTTTATGTTGGGTTTCCAATAAGTGGCGTTCCGAAAGCAGAGAGAGTACTTTAGCACTTGCTTCTCTTTTTTACTCTGTCCTCATGTTTGATCAATACCCCTCTCAGAACACATTTTAGGGCTTCCCATCTAAGTGGAGGGGAGGTGGTGTCTCATACATGGTCTTGTTGAAAGTGCATTATCGCTTGTTGGAGTTTACACAATGTGTCCTAAAGGAGCGACTCATTGAGTCTCCAAGTAAAGGAGCTTTTAGAGTTCGGTAGAAGTCAAAATGCACAGAAAACTGAAGCATGACCAGGCAGCAAAATATTGCCAATACTAGAAGAAGATACCTGAGTAACTAGTCTATGCTGGGCAAAGATGTAATCTATACTGCTATAGGACGCGTGCACATGTTAATAGAATGTGTAATCCTTGTCATCAGGATGGTTAAGACGCCAGACATCACTCAACTGCATATCATGCAAAACTCTGCGCACCTTATTGATTTTGTTGTATGCAAGAATTGTGTGTCCTGAGGAGGTGTCGAATGACGGGTTAATAGGGACATTGAAATTCCCACAAAGTATGTGTCCTCCTTGCGTAAAGGAAAGTAATTTGTCTAAGACTCTAACTAGGAAGGCAACCTGATTTATGTTAGGACTGGAGTATAAATATTAGCTATAGTGTAAATCTGTGAGCCAATTTCCCACGTCAAAAAGAGAAAACAAGCATCACGGTCAGTTTTAACCTGAAGTACTTTATGTGAAAGGGATTTATTAAATAAAATAGAGACTCCTTCAGTTTTACCATCAGGGTTACTACTATGATATGCAGATGGGTAATTGCGATTTTTCAAATTTGGAAAATTATCTGTATGAAAGTGATTTTCCTGTAAGCAAACTCTATGAGCACTATGTTTATGCATGGAATAAAGAATCTGGGATAGTTTTTGGGGTATGTTGAATCCCTGTACATTGAAGGATGCAAGAGACACCTCTGTCATTTCAAAAATAGGCCTCTACTTTGTATCGTAGAGAGGAAGGGGGGGAGGAGAGAAAGAGAAAGAAAAAGGGAGGGGGAAGTTACGTTGAAGACAATGAACAAATGAATAGAAAAATTTTGCTACACAAAACAAAAACGACAGTAAAGTCTATCGGTATCAAACGCTAGAGATGAAGCGCGCGCACGCTAATTCAATACTAAAAGTTAGTATAACCTATGGGGGAGTCGTGAAAGACACAGTCGGAGTGCGGATACACACATCTATAGAGAGACCGGGTCATAATAGGAATGTTAATATAAACAGAGTACAACAGGAAAATACCACTATAATGGCATATAGGCGATGGGGGAAAAAACAATATATGAGCAGTCAAAGTGCTTAACAATGGGGAATGTCATTAATGGTAAACCATAGTCACCCGGAGCATCTGCATAGTACATCAACGGTCTCTCGAGCTCCTTGGTGGGGTGTGTTGTCTACGTCGTTGTGGTCTTGGAGAAGAAACATGTGTGTCGCCTCCTCTATCCCAAGAAGAAAACTGAGCCAGCGAACACAGAGGCTCGTTCAAGAATGCATCCCAGACCGGGCGTAACATCATCGAGAGCTCTAGAGCCTGTAAGAAAGGGTAACTCCTCTGGTGTGGAGAGGACTGCAACGCTGTTTCCCATCCTCACATTTAGGGCAATGGGGAAACCCCAGCGGTAAGGTATATTCCGAGACTGAGGTATATATAAAGTATATTCCGAGACTGAAGTATATATAAGGTATATTCAACCGAAATGTTCAATTCACTACAAGAGAATGTTATGAGAATGCGTATAAATAGAAGATTCAGATTAAAGAAATCAGATGTCAAAAGGGCACAGACCCCCATCAATTACCTCTTTTGACATGTCCCAGTGACATGTCAGATGTTTTAAGTTAAGCCTTCACTTTAAAATAAACAGGTGTCAAGACAATGACAATGGATTATGATAAAAAAAAATGTTTAGAAGGCATATGCAGTCATATAACTGTCAATAACATTAGTCATAAGATAAAGAGCTTGTCATTATTTTTTTTCTTGACTTGGCTTGTACTGATGGGCATCTCCGGCCTCTCACTACTCTCCCATTGCATGCAGTGATGCTGTCTAGAGCCGCTCCGTACCGCTTCAACCCTCCCTGCATGTGAGAGGGAGTTTTCCCTTCTCTCCATCGGGCAGAGTGTTGTTATCATGATGCACAACACTTGCCGGTGCAGTTGTCATGGTAACGCAGACGCTCTTCTTGGTTCGAGAGCTCAAGCCCCCTTACCTGAATCTGACTACTGTCGTGCTGCCCAGATCCAATACCCAAGCACAAATTGCTACAAAAGGGGAGAACCACACAAGCCAAAAGAAGGGGAAGACAGGACAGACCACAGCACAATCTGACCCCCTTACAAACGCCTTCCTAATTGAGGATGGGAATGCTTTTCCTCCAGGCGCAAATTATGACCCATAGTCCGTGGTAAAGGTTTTAGAAAGAATCCCATGTACCCCCATTTGAGATGTGGCCTTACAAGGGAAATATTCTATTTGATCTTTTTATCATTCTTTATATGCATCTTAAAATTATATTTGCCTTTTCAGCTGCTGTTTGGCATTGAGTGCTGCTTCCTAACTTACTGCTGTTTGATATATATTTATGTACTTATCCTTCTCTTCATGTGTTTTCCCAAGTAGTGTTCCATTTAAGGCATCGAGAAACAAACTATTGCCGCAGACTAGATGCCTAACGTTACTAAAAAAAAATGGTGCATGCTGCATACTAAATAAATACTCTGTGTATATAAGATTAGTTTTCATTTTAGAATAATTATGTACATAAGGGAAGTGCTACTTGTTATATTGACATTATACACCATCTTCTCCTGTCCCTAATAGTTTATTCACTATCATTATTGAAATGGTACCATGCCAGGAGCTCAAGACAATAAACAGCTCTGTTGCTTCTGGGCAATGAATAAGATAAAGACGGAGCCACCCAAAAGGCAAATAACGCTCTAATCACAAGTTTGAGTTTACAGATACAGAAATGAACACTTACCAAGACCAATATCTCACAGAAGTTGTAGAAGCTAAATCACAATCACTGTTAGGTTTAGCTGAATTATTACTAAGGTTGGTTTTATAGAAAATGGGTCCTTGGGCAACAGTAGCCTCCACTTTCACTCCATTTATTAAAAAAAAAAGTTCAGAATTTGAAAAGCTGTACAACACTCCCTTAATATCCTCACATAATAAAGCCATATCGTTCCCACGTAGTACGACAATTCAATTCCCAAATTATACCAACATACACCAAAGTAATACGCCACATACTCGGCAAAGAGTGCAGTCTAACGCCTCATGCACACGACAGTGTGTGCCGTATGAGTCCCGTCAGTTATCCGAGTAAAGATAGGACATGTTCTATCTGTCCTCGGATCAGAGACTCGGACCATTATCATGGACCCGAATTACCTGCTAAATTGAATGGGTCCGTAAAGACTATGGGGTGCCACTCGGGTGCCGTCAAAAACGGCCCAAGTGGCACAACGGTCATGTACATGAGGCCTTACTACGCATTCTGCCTTACTACTGGACCTGACAGTAGAGTGGAATGTTTTGCCTCAACTCTCAGGTTATTCCTTGGGGTCAAGTCCTCGGGCCCGCTAAGAAATGTCCCTGATTATTACTAATAGTTAGGCCCGTTTCACACTGTTATATCACAGCTCTATATTAGAGTCCTTGTTACCACTGCAACACTCCTGATTCTACTGAATTAAACTTAGATCACCATATCCTAATCTATGTTCGGTTCAATAGAACTATTAGGGTATGTGCACACGGCAACGCAAAATAAGTCTGAAATTATGGAGCTATTTTCAGGCGAAAACAGCTCCTGAATTTCAGACGTTTTTGCATGTACCCGCGTTATTCACGCCTTCTTTTACGGACGTAATTGGAGCTGTTCTTCATTGGAGCTCCAAAAACGTCCCAAGAAGTGTCCTGCACTTCTTTGATGCTGGCGTAATTCTACGCGCCGTCTTTTGACAGCGACGCGTAAAATTACACCTCGCCTGAACAGAACATCGTAAGACCCATTGCAAGCAATGGGCAGATGTTTGCCGACGTATTGGAGCCGTCTTTTCAGGCGTAATTCGAGGCGTGAAAAAACACCTCCATTACGTCTGAAAATAGGTCGTGTGCACATACCCTTAGGTGTTTCAGTCATAATGCAGATCCTAAAAAACTTTTGCCTTGGGGGTTTTGCTTTCCTCTGGATCAAATGGAAAGGTCTTTAGAAGGGTTAAACTTGATGGACATATGTCTTTTTTTTGTACTTACGTAATATTCAGTCTCAGACACCAGATACATTACCCTAGCCAACAGCATATACCTATTCATGACTCATATCAACCTACATGGAGAATGTGTAACTTGTAGTTGCAGGACCTTAGTGTAAAAGCTATATCTTGCCCACTAACCGCTAATGACACTGCCTAGTCAGCGTAAAAATAGCATGTCATATTACCGCTGCTCTCTTATTATAGTGCTTATTATAGAGTAGTCTCAGGCCGGATACATACGAGCATGTTCGGTCCGTGATATACAGACCGTATGTCGGCAGTATTTCCTGGACCGACCACACTTCAGGGAGCCGAGCTCCTAGCATCATAGTTATGTACGACGCTAGGAGTCCCTGCCTCGCTGCGGGAAAACTGTTCCGTACTGTAATCATGTTTTCAATACGGGACAGTTTTCCCGCAGCGAGGCAGGGACTCCTAGCATCGTACATAACTATGATGCTAGGAGCTCGGCTCCCTGCACTGTGTTCGGTCCGGGAAATACTGCCGACATACGGTCCTTATATCACGGACCGAACATACTCGTGTAAATCCGGCCTAGGGGTACAAGGGCACTTTCAAGACCCTAAAAACCCAGAAGTCCATTTTCAAATGAAACCTCTGAATCCTCTTTTACGACACAATTGTTACATAAAGCAATATAATAGACTAATACCACAATATTTTCACCACATAGAGATGCATTAACATGACAATACTTAAAATGGTACAGACTTCAGGTTTGGGTAACTTTTGTTGACTTTACATTTCCTCTGAATTGTAAGGTTTGTCAGGTGTTCATGGTTAGAAGAAACTTGCGCTTCTTATGGATGACTTGTGTTTATCATGACTTTACCTGCTGAGGTTAGCAGAAATAGGAGCTTTGCTAATGATAACAAATGTTCCCGTATAATGTCAGCAAATTTACTATAACCTTGTATATTTCAGCTGCATCATTGAAAGAAAGAGAAGTAATTTATTGTCACTTTACTTTTCCTAGAAAATAATAAATTATTATA
Source organism: Rhinoderma darwinii (assembly GCF_050947455.1). Classification (NCBI taxonomy): domain Eukaryota; kingdom Metazoa; phylum Chordata; class Amphibia; order Anura; family Rhinodermatidae; genus Rhinoderma; species Rhinoderma darwinii. Next base: position 47,129,222 of record NC_134699.1, read on the forward strand.
AAAAATTAAATATTTTTTTTTTAGAATTAGGTCGTCTTCACACAGATTTTTTTGTGGCTTTTCAAAATGCACAAAAAAAAGCATGCAAAGACGCTAGTTTTGTAAAGTGAAAGGACTTATTATTATTTATGGCGTTTCAAGTGGCGTTTTTGGTGGTATTTTGTATTTAGTGTAATTTTGCACATGCTTTTTTTCTGGCCTTTTTTAAAGTCTTATAGAGTAGCCTATGAGAAAAAAGCCTGAAAAAAACGCCATATCCAGAGAATGCTGCGTTTGGAAGAAAAAAAAGCCGCTGGCCACAAAATTGCCTCAAAAATTAGACAAAGCAAAACGCAGTTGTATGTGCATTTTATACTAATATATTCTTCACTCAGTGGCGTAACTACCGCTATAGCAGCCGTAGCGGCTGCTACGGGGCCCGCAGCATGAGGGGGCCCGTGCCACCCGCCGGCACGTCCCCCCCCCCAATGGCTGGAGGCTCCGCTAGCAGCTGCTACGCCACTGAAGGGGTTGTTCCTACAAAAGACATGCATCCCCTGTCCACAGGATAGGGGATACATGTTTGATTGCTGGGACGCCCAGCGACAAGGAGAACGGGGGACCGAAAGTCCCCCGAAGTTCTCCATGACAAACCTCAGACTTCCAGGGTCTGTCTGCAGCTCCATATAAATGACTTGCGCACCGGTCGTACTTGTGCGCATGTGTGACCAGCGCTCCTTTCATTTTTATTGAACTGCGCAGACGGCGGAAGTCCGAGGTTTGTCATGGAGAACTTCTGGGGACTTTCAGTCCCCCGTTCTCCTTATCGCTGCCAGCGATCACAGATGTATCCCCTATCCTGTGGATAGGGGATACATCTCTTTTATAAGACAAACTATAGGCCGTTTTTTTGGGGGGGCTATATGGCGTTATCTACAGGGGGGGTCTGTATGGCGTTATCTACAGGGGGGTCTGTATGGCGTTATCTACAGGGGTCTGTATGGCGTTATCTACAGGGGGGACTCTGTATGGCGTTATCTACAGGGGGTCTGTATGGCGTTATCTACAGGGGGTGTCTGTATGGAGTTATCTACAGGGGGGGTCTGTATGGCGTTATCTACTGGGGGTTTATATGGCGTTATCTACACGGGGGGGCTGTATGGCGTTATCTACAGGGGGCTGTATGACATTATCTACATGGGGAATTTGGGGCTGTAAGACGTAACCTACAGGAGGGCTGTATGGTGTTATCTACAGGGGGATTTAGGGCTGTATGGCGTTATCTACAGGGGGGGCTATATGGTGTTATCTAAAGGGAGTCTGTATGGCATTATCTACAGGGGCTGTCTGTATGGCGTTATCTACAGGGGTGCTGTATGGCGTTATCTACAGGGGGAATTTGGGGCTGTAAGACGTAATCTACAGGGGGGCTGTATGGCGTTATCTACGGGGGGCTGTATGGCGTTATCTACAGGGGGCTGTATGGCATTATCTACAGGGGGCATTTGGGGCTGTAAGACGTTATCTACAGGGGGGCTTTATGGCGTTATCTACAGGGGGCTGTATGACGTTATCTACAGGGAGGCTGTATGGCGTTATCTACAGCGGGCTGTATGGTGTTATCTACAGGGGGCTGTAAGGCGTTATCTACAGGGGGCTGTGTATGGTGCTATCTACAGGGGGCTGTGTATGGTGCTATCTATAGGGGGCGCTGTGTGGTGGAATCTATAGGGAGGCACTATCTACAAGGGGGGTTGTGTGATACCCAGCGGAGGGGGGGCCCCAGTCAAAAGTTTGCTATGGGGCCCAGTTTTTCCTAGTTACGCCCCTGTCTTCACTATAGACTTTAATGTTACAGTACATTTGGCCTTACTAAAAAACGCATTAAAAAATGCTGTTAAAAATGCCACAATAAAACGCAGCAAAACGCTGTATTTGATTCCAGCCTCAGAGTGAAATGTAAAGCATCGAAACCTGTAAGGGGAACAAATTTCATACGTTCTCTGTTTATTTTTCACTTCTCCTCCCAATTCCTTTTCTGAGCCCCTTCCCGACATCCGCCGTATATTTAGGCGCACGTCAGGTGGGTGAGTATGGAGCAGGCTTATGGGCTGAGCCCGCTCCATAAAATGAGCATGTCGGCTGTGCCTTTTACAGTAGTTTTCCCAAACTGTATCTTATATTTCAGATGTTTCCTTACTAGGGAAGCAATATTGTCTTCAAATCAAAGGTTTTATCTTTCTTTTTAATGCATCTAGACATTGTATTTGCCTTTTCAGCTGCTGTTTGGCATTGAGTGCTGCTGCTAAGCTTACTGCTGTATATTTATACACAACTCCTTCTCTTTATGTATTTTCCAAGATAGTGTTCCATTAAATGCATGTAAGAGCAAACTATTACTGTAGTACAATAAAAAACAAAAAACAAAACAGGGGTCTAGAAGCACTCTTAAAAAACATAGTAAACTGAGGTATTGGTAAATTTGATTTATTTGGATGATCAATACGCAATACTAATATCAATTGACTGTTTTCTTCATCAGTGCTTCTAGACCACATTTTTTTTAGTCTTTTATTGTACTACGGTAGAAGCACTAATTACCTATGTAGCAGCAGCTCCCTACAACAGTGTTGTGTTTGTTCCAGCACAACCAATCAAGGTAGGCATTGGTCCTTTGGGACATCGGGAATCGGGACTATTCCTGGAGCATTTCTAGGATCTTGGAAACTGGGACTGTTTCTGAATATATATCATGAACCATTCCTAGGATCCACTGCACCATAGCGATCCATGGTTGATTTTTTTTTCCTTCTAGCTTACAGATTATTACTGTGGCTTAGATGCATATTTTACTTAAATTAACATGTAATCTGCCCTTGATCCACCCAGGACATCGGCTAGATGACTTTCTCTGTTACTTTCTCCTGACGTTTTAAGGTCCAAAACAAATTCAGAAGGATGTGTCTTTCGAAGCCCAGGGATAACACAAGGGGCAACAGTGGTAGCTATAGCTATGTGATGCCTCTAAAGCTTAAAGGGGTCTCATAGTTTAGAAAACCTATTTTTATATACTCTATTAGAGAATTCTGAGATAATAGAGGGGGCTTCTCTATTCAAGAAACTCATCTCTTGGCCAGAGTTGAGAGCAGTTACAAAGAGTATCTCTTGCTCTGGAGAACTTGCCCTGCATTACACAGGAAACCCATTGAGTTGAATGCATGTAATGCTTCATTTCCCCTGTGGTGGTGCTGCAGGGAAATGTAACAATTACTGGCAGGATTCTCCAAGAATTACAACTAATTGCTGGGGATCTTAGCAGGGGACACTTAGTGGTTCGTTCAGAAAAAATCTGCCTCAAAATTCCTTCAGGAATTTTGACCTGCCTGGGCTTTTTTGACGCACTTTTTGCAGCGTTTTTCGTGGAATTTTTCACCCGCCATTGAGGACCGCAGGTAAAAAAACGCTGTGAAAAATTATTTTTCTGCCTCCCATTAATTTAAATGGGAGGTCAGAGGTGGAACCGTGGCAAGGAAGAATATGCCGCTTTCTTTTCCCCCGAGCGGCATATTATGGTGCTGATTCTGACGTGTTTTCCGCTTCAAAATCAATGGCAAACAGCTCTGTGTGAACAGGGCCTAACAAGTAGGGATTGTTAAAAGCGGAGAACCACTTTAAAGACCATAGGCCATATGTTGTATTTCTGGCATTATGCCAGAAATACGATTCGTCACCATCGATCACTGCTGAGTCCTCTGATTGCCTATAGCGGTTACATGCTATGTGCATGTAAAAAAAACACTTAGAGAGGCGCTGGTGCGACAGAGCTGGATCGCCTGGGCAAGGATAGGTAAGTATTACTTTTTTGGTTTCTTTATTTCATTTCCAATCTCTAAAAAAAATAATCACATCCCGGATAACTCCTTTATATCCGAACCTATTGAAAGGCAGCTATACTGGATTCAGCTACACTCCCTAGTTCTTTTTTGATTCTGCAGTGTCATTTAGGCAACTGTTGGGAATGTATAATATGGTTATATGTACACAGTATCGTTGTACTATTTGGTCACTATAGGTTCCATCATGAAGGGGGAGATTGAGGGTACTGCATGGGGCAGGATGGCTCTGCTTTTGATTATTGAAAATTCTGAACCATTATTTTTATTGACTGATTATTTTATTAGACAAAATCTTTGATAAAAGAAATTAGTACAATAAAACGTTGGTCTACTAGATTTGCGAAGTTTAGATTTAGTAAGAAATCTGCTTGTGAAAGTTTGGTAGTAGTAATACTACACTTTCTGGAATTTTTGTGGTTAGTCTTTCTAAATGTGATTTGTACAAATCTAAACAAGGAGTTAAAATAAATAAATGCACTTCACCACAATTTTGAGCTAGTGAATAAGCTCCAGGGTGTACAATAGAAAAAGCCAAGCTATAAGAAAACAGTGTATTTGCAAACTCCCACTATTCACTGGAAACGAAAGATCTAAACAAATACATCAAATGCGTTTCTATACTTGTATACTTTGTAGGGATCAGGACGATTCACCACTTCTAATTTATGTAAAATGACTTACAAATAACTGCAATATACACTCTTTATTCTGATAATGAATGATAAATAATGGATAGTTAAGAAGATAGATAAAAGATAGATAGATAGATAGATAGATAGATAGATAGATAGATAGATAGATAGATAGATAGATGGAATTTTCCCTTATATAACACTGAACATATTTTTTATATTATTTCACCATGATGATGTTTTGTGTTTTTTTTTTATATAGTGCCGATAAAACTGAAATAGTTGGAGTTCATTTGGAAAATGATGCCATGCCACAGTTTACGGATCCTGTAAAGCCCTTTGAAGACTTTCTGCCCATTACTGCAAGAAAGGAAAAAAAGCCCCGAAACGCAATCTGGGATTTCAAAAACAAAGAAACAGAAATGCCAGATGGATCCACAACAGCAAATCAAGGGCTTCCCAACCAAACTCAGTCCAACTCAAACAGAACAAGTTCGGCTGTTCAGTCAACAACTTTTGGACAAACCACTTGGAAATCTCTTAAGGCAAATGACTTTTCAGCTGAGCCAAAGTGGAAAACTGAGGAGGATTATATCCTGGTCAATTCCTCCCATCAGACTGTGAGTGCTTGTCAAATATCTAGTGCCATATTGTCTAATGCCCGTTACTGGTAGAACTTCCATAAACATCCTTACCCAGGATACACTAGTTCTAGATTTCTTCCAGTGCTGGTACTTGGTGTCCAATAGGCCCTGAAGTACCTTTATTCCCAATTCTAATTTTTAGGGACCTTACTCCCCAGACCATTGTTTGAAGTCAATTAAAGTAACAGAGCTCAATGAGATGCATAACAAGATCCAACATAATATCTTCTGTCTGGGTGCAATGTTCCTGACCAGAAATCTAAGTCTGCCAAGCTTTTCTCACATGTTGAGAAATGCTGTTTCCAGACACTTTAGTGATATCACACTCATTTCGCTTTCCTTCCCCCAGGGCAAATATTTATTTAGCCCTGTAGCTAGATACCCTGACCAAGGCAGGGTGACTAGTTGATGCCCCTTTTGCACCCATCATCCAAGCTACATTCTCTCCCTCGTATATAGTTGACCGCATAATGTTGTTAATGAGAATCTCACTAAGGGCATGTTCACATCAGCGTCCGTTCATGGGTTCCGTCAGACCTTTTCGTCAGAGGAACCATGAAAGGAAAGGCAAACGAAAACCATAAATTCCGTTTGCATTACCATTGATTTCAATGACAATGCTTCTGTTGCAAATGGTTTCCATTTGTTTCTGTTCCGTAAGGTTTTTATGGAAACAATAGCGTAGTCGACTGTCCATAAATGTCCATTGGGGACATTTATGGCATATCTGCAGGATATACCATAAATGTCAGATAGATATGGGTCTAAAATCTGGCACCCACACCTATCTCTAGAATGGGCCCCTTAATCCCCGTTCTACATTTCTCGGTTCCCGCTGCCTCTCGGGCCACATTGAAATGTCCAACCATGCAATCAAGAAAACAGCGTAGCTCGCTGAGCTGCGCTGTTTCCGTAACTCCCATAGAAGTGAATGCCAGTTACAGAAGCAGTGGAGCACATGAGCTACGCTGTTTCTGTAACTGCCATTCACTTCTCTGGGAGTTATGGAAACAGCGCATGCCAGCGAGCTACGCTATTTGCGTCATTTCCGACCATGTAATCAGGAAGTGGCCTGGGAGGCAGCGGGAACCGAGAAAGGTAGAACGAGGTTTAGGTGGCCCCGTTCTAGAGAAAGGTGCGGATCCCAGAAGTGGGATATCCTGCGGATGTCGTAAATGTCCCTGATGGGTAAACCCCTTTAATACACTTTAAGCCCTTCCCGACATTTGACGTATCCATACGCCAAAGTCGGGTAGGGGAAGTATGGAACGGGCTCACGGAGTGAACCCGCTCCATACGATGCCAGTGTTGCTGTATGTTACAGCCGACACTTCAGAGTAACGAGCGCGATCCCGCTCGTTTAACTCGTTAAATGCCTCGGTCAATAGCAACCACAGCATTTAAATTGTTAGAAAGAGGGGGCGACCCCCTCTAACAGCTCATCGCGCCTCCCGCAATGCAATCACGGGGGGGCGATGGTTGCTATGGCTGCCTAGGGGCCTAATGAAGGCCCCCAGGTCCGCCATCTTTGTGCTCTTACTAAGCCCTGCTACCGGCAGGGCTTAATAGTTGCCTGTCAGAATCACGATATACTGCAATACATTAGTATTGCAGTATATCGTGCAAGCGATTTAACGATCGCTGGTTGAAGTCCCCTAGGGGGACTAATAAAAAAAGTAAAAATGGGTAAAAGAAAGTTTTTTTTTAATGTAATTTTTTTTTATTAATAATTAAATGTTAAAAACAAAAACCTTTTCCCATTTTCCCCCTTAGAGCATAGTAAAAATAAATAAATAAACATAATTGGTATCACCGCGTCCGTAAAAGTCTGAACTATTACAATATATCTTTATATATAAAAAATAATTAAAATGGTAAACACCAGAATCTCTATTTTTTGGTCACCTCATCTCTCACAGAAAATGAAATAAAAAGTGATCAAAACGCCGCATGTACACCAAAATTGTATTATTAAAAACTGCAGCTTATCCCGCAAAAAAATAAGCCCTCATACCACTTAATCGACAGAAAAATAAAAAGTTACGGCTCTCGGAATTTGGCGACACAAAATAAATTTTCTTTTTTAAACTTAGGTTTTTACTTGTAAAAGTAGTAAAATATAGAAAAAACTATATATATTTGGTATCGCCATAATCGTATTGACCTGCAGAATAAAGTTAACATGTTGTTTTAATTGCACAGTGAATTCCGTAAAAACGACACGCAGAAACAATGGAGGAATCGCTGTTTTTTTCATTTTCTACCCCACAAATAATTTTTTTCCCGTTTCCTAGTAAATTATATAGCACAATAAATGGGGCTACGAAAAACTACAACTCGTCCCGCAAAAATCAAGCCCTCATAGGACTAAATCAACGGAAAAATAAAAAGTTATGGTTTTTGGAATGTGGGGAGGAAAAAACTAAAATGAAAATATGTAAAAGGGCTGCAGCGGGAAGGGGTTAATACATTGGTAACTGTGTATTCAACAGACATTATTCTGTAAGGTGGTTGTTTCTGTGCGTGGTCAGTTCATGGTGTTCAGTTAATTGTGGTTCATTTGTAAATATGTATCTTGCTTGTGTCCCCAGAGTTGCCCAATATCTATAAAAATTAAAGCTCATAACAACCCTTGGCTAAAACAAAGGTTCCTAGATAAAATCACCATATTTATGGATGGCCGTCATTTCAATGATGAGCAGTGGAAAAGACTGGGGCACTTTATTCCTCCATTTGGCTGGATGGATTTAAAATACCCAGGTAAGTCAACAGTGCTGACATCGTGTTATCATTCCATACATAGTACAATGATGCCTTCATCCTATTGCTCTGTATAAGGAATCTTCTATTAAACTTTGGGAACCCATATTGTTTTGTTTTTTTTACATAAATTGGAAAAAATTACGTGGTGTCCCCGACATTTTTCATAACCAGCTAGGTACAACATAGAAGCAGGCTAGCATTACCAGGGTGGGAAGGGCCACTGTTTTTGGGCTTTCTCCTCCAAATAATACCAGCCTGCGGTCGCCCCAGTGCCCGACCATCACTACAGATGGTCGGGTACTGGATTTTACCCGTCTCTTCCCAGTACCCCTGATGGCAGTGGGTACCAGGGTAATAATGTGGGTTAGTGTTAGGGTTTTACCGGCTAACATTAAGCCCCGCCTTAGTAATGGACGCTGTAAATCAGGCAGCTGCCATTTCTAAGGCGGTAGTAATAAAGTTTAAAAAAATACAAGGACATAGAAAAAATATTTTATTGAAATAAAAAAAAACACACAACACTCGTTAACCATTTTATTGAGGATAAAAAACACTGTCATTGAAGAAGTCCTCGAATCCGAAGAAGTCCAACAACCGAACCTGTAAAAAATTTTTTGTAACACATAAAAAAAGCAAAGCAACTATTATCTTACCTTTTCTGGGTCCAGCAAGCTGGGCCCCATATGTAATCCTATCATGTGTGATACTGTCTGTCGAGCCATTGTATCTAATCTTATCCATAGCTATAGGGTCAGAGTGCTACAGATACATATGCTGTCTCATATATATATATATATACACACGCACACATATTTTCTTTGGGGGGTGGACATATGTTAGTACAAGGATACTTACTGCTGGGACCCTGTATCTAAGCCTATCATGTGTGATACTGCCTGCTGAGGTCATGTATCTAAGGATATGTTCACATCTCACTAATTATTACGCTGTGTTTCCCGGTTTTAGAAACACCCTACATGTGACCCTAATCTTTTGCCTGGGCATTCAACAGGGCTCAGAAGTGAAAGCGTACCATGCAAAATTTAGGCCTAATTTGGCGATTTACAAAGTATTGGTTTGCAATTGCACAGGCTCTGACGTGAAATAATAAAAGAAACCCCTGACAACTGACCCCGTTTTGGAAACTACACCCCTCAAGGCATTTATTAAGGGGTGTAGTGAGCATTTTCACCCCACAGGTCTTTTCCATAAATGATGGCGCTGCGGATGGTGCAAAGTAAAAATTAACATTTTTCCCTAGATATGCCATTTCAGTGGCAAATATGTCATGCCCAGCTTGTGCCACTGGAGACAAACACCCCAAAAATTGTTAAAAGGGTTCTCCCAGGTATGGCAATGCCATATATGTGGAAGTAAACTGCTGTTTCGGCACACTGTAGGGCTCAGAGGGGAGGGAGCACCATTTGACTTTTGGAGTGCGAATTTTGCTTGGTAGAAGTTCTGTTTGGGGTTTTACTGGTATTTCAGTTTATAATGTGGGGGTATATGTAAGCCGGGCAGAGTATAATCAAATAATATAATAATGGGGTAAAAAAATAAATAAAAATAATCCATATATGTGTGTTACGCTGTGAAGCAATCCTTTCTGCAAAGGCCGGTGTCGCACTAATAAATGGTGTCCTTTCTTATCCCCCTTTTGTTACATAATCTGCCCCTTTGCAGTTTGAGTAATTTTGCTGGGAAGTGTTGTCCTGGTATAATACTTCCAGCGGATATGTTTGGGCCCTCCCCTTCCTGGTTCCCTAATCTTAGGGCCTTGATACATCGCCTCTTGAAACAGAAGAAATGTTCCCCTCGGGTCTGTGCAACTGCATATATTTTCCTTTTTTTCTTATTGGAGCCTTAACTTATTTTATTTTTTTGATAGACGTAGCGGTATGAGGGCTGTTTTTTTGTGGAACGAGCCGTAGTTTTTATTGGTACAATTTTGGGGTACATGTGACATTTTGATCACTTTTTATCCTATATTTTGGGAGGCAAGGTGAGCAAAAAACAGCAATTCTGGCATAGTTTTATTTCGGTTTTTTTTTTATACAGCGTTCACCAAGCGTTATAAACTACATGTTAACTTTATTCTGCGGGTCAGTACGATTCCGGCGATACCTAATTTATAGCACTTATTTATGTTTTACAACTTTTTGCACAATAAAATTACTTTTGTAAAAATAATGTATTATTTCTGTTGCCATGTTATGAGAACCATAACGTTTTAATTTTTTAGTCAACTGAGCTGTATTAGGGCTTGTGTTTTGCAAGACGAGCTATAGTTTTTATAGGTACCATTTTTAGATACATGAGATTTTTTGATGACTTTTTATTCCAATTTTTGGAAGGCAAGTTCAAGTTGACCAAAAACAGCAATTCTGACATTGTTTTTTAGGTGTTTTTTTTACGGCGTTCACTCTGCGGGATAAATAACATGACATTTTTATAGTTCAGGCTGTTAAGGACATGGCGATATCAAATATGTATGGTTTATTTTATTTTTTCAATAATAAAGGACTTGATAAGGGAAAAATGGCGATTTTTTTTTTATTACTTGAAACACCACAGGGGTGCCAATATGCTATAAACCACTAAGATGCAGCGATCGCTTTTGATCACTGCACCTAAGGCGTTAATGGCGGGGATCGGAGCTAGCTCCGGTCCCTACCGTTACAGCAGGGTGTCAGCTGTAACATAGAGCTGACACACACCGTTGATTACGCAGGCTTTTGAAAGGCGGGGAGGAAAACACTAGAATTAAAAAACGAAAAATGGCTGCAGCACCAAGGGGCGGGGGGGGGGGCATTATTGATAAGTCTCAATATGTCTTATTAATCATGTAATTCATACTAAACACCATTACCTTTCTCTATTTTCCAGTCGTCGAGGGTGTGGTGTCTCTTCTACCTCATATAGCCAATCAGCAGCTGCTCCTGGCAGAAAAGAGTGGAGAAACTCCAAACTGCGTTACCTGTGCTGTGGTTGGAAATGGGGGAATCCTCAATGCATCTCGGTTGGGAAAAGAGATTGATTTACATGATTATGTTTTTCGGTAAGTTCCTTAAAATACATTTTTACCTTTTTTTTTTTGTTACCATGTTTCTCCAAACAATGGTGGTCTAAGATTACAGGCTTTACAAATATGATCTTCTCAAATGTATCTATAACACATCAGAAGATCATATTGAATGCATTTTTCCTTTAAGAATAGGGGTTTTCACATCAGAGACATTTATGACATAAACAGAGGATATGTCATAAATGTCAGACAGATGCGGGTCCCACCAATCTCTAGAACAGGGTCCCCTAAAACCCGTTCTAGCTTTTTGTGCTCATGCTGACTTTCCAGCCACTTACTAATTACATGGTCGGGAGTTACAGAAACAGCATAGCTTGCTGAGCTACGCTGTTTCTGTAACTCCCATAGAACTGCATAGTAGTTATTGAAAAAGCGTAGCTCGCATGCTTCGTTGCTTCCGTAACTACCATTCACTACCATGGGAGTGACGTAAACAACATAGCTCAGCATGTTACGCTGTTTCCGTAACTCCCAACCATATCCCGACCATGTAATCAGGAAGTGGCCGGGAGTCAGTGTGAACACAAAAAGCTAGAATGGGGTTTAGAGGACCCCGTTCTAGAGATAGGTGTGAATCCCGCATCAATCTGACATTTATGACATGTCATAGTTACATAGTTGGTACGGTCAAAAAAAGACATATGTCTATCAAGTTCAACAAAGGGATGGGAGAAAGGGAAGGGATGAAACAAAAATTCTACACATTGACATAGGAGCTGATATTTTTTCGTTTTAGGAAATTATCTAATACTTTTTTAAAGCCATCTAATGTTCCTGCTGTGGATATTTCATAAATGTCCCTCATGGGAAAACCCCTTTAACATTTAAATACATAAAGTTAATTTAGAGTAACATTACTTGTTTGATAGTCCAGAAATTCTGATAATTTGGCACAGAACTGCAAAATAATCTGAAATTTACCAAGACTGAGTATAAGTCATTTAAAGAGTTATCCGGGACATTAAAATGGACAGGCTGCAGGCATGGGATATGCTAAAATAACAAAATAAGTAATACTCATCGCTACAGTGCCGCAGCTCAGGTGGTCTCCGCTGGTCTGTTTACTTTTACGGGAAGTGATGACGTCCAGTTCCTTCCATGCGACCGCTGCAGCCAATCACTGGCCTTAGTGGTGATGATGACAAAAATGGCGCAGGCTATTCACAATGCTACTATTACTTATTTTGTTTTTCTACCACATTCCCTGCCTGCAGCCTGTTTTATAATTGTCCCAGGCAATTCCTTTAGGCTACATTCACACGACGGTGAAAAACACGGCCGTTTTTAGGACAATGAAGTTCTATGGCTCTATTCACAAGTAACGGAGCTGAGCCTTTACTACTGCTCTGCCCGGGACTTCAGCTCAGCTCCAAACATCACTATCCATATATGGACAGTGATGTCAGAAGGAGAGAAGGAGTCACAGGCAGAGCGCTAGCGGCTCTGCTTCGGGACTAATACTGCAGTGACACCTAGTGGCTGCAAATAACATGGCAGGCATACAACAGATAACACATGGATGCAAGCATCACTCCACACAGGAGTTATAACCTATTTTGAAAATATTTCCTAATAAAAGTTTGTTGTATGTATAAAAGCAGTGCCACTTGATTTTAGCAGTACAGACCAGTCAAACAGGTACTGTACCTGCCACATACATACACTAGATAGCCTTGTCAATGCTTAACCCCTTCCCGCTTTGGCCACTTTTGACCTTCCTGACAGAGCCTCATTGTTGCTAATTGACAACATTTTTGCTAATTAACATCCCCCATATGTCTACTTTAGATTGGCATCGTTTTTTTGAACATCCTTTTATTTTTCTAGGACGTTACAAGGCTTAGAACTTTAGCAGCAATTTCTCACATTTTCAAGAAAATTTCAAAAGGCTATTATTACAGGGGCCAGTTCAGTTGTGAAGTGGCTTTGAGGGCCTTATATACTAGATAATAAGTCACCCCATTTTAAAAATGTAACCCTTCAAAGTGTTCAAAACAGCATTTAGAAATTTTCTATAGACGTTTCACAGGAATCAAAGCAAAGTAGAGGTGAAATTTACAAATTTCATTTGTTTTTGTTGCAGAAAGTTTTACCAGAGAAATGCAACTCAATATTTATTGCCCAGATAGAAATATCCCACATGTGGCCCTAGTGTGCTAATGGACTGAAGCATCGGCCTCAGAAGCAAAGGAGCACCTAGAGGATTTTGGGGCCTTCTTTTTAATAGAATATATTTTAGGCACCATGTCAGGTTTGAAGGCCACTTTGGTGCTAAACAGTGGAAATCCCCCAAAATTAACCCCGTTTTGGAAACTACACCCCTCAAGGAAATTATGGGTACAGTGAACATTTTGACCCCATATGTTTATTGCAGAAATTATTGGAAGTAGGCTGTGAAAATGAAAATCTACATTTTTTCAAAGAAAATGTAGGTTTAGCAAATTTTTTCTCATTTCCACAAGGACTAAAGAAGAAAAAGCACTGCAAAATTTATAAAGCAATTTCTCCTGAGTAAAACAATACCCCACATGTGGTAATAAACGGCTGTTTGGACACACGGCAGGGCTTAGAATGTAAAGAGCGCCATTTGGCTTTTGGAGCTCAAATTTACAAGGAATGGTTTGCGGAGGCCATGTCACATTTGCAAAGCCCCTGAGGGAACAAAACAGAGAAAACGCCCAAAAAGTGACCCCAAACTACACCTCTTGAGGAATTCATCTAGGGGTGTAGTGAGCAATTTGACCCCACAGATGTTTCATAGAATTTATTACAATTGGGCAGTGAAAATAAAAACAGTCAATTTTCTTCAAGACGTAGATTTAGCTCAAAATTTTTCATTTTCTCAACAAAAAAAGGGAAAAAAGCACCGCAACATTTGTAAAGTAATTTCTCCAAAGTACGGCAGTACCCCATATGTGGTCATAAACTACTGTTTGGGCACATGGCAGGGCTCAGAAGGGAAGGAGCGCCATTTGGCTTTTGGAGTACAGATTTTGCTGCATTTGGTTTCTGGTCCCTATGTAGCATTTGCAAAGCCCCTGTGGGACCAAAACAGTGGACACCCCCCAGAAGTGACCCCATTTTGGAAACGAAACCCCTCAAGGTATTCACCTAGGGGTATAGTGAGCATGTTAACCCCGCAGGTGTTTTGCAGAAATTAGTGTGCACTCGATGTTGGCCCAGCTTGTTCCACTGGAGACACACACCAAAATTTTTTAAAAGGGTTCTCCCGGGTATGGCGATGCCATATATGTGGAAGTAAACAGCTGTTTGGGCACACTGTAGTGTTCAGAGGGGGGGGGGGTCGAAATTTGGCTTTTGGAGCGTGGATTTTGCTTGGTAGTAGTTTTGTTTGGAGTTTGTGGGGGTATATGTAAGCTGGACAGAGTACATCAGGGGCATAGTCAGGTGGTATAATAATGGGGTAAAGAAAACCAATAAAATAATCCATAGAGATTTGTTACGCTGTGAAGCAATCCTTTATGCACAGGCCAGTGTCGCTCTGATGAATGTCCTTCCTTATCCCTTTTGGTCCACACTCTGCACCTTTGCAGTTTCGGGAATTTTGCTAGGAAGTGTTGTCCTGGTATAATACGGCCACCCTCGCTTCCAGCAGATATGTTTGGGCCCTCTCCTTCCTGGTTCCCTAATTTTGAGGCCTTGATAATTCACCTCTTGAAACAGAAGAAATGTTCCCCTCGGACCTGCACAACTGTATATTTTTTTATTTCGTGACTTATTGAAGCCTTATCTAATTTTATTTTTTCATTGGCGTAGTAGTATCAGGGCTGTTTTTTTGCGGGGTGAGCTGTAGTTATTATTGGTACCATTTTGGGGTACATTCAACTTTTTGATCTCTTGTTATCCTATTTTTTGGGAGGCCAGGTGACCAAAAAACTGCCATTCTGGCATAGTTTATTAGTGGTTTTTTTTATACAGCGTTTACCATGCCTTATAAATTACATGTCAACTTTATTCTGCGGGTCAGTCCAATTCCGGCGATACCAAATTTATAGCACTTTTTTATGTTTTACAACTTATTGCACAATAAAATTGCCGATCTGCTAGCAACCTCTAAGATGCAGTGATCATCTAATGGGTTAATGGCAGGGATCGGAGCTAGCACCGGTTCCTGCCGATACAGGTGGATGTCAGCTGTAACATACAGCTGACATCTACAGCTGATGACGCCAGTTCAGCTCCTGAGCCGGCGCCATCTTGCCGTCGGCTACGGAAGCCTTTAGGGCCCCGCCTCTGGGCGGGGCCTGAACGGCTTCTGTGCTAGGTAGACCGGCAGGCCAGTATCACGCCTCAGGATGCCATTGCAGCCACCGGAACCCCGGCAATTCCATTGCTGGGGTGCCGATGAGCTGTAAACTCCTTAAATGCAGCGATCGCATTCGACTGCTGCATTTAAGGGGTTAATGGCGGAGATCGAAGCTAATTTCGGTCCCCGCAATTACAGCCGGATGTCAGCTGTAATACACCGATGACATCCGGCGATGATGGCACCGACTCACCTTTTGAGCCGGTGCCATCCATTTGTCATATGGATACGGCAAAATGCGGGAATCACTAGCTTTCCATAACGTATCCATACGACAAATGTCGGGTTAGGGGTTAAAGGGGTTTTCCCATCTTGGACATCTATGACATATCCATAGGATAAATGTCCTTCCTCTGGGACCCGCACATATCTCTAGAACATATCCTGAACCCCATTTTACCTTGTTTGGCTTCCGTTGCTTCCCGGTGACTTCCTGATGAGGTGGTCTGGAGTTATGGAAACAGCCGAGCTTGCTGAGCTATGCTGTTTCCATAACTCCCATTCACTTCTATGGGAGTAACGGAAACAGCATAGCTCAGCGAGCTCGGCTGTTTCCGAAACTCCTGACCACCTTATAAGTAAGTTGCTGGGAGGCGAGCATGGTAGAATAGGGTTCAGGCTGCCCATTTCTAGAGATAGGTGCGGGTTCCAGAGTTGGGACCTGCATCTATCGGACGATTATGGGATATCTTGTGGATACGCCATAAATGTCCAAGATGGGAAAACCCCTTTAATAACAATCAGTGTCTCCCTCCAGGCTCTCTGTCCATATTTAGGAGCATGCTGACTCCTCCTCCCTTAAAGGGCCAATGCATACCAATTCCCCCTTTGCTTTGGTGCTGATCAATTGGGTTCTATAGTTTGCTAGTTCTTCTATGCTGTGATTTCTATTGTATTCTCTGTTGCCGCCCCTGCTTGCACTTGACCTTGCCTGGCCTTGCCTGCCACCTGCTCTGACCTTTTGCCTGATTACCGTGATGACCGTCTGGTGCCTGCCCAGCCCTCTGCTCTTCTAACTGTGAGTGACCATCTGCCGCCTGCCCTAACCTACGCTAAGATCAGACTTTTCATCTTGACTGCTATTATTGTATCTCGTTTGTCCACCTCAGCCGTTGCCAATGTATACTACTCTGGAGTACTCTGGACGAGCGACCTGGGGATTCTAACAGCCGTCCACATCTCTGTAGTGAGGTTAAAGGGCCAATACCTTGCTATCCCTTAGACTCCACTGCCCAGTTCACCCACACACCAAATCCGTTGGATACACAAAGGATTCACACCATCCCCTGTTGGCCACGTAACAATCAGCAACCTCTATGAGCCCCGTGACAGGAGAGCATTGCTTGCCACATACTACTAGCAGGTGATGCTGCTTTTTCATAACATACAGCAGCGGTATTTTATATCAGTAAATCTGTCCTGTATGCACAGGCGTAACTTTAAGTCCTTGGGCCTTAATGCAAAATATGTAGCTCAACCACCACCTATAATGTGCTATTTATATTACTGGTGTCTATTTATGTTACAGAGGAGCCTCTGGGCCCCCCCTGGCACCAGGACCCAGGCGCCACTGCTACCTTTGCACCCTCTATAGCTATGCTCTTGCGTGTACAGATGTAGCAATCCTTAACGCGAGATTTAATTAGTAACATACGATGATGCAAGAAACTTTAACTTGTCAATTTCAATGGCATGTGATATATTAAGTGTCGAGTCAAAGTTTTCTGCATCATGGTGTGTTACATACAAAAAGTTTGTTACATACAAAAGATTGGTTGGCGGCTAGTACCTGTGGCTAGTAGCATTACAAACATTTGCAACCATGCACATACAACATGCCAGAAGCAGAAGGGGAAAAAAAAAAAAAGCACTCCTTTAATAACATCCGATGATAAACTTCAGATTATGGTCAGCTTGATGCTCTGCTATAAGATAAATCCATGTCATTTAATAGTTGTTATATTAAACAACCATTGGACACCTTTGAGGGCATTTTTATTAATAAATAGATTAGTCAGTGTGTTAAGTGTAACTTTGTAATTAGTCTTTATTAAAAAAATCATTTTAATTTTGGAGATACAGCTATGGAGATACCGCGGGACTGACGGACTCAGTGTAAAATGAGCGATACAGCTGTTCTGTATAGAGAATACCGAACAGCTGTATCATTCGTTTTACACTGAATCCATCAGTCCCGCGGACCTGACGTGTTCAGTATCGGCGGGTCCTGCGTGTCTCTGACACACAGACAGGGCCGCCATCAGGAATTTCAGGGCCCCCTACAGCTACATTTTCTGGGCCCCCCTACCGTGGCACCGCCTGTTAACGGTACTCCGTCCAGTACTATATCATGGTACCCAGGGCCGCCATCAGGGGGGGTATTAGGGGTACTGATGTGAGAGGCCCGGCCAAACCTAATTGAAAGGGGGGCCCGGCAAACTGCCGCGACTTGCCTTTGGTAGAAAAAAAACAGGCCCCTGCAATGGGGCCCGTTTTTTTCACCAAAAGAATGTCATGAGCTGCGGGCCCCCCTTTCAATTAGGTTTGGCCGGGCTTCTCACATCAGTACCACTAATACCCCCCCTGATGGCGGCCCTGGGTAGCATGGGGGCCGTCAAACACCGCCGCCCGTGCGACCGATCACGCGCACCACGCAAACTCCCGCGCATGCGCACCGGCGACCGCCTGGAAGCGCGCACCGAATTTTGAGGCAGATTTTGACCTGCCCACACTATCTTGCCGCGTTTTTTGCCTGCGGCGATTGAGGACAGCAGACAGAAAACGCAGCGAAAAATGCATTTTCTGCCTCCCATTGATTTCGATGGGAGGTCAGAGGCAGAACCGCGGCAAGAAAGGATGTGCTGCTTTTTCTTTTTTCCGCGACTGGCTCCCATTGATTTCAGATTAAATCAATGGGAGGCGGTTTTGGAAGTTTTTTGGTGCTGATTCTGACGCAGTGTCCGAGTCAATATCAAGGCCCAAAAACGTTGAACTGGGCCTTATTGTTAGGGCTTATTCAGACGAACGTGTAATACATCCGTGCAACGTGCGTGATTTTCACGCGCCTTGCACGGACCTATGTTACTCTATGGTGCCGTGCAGACTGTCAGTGATTTTCACGCAGCGCGAATCCGCTGCGTAAAACTCACGACATGTCCGATATTTGTGCATTGTTCGCGCATCACGCACCCATTGAAGTCAATGGGTGCGTGAAAATCACGCCCAGCACTTCCGCAGCCGTATAAACTATGAATGAAAACAGAAAAGCACCACGTGCTACAAACATACAAACAGAGTGTCATAATGATGGCGGCTGCGGGAAAATCACACAGCCGCGCATCATACGCTGCTGACACACGGAGCTGTTATGGACCTTTTGCATGCGCAAAACGCCACGTTTTTGCGCGCGCAAAAAGCACACGCTTGTGTAAATCCGGCCTTAGGGTAGGAACACACTAGGCATGAACACTGCGGATTTTATGCAACACATTTTATTGTGGAAAATCCGCAGCGTATTACAGTGGCAGCAGAGGGGATGAGATATGAACAAATCTCATCCACACGCTGCAAAAATAATGGACCTGCAGTGTGACTTTTTGGCTTTTTAAGTCGCATGTCAATGTATTCTGTGGAATCGCCGCTCCTCTGTTGCAGAAATGCTGCGGTTCTGCCGCAAAAATCACAAATGAGAAAAAAAAAAAAAGCCACTTTTTTAAATTTATAAAAAAGTTTAGACTTGCCCCGGCCGTAGTCCTGGTGACGCGATCCTCTATTCTTAGCGTAGCCCCGCCTCCTGTCATGACGTTTCATCCCATGTGACTGCTGCAGCGGTCACATGGTCTACAGCGTCATCCCAGGAGGCGGGGCTACGTTCAGAAGAGAGAGATGCGTTACTTAAACTACGGCCGGGGTAAGTCTAAACTTTTTTTTCCCTGCAGGATTCCCGCAGCGGACATGCCTCACGAAACCTGCGCCACTATTTGGTGCGGTTTTGCTGGCGGAATTCCCTGCGGCTCCCGGGATAAGCTGTGTAGTTTTACTCAGCATATCCGCCTAGTGTGTCCCTTATGATGTCGCTCCTGGAGCTGCTGCCGCTCTCTAAATAGCCAGTTGGTCCAGTAGAATTTGGAATTATTTTTTTTTGTGAACCAGCTTAAAAAAATACAAAACTTTTGTGTTAGGGCCTGTTCACATCACTGTTCGCTTCCGCTCCGGGGTTCCTTCTGAGGTTTCTGTCGGGTGAAACCCGCAACGGAAAGTAAAAGTGATAGCACAGCTTCCGTTTGCATCACCATTAGCGCAGTCGACTGCGCTATTAATTCCGTCCGAAAACCAGCCGGAATGGTGACGAACGGAAACCATTAGCGATGTTTCCGTCACCATTGAGATCAATGGTGACTGAAACGGAAGCTGTGCTGTCACTTTCACTTTCCGTTGCGGGGTTCACCCGACAGAAACCTCAGACGGAACCCCGGAGCGGTGGTTCGTCACCATTCCGGCTGGTTTTCGGACGGAATTAATAGCGCAGTCGACTGCGCTAATGGTGATGGAAACGGAAGCTGTGCTATCACTTTCACTTTCCGTTGCGGGGTTCACCCGACAGAAACCTCAGACGGAACCCCGGAGCGGAAGCGAACAGTGATGTGAACAGGCCCTAACACAAAAGTTTTGTATTTTTTTAAGCTGGTTCACAAAAAAAAATAATTCCAAATTCTACTGGACCAACTGCCTATTTAGAGAGCGGCAGCAGCTCCAGGAGCGACATCATAAGGGACACACTAGGCGGATATGCTGAGTAAAACTACACAGCTTATCCCGGGAGCCGCAGGGAATTCTGCCAGCAAAACCGCACCAAATAGCGGCGCAGGTTTCGTGAGGCGTGTCCGCTGCGGGAATCCTGCAGGGAAAAAAAAGTTTAGACTTGCCCTGGCCGTAGTCCTGGTGACGCATCTCTCTCTTCTGAACGTAGCCCCGCCTCCTGGGATGACGCTGTAGACCATGTGACCGCTGCATCAGTCACATGGGATGAAACGTCATGACAGGAGGCCGGGCTGCGCTAAGAATAGAGGATCGCGTCACCAGGACTACGGCCGGGGCAAGTCTAAACTTTATCAATTTAAAAAAGTACCTTTTTTTTCTTCTCTTGTGTGATTTTTGCGGCAGAATCGCAGCATTTCCGCAACAGAGGAGCAGCGATCCCACAGAATACATGGACATGCTGCGGCTTAGAAAGCCAAAGCCACACTGCAGGTCCATTATTTTTGCAGCGTGTGGATGAGATTTGTTCATATCTGACCCACTCTGCTGCGACTGTGATACGCTACGGATTATCCACAATAAAATGTGTTGCATAAAATCCGCAGTGTTCATGCCTAGTGTGTTCCTACCCTAAGGCCGGATTTACACAAGCATGTGCTTTTTGCACGCGCAAAAAACGTGGCGTTTTGCGCATGCAAAAGGTCCATAACAGCTCCGTGTGTCAGCAGCGTATGAAATCACGCCCAGCACTTCCGCAGCCGTATAAACTATGAATGAAATTAGAAAAGCACCACGTGCTACAAACATACAAACAGAGTGTCATAATGATGGCGGCTGCGCGAAAATCACGCAGCCGCCATCATTATGACACTCTGTTTGTATGTTTGTAGCACGTGGTGCTTTTCTAATTTCATTCATAGTTTATACTGCTGCGGAAGTGCTGAGCGTGATTTTCACACACCCATTGACTTCAATGGGTGCGTGATGCGCGAACAATGCACCAATATAGGACATGTCGTGAGTTTTACGCAGCGGACACACGCTGCGTGAAAATCACTGACAGTCCGCACGGCACCATAGAGTAACATAGATCCGTGCGAGGCGCGTGAAAATCACGCACGTTGCACGGACGTATTACACGTTCGTCTGAATAAGCCCTAACAATAAGGCCCAGTTCACAGAGTTTTTGGGCCTTGATATTGACTCGGACACTGCGTCAGAATCAGCACCAAAGAACTTCCAAAACCGCCTCCCATTGATTTAATCTGAAATCAATGGGAGCCAGTCGCGGAAAAAAGAAAAAGCAGCACGTCCTTTCTTGCCGCGGTTCCGCCTCTGACCTCCCATCTAAATCAATGGGAGGTAGAAAATGCATTTTTCGCTGCGTTTTTTGTCTGCTGTCCTCAATCGCCGCGAGCAAAAAACGCAGCAAAAAAACGCAGCAAGATAGTGTGGGCAGGGCAAAATCTGCCTCAAAATTCTTTAAGGAATTTTGAGGCAGATTTTTTTTTGCCTGCAAAATACTGTGTAAACAGGGCCATACATAAACAACACTTTGAGATAATTTACTCACTGTGTCAGAAGAGCTGCTCCCACTCCAGTCCTCTTCCGGCGATGTCTTCCAGGGGAGGTCTTCGGTCCAGACGTCCAGTCCTTCACCTCCAGCCAGGCTCCAGGTAAGTTTTGTCCATGTGTGTCCGCGGCTGCGCGCGCTTCGTTCGCGGGTGCGCGCGCGGCCGGTCGCGGGTGCGCGCGCTTCGTTTGCGGGTGCGTGCGCGGTCGATCGCGGGTGCGCGCGCGGGCGGTCTCCAGTGCGGGCGTTCGTGGATGCGCGCTTGCGAGTGCGCACGCGCGGCAGTTTCATTGTGCGCGCGATCGGGTGCGCGCGAGGGCGGACGGTTTGACGGCCCCCCATGACGGCCCCCCAGCAGCAGCAGCAGCTCACGACATTCTTTTGGTGAAAAAAACGGGCCCCATTGCAGGGGCCCGTTTTTTCCTACCAAAAGAATGTCGAGGCAGTTGCCGGGCCCCCCTTTCAATTAGTTTTGGCCGGGCCCCTCACACCACTACCCCTAATACCCCCCTGATGGCGGCCCTGCACACAGAATCCACCTGTAATTGATAACATGTAAGTCATGACCTTAGATGTGATCCATTACAGATGGATCCTGCGTTTCACAGACACGCAGGACCCGCAGTCACCGAACCTGTCAGGTCCGAAGGATACAACTGCTCTGTATAGAGAATAGAAAGAGAAAACAATTTTTTTAAATAAAGAATAATTACAAAACACACTGACCTATTTATTAAAAAAAATAAAAAAATAAAATGCCCTCGAAAGTGTTCATAGCCGTTAACTGTTCATTTCCGTAACCAATTAATTATTCATTCTTTTTAGGGTCAATGGAGCGGTGATTAAAGGATACGAGGATGATGTGGGAAAGCGGACCTCATTCTATAGCTTTACTGCGTTCACCATGCTATCGTCCCTCCTTATTCTAAAAAATAGAGGATTCTCCACTATTCCCCAGGATAAGGTGAAGTCTAAATCAGTAGTAAGATTAAAATGGATAAATATTAGTCAGAGTGTTCTATGATTAGTAACATTTTCTATAGAGATCTATCATGGTTGAGGAAGGCTAGATGACGTCTACTCATTTGAACATTGAACTGGCATTGAATATTACAGTATTAGCTTTAAGTATTTTGCTTTAATATCAGGAAATTCTCACTAGGTCCATTAATTACCTTCTGTCAAAATTCCATTAAAGCATTTCTGGGTTATATTCCTTTTTTTGGGAGGAAGCCCTAGTGGCAGCCTATAGGGCCATCATTACTTTTTTACAAAATTTTTATAGACGAAAATCTGTACATTTATGCAGTATTCCTGCTCCCATATCATGGCATAACTAGGAAGATCAGTATCAGACTGGGGTTACTTGGACCCACCAGAGGAAAAGATTGTGAGGTCCCACCATCAATCTATACAGAACAGGTACACGTCCACTTTTGATCACTTTCTAAATGATGATGTTATCATTGTGCACGCCAATCATACCATTAACAAATTCTAAAAAGTTATTTGTTAATCAACCCATAAGACATAGAGGCAAACGACTAGCTCCAAAGTACGCTCCAAATGGGGCATCTTCTGCTGGACCTATGGGGCCCATTATTGTGTCGGAAATTGGGTTCAGCAGAGGAGGCGGACGTGTTTTGATAAATTTATTGCATTTTCTGATGTCTGTGTGCCATAAAGGGAAGTCTCTTTAAAGAAATAAAGCACACAATGGCGCAACATATGGATTCATCTACTGATAAATAGGAGAGGCAGATAAGTGAGAGGAGAACACTCACCTGGCGGAGTCATGCTGGGGGCACGACAAACTGGTAGTGAAAAAGATGTACAGTATATATAGTCCAAGTTCTGGTTCGGGAGAATGCTAGCCATGGGTCTTTCTGGGTGAAGAGCTTGTCCCAGACAGAGACTAAGCGGTATCGAATGCTGAGATGCCAATAGAATATTCTGAGTGCAAGACGGCAAAAAATTACTCTTTACGAAGGCGCTGTTCCCTTTGTGGCATTAAGGATGATCCTTATGTAAAATTGCTTGATGAAGGAGCCGGTCCGGCTTTGATATGCGTTGCATGTTACGATATTGATAACAGGTTAACATTTGCATGACTCCAGAGGATCATCCTTAATCCAAAGGGAACAGCACCTTCGAAAAGGGTAATTTTTCTTCGTCTTGCACTCAGAATATCCTAGTGCATCTCAACATTCAATACTGCGTATAAAGGGAAATATACTCCAGCTACAAGCTAGTAAATTTGTCGGGGTATAAGTGGCCCCCCCTTCTGCTTTGCCCCTCCCACTGTTTTGCTAAAGTGGTGTTAGCGGTGCAAACGGATCAAAGGTTGCATTTTTTGGCGCACATTGCCACTTTCAATGCATTTGGGACTTTTCTATGCCAGAAAACTGGCGTAGAACATTTCATAAATTCCCCACTCGGAATCGTACCACAGTGGCACATTTCATAGGAATACCACCTGCCCTAATACATAGTTAATGAGGGCAATTAGGTAGATTGGATATTAACACGTTCCTTTGTGGGTTTCCCAGGAGACAAAGTACATTCTTTTCTCTGAAGGACAGAGAGACTACGAGTGGTTGAAAGCATTACATCAGAACAAAGAGCTCGGCAGAGGTCTTCTGCAGCAGCACAGGTTCGTTGCTTGTTACCCATCAAATGCTTTCTGTGGGACTAGCCATCCATATAACATTCTTCTAGTGATCGAATTCATTCTCTACTCTGTACAATAGAATATCTGATCAATCACCTATGCTACATGGATTTAGTTACGGCTTCCTGCAAATCTGAAGTTTCAGCCTCCCACATTAACCTAAGTGAATCTGTCATGTGAAAACCAAATTAGACCTTGGTGCTTATGCTAAATGTATCCGTTTATTACACGTATCATTGATGTCATATATGTTATAAAGATTGTTGATGATATAAACCGAAAAAAGTAATTGTAATGTCTACATAACAGAAATGATCAATTTAGTAAATTTGCTTGTATTGTTTTAAGTTTTTGTCACTCGTCGTAAATGCTATGATTAAACGCATTTAAGTTAGTTTATTCCTAACATTTTCGACAACCGACAAAACCTTAAAATAAGTCCCATAGACTGTTACAAAAGACGGAGCAAAATTACCAAATTGGAAATTTTAGTTATGTAGACATTAGAATTATTTTTTTCTGGTCATATCGTCAACATTTTTCATTACATATGTGACATATGCGTATTATATATGTAAAAGTTATATTCATTTAGTATAAGCATCGAGGTCTAGATTGGTGTATGAACATGTTTCGACATGGAAAATCATACCTTTTGTTGCCGACAGGGCCGCCATCAGGGCAGTACTACTGGTACTGCCATCAGGGGCCCGGTCACATGGCTGAAAAAAAGGGGCCGGTCCGACTCGCGGCATCCCTTACCCCACTCGCTGTAGAAAGGCTCTAGTGTGTGAAGCCGAAACGTCGCACCAGGGCGAATAAAATGGCTCTTTATTTTTATCTACGTTTGGAGTACTGCCTGTTTTTGAATATTATCTATCTATCTATCTATCTATCTATCTATCTATCTATCTATCTATCTATCTATCTATCTATCTATCTAAACAAAAAATCCAAAATTCCAGCAGCATAGGCAGCTTGTGGTTGCAGGCCCTGGGGAACAGACCCGCGTCCCGTATATACACACCAAAGAAATAGGCAGCACTCCGTAGTTCAAGTGAAAATTTCAGGGGTACTTTATTACCCTCAGTGTAACGTTTCAGCTCCTCACACTGGAGCCTTGAGTCCATAATAAAGATATTATAATAATCATCTATCTATCTAAATGCAGATTTTGGGTCATATTGTGTCAAAGATTATTATTATTTCTATCTATCTATCTATCTATCTATCTATCTATCTATCTATCTATCTATCTATCTATCTTGATATATAGTATAGTTTTAGGTGATATATAGTATCGTTTTGGAGCTATGCGGCGACTTTGGCCACGACACAAGTTGCATGGCCAAAGATTACTATGTTCCGTAGCCTACATGGCAAGTAATCACAGCGAATGTGGTCGCAAGCATTTTATTTGCGATGTAGGCTACTGGACAAAGCAATTTTTGGCCATGAAATCTTTGTCATGGCCAAGGTGGTTGTGAAGCCCCAGCCTAGAACTATACTATATGTCAATATATATGAGACAGACAGACAGCCTGTGCCAGCTTATATTTACAGTGTCAGACGTGGTGAAGTTGTCAGGTAATTTTAATACTTACACACAAGCAAAGCCATATAGGCAACTCAAAGAGACAGTGTCACCTCTGGATGGCACGTAAGCGTTCTGTATTATGTACACACATTCATGGCGCCTCACATTTCTCTTTAGACTTTTTCCCCGGAATGACTTTGGGAACAGTTTTGACTTTAAGAAGTTGTTAGTTGTACATCCAGATTTTGCACGGTACTTGAAGAACAGGTAAGACCAACTTCAATACTAAACAATTTCTGGTCAAACTACATGAAGTCCCATTTCTGTATTACAACTATTTCCATTTGTAATGAATAGCCCTGGAGAACAAGAAAAAATATCACTTGCATTTTAATCTCTTCAAATTAGTTTTACCATTGCCTTTAGAATATACCCAATTAAAAAAACAATTATTGTAAACATGACATAGACAGGATGGTAAAACATACACTATAATAGACAAAAGTCTGGGGACAGCTACACATTACACCTACGGGAGCATTTATGAAATAGCATTCTAAATCCATAGACATTAATATGTAGTTGGTCCCCCGTTTGCATCCAAAACAGCTTCCACTCTTCTGGGAAGGCTTTCTACAGGATTTCGGAGTGTGTCTGTGGGAATTTTTGCCCATTCATATAGTAGAGCATTTGTGAGGTCAGACAATGATGTTGGATGAGAGTGCCTGACTCTGAATCTCCATTCTAGTTCATCCCAAAGGTGTTTGATGGGGTTGAGATCAGAGCTCTGTGTGGGCCAGTCAAGTTCTTCCACACCAAACTCACCTGACCATGCCTTTATGGAACTTGCTTTGGGCACTGGTGCACAGTCATGCTGGAAAAGAAAAGGGCCTTCCCCCAAACTGTTCCCACAAAATTGGAAGCATACAATTGTCCAAAATGTTTTGGTATGATGAAGCATTAAGATTTCCCTTCACTGGAACTAAGGGGCCTCGGCCAACCCCGAAAAACAACCCTATGTAATTATCCCTCAGCCATCAAACTAAACAGTTGGGACAATGCATTCAGATGGGTAATGTTCTACAGGCATTCGCCAAATCCCAACTAGTTCATAAGACTTATAAACCAACAAAGACTACCCTACACGCTATAATGAAAAATGCCCATCGATTTGTAGAGAAAAAGACAAAATCTTTATTAAGACACAGAACAGTTGTACATACCATTTAAAAAAAAACACCCATAAAAACACATGTACACAAAGTACAAAAAGAGGACAGTGTATATCATAAGGCAGGGTATGTATGGTGGTCACACAGGTCAATAATTGCAAATATCAAAACCACAGTTACACCATTACAATGTCAGCACAAGTAGTTTACAAAAACTGAGACCATATATCGCACAAGACCTCACCCACCATAAGCCATCGTAACTGCCGATACACTGTCCAAAACCCCAACGCGCGTTTCGCACCTGGCTTCATCAGACTATTAGATAGAGAAGCATGATTTGTCACTCCAGGGAACACGTTTCCACTGCTCCAGAGTCCAGTGACGGCGTGCTTTACACCATGGCATCCGACGCTTGGTATTGTGCTTAATGATGTAAGATTTACATGCAGCTACTCCGTCATGGAATCCCATGCCATGAAGCTCCTGGCGTACAGTATTTTTGCAGCTGTTAATGCCAGAGGACGTTTGGAACTCTGCAGTTATTGAGTCAGCAGAAAAAGTTGGTGACTTTTATGTACTATGCGCCCCAGCACTCGGCAACCCAGCTCTGTAACTTTACCTAGTCTAACATTTCGTGGCTGAGTTGCTGTGGTTCCTAAATGCTTCCACTCTGTAATAATACCACTCATAGTTGATCGTGGAATATCTAGGAGGAATGAAATTTCGCAAATTGACTTGTTGCAATGATGGCGTCCTATTACAGTACCATGCTGGAATTCCGTGATCTCTTTAGAATGACCCATTATATCACAAATGTTTGTAAAGGCAACTGCATGGTTAGGTGCTTGATTTTATACACCTGTGGCAATGGGACTGAATGAAACATCTGAATTCTATGATTAAGAGGTGTGTCCCAACACTTTTGTCCACATAGTGTATGCTATATGGCCAAACGTATGTGTACACACTTCCTAATTATTAAGTTCAGGTGTTTCAGCCACACCTATTGCAAACAGGTGAATGAAATCAAACACACAGCCATTCAATCTCCATAGACAAACATTAGTATTAGTATCGGTAGCAGGTGGGGGGGAATATGGAGCTGGCTAACGGACGGAGCCTGCTACATAAGGTGAGCATGTTGGCTGTATGATACAGCTGACACTTCACTGTTACAAGCAGGAGCCAGCTCATTTAAACCATTAGATGCCGCGGTCAATAGCGACCGTGGCATCTAAGCTATTAGATGGAGATCGCGGGGTGCTGTTGGTTGTTCCCGTCGAGGGTCCCCAGGTCTGCCAACTTTGTACACCTATAAATCCCTGCCAGAGGCAGGGCTTACTAGGAACCTGTAATGATCACGATATACTACAATACATTAGTATTTTTTTTTTTATTTATTTTTTTTAAAAGGATCAGTTAAAAAATGTTTTCTTTAATATGTAAAAAACTAAAAATAACTTTTTTCAATTTTCCCACAAAAGCAATGTAAAAATTAACATAACTGGTATTGCCACGTCCGTTAAAGTCCGAACTATTACAATATAACATTATTTAACCTGCAAGGTGAACGCCGTAAAAAAATGAAAAAAATAAATAAACCGCCAGATTCGCTGTTTTTTGGTCAACTTATCTCCTACAAAAAAGGGAATAAAAAGTGATCAAAAAGTCGTATGTACCCCAAGATTGTGTAAAAAACAAAATAAAGCTCAGCCAGCAAAAAAAATAAGCCCTCACATCGCTCAATTGACGTAAAATTAAAAAAGTTATGGCTCTCAGAATATCGCGACACAAAACAAATTGTATTTTTAACAATTCATTTTTTCCTTGTAATAGTAGTAAAACATAGAAAACTATATAAATTTGGTATAGCCGTAATTTTATTGATTTATGGAATAAAGTTAGTCATTTTTACCGCATGGTGAACGCCAAAAAACGAAACCCAAAATATTGTGAAGGAATCACAGTTTTTTGCACATTCAACATTTCTCAGTGCATTATATGATACAATAAATGGTACCGTGAAAAACTACAACTCGTCTCTCAAAAAACAAGCCCTCGTGTGGCTATATCGGCGTAAAGATAAAAAAGTTATGGCTTTCAGCAGGAAAAAACGAAAATCTTAAAAATGGCTGCGAATGGAAGGGGTTAAACATGGCACTCTCATAGGATGCCACCTTTGGCACAAGTCAGTTTGTAAAATTTCTAATCTGCTATATCTGTACCTGGTTAATGGTAAGTGTCATTATTGTGGAAGCATTTAGGCTCAGCCATGAAGCACTAGACTATGTAAACTCACAGAGAGTGGCCACCGAGCGTTGTAGCGCATGGTGCGTGAAAATCACCTATCTTCTGTTGCATCCCTTTCTACAGAGATCCAAACTAATTCTGGAAATGACATCACCACAAGAACTTTGCGTCCCAAGCTTAATGAAATGGATTTCCATGGTGGAGTAGCTGCATATAAGGCTAAGATCACTATGCACAATACCAAGCGTCGGTAGAGCGGTGTAAAGCCCGCCACTACTGGACTCTGGAGTAGTGGAAACATGTTCTCTGGGGTGATAAATCACGTCTCACTATCTGGCAATCTGATAGATGAATCTGGGTTTGGCAGATGCCAAAAGAACGTTACCTACCGGAATGCATCGTGCATACTGTGAAATTTGTTTGTGAAAGGATAATGGTTTTGGGCTGCTTTTCATGGTTTGGGGCTAGGCTCCTTAGTTCCAGTAAAGGATAATGTTAATGCTACATCATACAAAGACATTTCAGACAGTTGTATGCATCCAACTTTGTGGCAACAGCTTGGGGAAGGCCCTTTTTCTGTTCCAGCCTGGCTGTGCCCTAGGGCCATGGTTTGCCAAGTTTGGTGTGGAGGAACTGGAGTGGTCTGCACAGAGCCCTGACCTCAACCGCATCAAAACACCTTTTCGGATGTATTGGAAACTAATTATGAGCCAGACCTTCTCGTCCAACATCAGTGTCTGACCTCACAAATGCTCTTTTGGCTGAAAGGGGACAAGTTCCCACAGACACTCTCCAAAACCTTGTAAAAAGCCTTCCTAGAAGAGTAGAGGATGTTATAGCAGCAAAAGGGGGTCCATCTCTATATTAACGTCCATGATTTTGGAATGAGTTGTCCAACAAGCTCATATAGGTGTAACGATCAGGTGTCCACATACTTTTGCCCATATGGTGTATGTACGGGGATGCTCAGGACCAAATACTCTAAAAATTTAGCTATATAAGAGATGAAGGATTAAATGACAAACAGCTCAAATATGTGTATGTGAACAAAGTTGAATCTATATAACATTACATGATACTTACCAACATTTGGATCCCAAATCACGGGACATTTAAGCTATGTAAGTCTATGAGACTCACATTCTGAGTCTCATAGACTTGCATAGGGAAACCGGCTTCCGGTCCACACATAAGGCGCTGTGTAAATCGGCGAGTCAGTTTACAGATCACGTGACCGCACGGAGGAGCCGAACTAAGTCTATATATTGAAAGCTAGACGCCAGGTGAGGAAATAAATATCATTTACATGCACAAGATGCCCATTACAAACGGGCAGAGCAATACAAATTTTCATGGGAGTTCTTCTTTAAAGAGGATCTATCACCTGTAAAAAAGGACCTGTTTTATTTGAAAACCCATTAGTCCCTTAAGAAAATAATACTTTTCTAAACATAGGTTACTAAAAAAATGCAAAGATAACTCAATATATGGCTTACTAACACTATGCAAATGACCGATTACCTGAACTTCCAGTTAGGCCTCATTTACACGAACGTGTTTAACGTCCGTGATACGCGTATGAAAATCACGCGCGTCGCACGGACCTATGTTAGTCAATGGGGCCGTTCAGACAGTCCGTGATTTTCACGCAGTGTGTGTCCGCTGCGTAAAACTCATGACATGTCCTATACTTGGCCGTTTTTCGCGCATCACGCACCCATTGAAGTCAATGGGTGCGTGAAAATCACACGCAGCACGCGCCACAGTAGATAAAGAAATTAAGGAAAAAATAAAAGCACTTCCTTCATTTCTTTTTCTAAACATCAGAACCGCGTGTCATAAGGATGGCATATGCGTGAAAATCACGCAGCCACGCAGAAAACACTGATGACACACGGAACTGCAACGCCCCAAAAACGCAGCGTTTTTTCGAGCGCAAAACGCACACTTTCGTGTGAATAAGGCCTTAGGGGTATCTCGAATTCTCCTGCGACCTCCTACAATCCCCCTGGGCAGCATCCAAATTCAGAATGCAAGGACTTGCTGGTTATCATGAGATCTTGTGTTCTGTCTTAAAGAGCTCTATTTACTGATTTAATACAGCAGTTACCGATCAGTAAGCAGTAATATAGCAGTTACCGATCAGTAAGCATTAATATAGCAGTTACCGATCAGTAAGCATTAATATAGCAGTTACCGATTAGTAAGCATTAATATAGCAGTTACCGATCAGTAAGCATTAATATAGCAGTTACCGATCAGTAAGCAGTAATATAGCAGTTACCGATCAGTAAGCAGTAATATAGCAGTTACCGATCAGTAAGCAGTAATATAGCAGTTACCGATCAGTAAGCATTAATATAGCAGTTACCGATCAGTAAGCATTAATATAGCAGTTACCGATCAGTAAGCATTAATATAGCAGTTACCGATCAGTAAGCAGTAATATAGCAGTTACCGATCAGTAAGCATTAATATAGCAGTTACCGATCAGTAAGCATTGATATAGCAGTTACCGATTAGTAAGCATTAATATAGCAGTTATCGATCGGTAAGCATTAATATAGCAGTTACCGATCAGTAAGCAGTAATATAGCAGTTACCGATCAGTAAGCATTGATATAGCAGTTACCGATCAGTAAGCATTAATATAGCAGTTACCGATCAGTAAGCATTAATACAGCAGTTACCGATCAGTAAGCAGTAATATAGCAGTTACCGATCAGTAAGCATTAATATAGCAGTTACCGATCAGTAAGCATTAATATAGCAGTTACCGATCAGTAAGCATTAATATAGCAGTTACCGATCAGTAAGCAGTAATATAGCAGTTACCGATCAGTAAGCATTAATATAGCAGTTACCGATCAGTAAGCATTGATATAGCAGTTACCGATTAGTAAGCATTAATATAGCAGTTATCGATCGGTAAGCATTAATATAGCAGTTACCGATCAGTAAGCAGTAATATAGCAGTTACCGATCAGTAAGCATTGATATAGCAGTTACCGATCAGTAAGCATTAATATAGCAGTTACCGATCAGTAAGCATTAATACAGCAGTTACCGATCAGTAAGCAGTAATATAGCAGTTACCGATCAGTAAGCATTAATATAGCAGTTACCGATCAGTAAGCAGTAATATAGCAGTTACCGATCAGTAAGCATTAATATAGCAGTTACCGATCAGTAAGCATTAATATAGCAGTTACCGATCAGTAAGCATTAATATAGCAGTTACCGATCAGTAAGCATTAATATAGCAGTTACCGATCAGTAAGCATTAATATAGCAGTTACCGATCAGTAAGCAGTAATATAGCAGTTACCGATCAGTAAGCATTAATATAGCAGTTACCGATCAGTAAGCATTGATATAGCAGTTACCGATTAGTAAGCATTAATATAGCAGTTATCGATCGGTAAGCATTAATATAGCAGTTACCGATCAGTAAGCAGTAATATAGCAGTTACCGATCAGTAAGCATTGATATAGCAGTTACCGATCAGTAAGCATTAATATAGCAGTTACCGATCAGTAAGCATTAATACAGCAGTTACCGATCAGTAAGCAGTAATATAGCAGTTACCGATCAGTAAGCATTAATATAGCAGTTACCGATCAGTAAGCAGTAATATAGCAGTTACCGATCAGTAAGCATTAATATAGCAGTTACCGATCAGTAAGCAGTAATATAGCAGTTACCGATCAGTAAGCAGTAATATAGCAGTTACCGATCAGTAAGCATTAATATAGCAGTTACCGATCAGTAAGCAGTAATATAGCAGTTACCGATCAGTAAGCATTAATATAGCAGTTACCGATCAGTAAGCAGTAATATAGCAGTTACCGATCAGTAAGCATTAATATAGCAGTTACCGATCAGTAAGCATTGATATAGCAGTTACCGATCAGTAAGCATTAATATAGCAGTTACCGATCAGTAAGCATTGATATAGCAGTTACCGATTAGTAAGCATTAATATAGCAGTTACCGATCAGTAAGCATTAATACAGCAGTTACCGATCAGTAAGCATTAATATAGCAGTTACCGATCAGTAAGCATTAATATAGCAGTTACCGATCAGTAAGCAGTAATATAGCAGTTACCGATCAGTAAGCATTAATATAGCAGTTACCGATCAGTAAGCATTGATATAGCAGTTACCGATTAGTAAGCATTAATATAGCAGTTATCGATCGGTAAGCATTAATATAGCAGTTACCGATCAGTAAGCAGTAATATAGCAGTTACCGATCAGTAAGCATTGATATAGCAGTTACCGATCAGTAAGCATTAATATAGCAGTTACCGATCAGTAAGCATTAATACAGCAGTTACCGATCAGTAAGCAGTAATATAGCAGTTACCGATCAGTAAGCATTAATATAGCAGTTACCGATCAGTAAGCAGTAATATAGCAGTTACCGATCAGTAAGCATTAATATAGCAGTTACCGATCAGTAAGCAGTAATATAGCAGTTACCGATCAGTAAGCATTAATATAGCAGTTACCGATCAGTAAGCAGTAATATAGCAGTTACCGATCAGTAAGCATTAATATAGCAGTTACCGATCAGTAAGCAGTAATATAGCAGTTACCGATCAGTAAGCATTAATATAGCAGTTACCGATCAGTAAGCAGTAATATAGCAGTTACCGATCAGTAAGCATTAATATAGCAGTTACCGATCAGTAAGCATTGATATAGCAGTTACCGATCAGTAAGCATTAATATAGCAGTTACCGATCAGTAAGCATTGATATAGCAGTTACCGATTAGTAAGCATTAATATAGCAGTTACCGATCAGTAAGCATTAATACAGCAGTTACCGATCAGTAAGCAGTAATATAGCAGTTACCGATCAGTAAGCATTAATATAGCAGTTACCGATCAGTAAGCATTAATATAGCAGTTATCGATCAGTAAGCATTAATATAGCAGTTATCGATCAGTAAGCAGTAATATAGCAGTTACCGATCAGTAAGCATTAATATAGCAGTTACCGATCAGTAAGCATTGATATAGCAGTTACCGATCAGTAAGCATTAATATAGCAGTTACCGATCAGTAAGCATTGATATAGCAGTTACCGATTAGTAAGCATTAATATAGCAGTTACCGATCAGTAAGCATTAATACAGCAGTTACCGATCAGTAAGCAGTAATATAGCAGTTACCGATCAGTAAGCATTAATATAGCAGTTATCGATCAGTAAGCATTAATATAGCAGTTATCGATCAGTAAGCATTAATATAGCAGTTACCGATCAGTAAGCATTAATATAGCAGTTACCGATCAGTAAGCATTAATATAGCAGTTATCGATCAGTAAGCAGTAATATAGCAGTTATCGATCGGCAAGCATTGATATAGCAGTTACCGATCAGTAAGCATTAATATAGCAGTTACCGATCAGTAAGCAGTAATATAGCAGTTACCGATCAGTAAGCATTAATATAGCAGTTATCGATCAGTAAGCATTAATATAGCAGTTATCGATCGGCAAGCATTGATATAGCAGTTACCCATCAGTAAGCATTAATATAGCAGTTACCGATCAGTAAGCATTAATATAGCAGTTACCGATCAGTAAGCAGTAATATAGCAGTTACCGATCAGTAAGCAGTAATATAGCAGTTACCGATCAGTAAGCATTAATATAGCAGTTATCGATCAGTAAGCATTAATATAGCAGTTATCGATCGGCAAGCATTGATATAGCAGTTACCCATCAGTAAGCATTAATATAGCAGTTACCGATCAGTAAGCAGTAATATAGCAGTTACCGATCAGTAAGCAGTAATATAGCAGTTACCGATCAGTAAGCAGTAATATAGCAGTTACCGATCAGTAAGCATTAATATAGCAGTTACCGATCAGTAAGCATTAATATAGCAGTTACCGATCAGTAAGCATTAATATAGCAGTTACCGATCAGTAAGCAGTAATATAGCAGTTACCGATCAGTAAGCATTAATATAGCAGTTACCGATCAGTAAGCATTGATATAGCAGTTACCGATTAGTAAGCATTAATATAGCAGTTATCGATCGGTAAGCATTAATATAGCAGTTACCGATCAGTAAGCAGTAATATAGCAGTTACCGATCAGTAAGCATTGATATAGCAGTTACCGATTAGTAAGCATTAATACAGCAGTTACCGATCAGTAAGCATTAATATAGCAGTTACCGATCAGTAAGCAGTAATATAGCAGTTACCGATCAGTAAGCATTAATATAGCAGTTACCGATCAGTAAGCAGTAATATAGCAGTTACCGATCAGTAAGCATTAATATAGCAGTTACCGATCAGTAAGCAGTAATATAGCAGTTACCGATCAGTAAGCATTAATATAGCAGTTACCGATCAGTAAGCATTGATATAGCAGTTACCGATCAGTAAGCATTAATATAGCAGTTACCGATCAGTAAGCATTGATATAGCAGTTACCGATTAGTAAGCATTAATATAGCAGTTACCGATCAGTAAGCATTAATACAGCAGTTACCGATCAGTAAGCATTAATATAGCAGTTACCGATCAGTAAGCATTAATATAGCAGTTACCGATCAGTAAGCAGTAATATAGCAGTTACCGATCAGTAAGCATTAATATAGCAGTTACCGATCAGTAAGCATTGATATAGCAGTTACCGATTAGTAAGCATTAATATAGCAGTTATCGATCGGTAAGCATTAATATAGCAGTTACCGATCAGTAAGCAGTAATATAGCAGTTACCGATCAGTAAGCATTGATATAGCAGTTACCGATCAGTAAGCATTAATATAGCAGTTACCGATCAGTAAGCATTAATACAGCAGTTACCGATCAGTAAGCAGTAATATAGCAGTTACCGATCAGTAAGCATTAATATAGCAGTTACCGATCAGTAAGCAGTAATATAGCAGTTACCGATCAGTAAGCATTAATATAGCAGTTACCGATCAGTAAGCATTGATATAGCAGTTACCGATCAGTAAGCATTAATATAGCAGTTACCGATCAGTAAGCATTGATATAGCAGTTACCGATTAGTAAGCATTAATATAGCAGTTACCGATCAGTAAGCATTAATACAGCAGTTACCGATCAGTAAGCAGTAATATAGCAGTTACCGATCAGTAAGCATTAATATAGCAGTTACCGATCAGTAAGCATTAATATAGCAGTTATCGATCAGTAAGCATTAATATAGCAGTTATCGATCAGTAAGCAGTAATATAGCAGTTACCGATCAGTAAGCATTAATATAGCAGTTACCGATCAGTAAGCATTGATATAGCAGTTACCGATCAGTAAGCATTGATATAGCAGTTACCGATTAGTAAGCATTAATATAGCAGTTACCGATCAGTAAGCATTAATACAGCAGTTACCGATCAGTAAGCAGTAATATAGCAGTTACCGATCAGTAAGCATTAATATAGCAGTTACCGATCAGTAAGCATTAATACAGCAGTTACCGATCAGTAAGCAGTAATATAGCAGTTACCGATCAGTAAGCATTAATATAGCAGTTACCGATCAGTAAGCATTAATATAGCAGTTATCGATCAGTAAGCATTAATATAGCAGTTATCGATCAGTAAGCAGTAATATAGCAGTTACCGATCAGTAAGCATTAATATAGCAGTTACCGATCAGTAAGCATTGATATAGCAGTTACCGATCAGTAAGCATTGATATAGCAGTTACCGATTAGTAAGCATTAATATAGCAGTTACCGATCAGTAAGCATTAATACAGCAGTTACCGATCAGTAAGCAGTAATATAGCAGTTACCGATCAGTAAGCATTAATATAGCAGTTACCGATCAGTAAGCATTGATATAGCAGTTACCGATCAGTAAGCATTAATATAGCAGTTACCGATCAGTAAGCATTGATATAGCAGTTACCGATTAGTAAGCATTAATATAGCAGTTACCGATCAGTAAGCATTAATACAGCAGTTACCGATCAGTAAGCAGTAATATAGCAGTTACCGATCAGTAAGCATTAATATAGCAGTTATCGATCAGTAAGCATTAATATAGCAGTTATCGATCAGTAAGCATTAATATAGCAGTTACCGATCAGTAAGCATTAATATAGCAGTTACCGATCAGTAAGCATTAATATAGCAGTTATCGATCAGTAAGCAGTAATATAGCAGTTATCGATCGGCAAGCATTGATATAGCAGTTACCGATCAGTAAGCATTAATATAGCAGTTACCGATCAGTAAGCAGTAATATAGCAGTTACCGATCAGTAAGCATTAATATAGCAGTTATCGATCAGTAAGCATTAATATAGCAGTTATCGATCGGCAAGCATTGATATAGCAGTTACCCATCAGTAAGCATTAATATAGCAGTTACCGATCAGTAAGCATTAATATAGCAGTTACCGATCAGTAAGCAGTAATATAGCAGTTACCGATCAGTAAGCAGTAATATAGCAGTTACCGATCAGTAAGCATTAATATAGCAGTTATCGATCAGTAAGCATTAATATAGCAGTTATCGATCGGCAAGCATTGATATAGCAGTTACCCATCAGTAAGCATTAATATAGCAGTTACCGATCAGTAAGCAGTAATATAGCAGTTACCGATCAGTAAGCAGTAATATAGCAGTTACCGATCAGTAAGCAGTAATATAGCAGTTACCGATCAGTAAGCATTAATATAGCAGTTACCGATCAGTAAGCATTAATATAGCAGTTACCGATCAGTAAGCATTAATATAGCAGTTACCGATCAGTAAGCAGTAATATAGCAGTTACCGATCAGTAAGCATTAATATAGCAGTTACCGATCAGTAAGCATTAATATAGCAGTTACCGATCAGTAAGCATTAATATAGCAGTTACCGATCATTAAGCAGTAATATAGCAGTTACCGATCAGTAAGCATTAATATAGCAGTTACCGATCAGTAAGCATTGATATAGCAGTTACCGATTAGTAAGCATTAATATAGCAGTTATCGATCGGTAAGCATTAATATAGCAGTTACCGATCAGTAAGCAGTAATATAGCAGTTACCGATCAGTAAGCATTGATATAGCAGTTACCGATCAGTAAGCATTAATATAGCAGTTACCGATCAGTAAGCATTAATACAGCAGTTACCGATCAGTAAGCAGTAATATAGCAGTTACCGATCAGTAAGCATTAATATAGCAGTTACCGATCAGTAAGCATTAATATAGCAGTTACCGATCAGTAAGCAGTAATATAGCAGTTACCGATCAGTAAGCATTAATATAGCAGTTACCGATCAGTAAGCATTGATATAGCAGTTACCGATTAGTAAGCATTAATATAGCAGTTATCGATCGGTAAGCATTAATATAGCAGTTACCGATCAGTAAGCAGTAATATAGCAGTTACCGATCAGTAAGCATTGATATAGCAGTTACCGATCAGTAAGCATTAATATAGCAGTTACCGATCAGTAAGCATTAATACAGCAGTTACCGATCAGTAAGCAGTAATATAGCAGTTACCGATCAGTAAGCATTAATATAGCAGTTACCGATCAGTAAGCAGTAATATAGCAGTTACCGATCAGTAAGCATTAATATAGCAGTTACCGATCAGTAAGCAGTAATATAGCAGTTACCGATCAGTAAGCAGTAATATAGCAGTTACCGATCAGTAAGCATTAATATAGCAGTTACCGATCAGTAAGCAGTAATATAGCAGTTACCGATCAGTAAGCATTAATATAGCAGTTACCGATCAGTAAGCAGTAATATAGCAGTTACCGATCAGTAAGCATTAATATAGCAGTTACCGATCAGTAAGCATTGATATAGCAGTTACCGATCAGTAAGCATTAATATAGCAGTTACCGATCAGTAAGCATTGATATAGCAGTTACCGATTAGTAAGCATTAATATAGCAGTTACCGATCAGTAAGCATTAATACAGCAGTTACCGATCAGTAAGCATTAATATAGCAGTTACCGATCAGTAAGCATTAATATAGCAGTTACCGATCAGTAAGCAGTAATATAGCAGTTACCGATCAGTAAGCATTAATATAGCAGTTACCGATCAGTAAGCATTGATATAGCAGTTACCGATCAGTAAGCATTAATATAGCAGTTACCGATCAGTAAGCATTAATACAGCAGTTACCGATCAGTAAGCAGTAATATAGCAGTTACCGATCAGTAAGCATTAATACAGCAGTTACCGATCAGTAAGCAGTAATATAGCAGTTACCGATCAGTAAGCATTGATATAGTAGTTACCGATCAGTAAGCATTAATATAGTAGTTATCGATCAGTAAGCATTGATATAGCAGTTACCGATTAGTAAGCATTAATATAGCAGTTATCGATCGGTAAGCATTAATATAGCAGTTACCGATCAGTAAGCAGTAATATAGCAGTTACCGATCAGTAAGCATTGATATAGCAGTTACCGATCAGTAAGCATTAATATAGCAGTTACCGATCAGTAAGCATTAATACAGCAGTTACCGATCAGTAAGCAGTAATATAGCAGTTACCGATCAGTAAGCATTAATATAGCAGTTATCGATCAGTAAGCATTAATATAGCAGTTACCGATCAGTAAGCAGTAATATAGCAGTTACCGATCAGTAAGCATTAATATAGCAGTTACCGATCAGTAAGCAGTAATATAGCAGTTACCGATCAGTAAGCATTAATATAGCAGTTACCGATCAGTAAGCAGTAATATAGCAGTTACCGATCAGTAAGCATTAATATAGCAGTTACCGATCAGTAAGCAGTAATATAGCAGTTACCGATCAGTAAGCATTAATATAGCAGTTACCGATCAGTAAGCAGTAATATAGCAGTTACCGATCAGTAAGCATTAATATAGCAGTTACCGATCAGTAAGCAGTAATATAGCAGTTACCGATCAGTAAGCATTAATATAGCAGTTACCGATCAGTAAGCATTGATATAGCAGTTACCGATCAGTAAGCATTAATATAGCAGTTACCGATCAGTAAGCATTGATATAGCAGTTACCGATTAGTAAGCATTAATATAGCAGTTACCGATCAGTAAGCATTAATACAGCAGTTACCGATCAGTAAGCAGTAATATAGCAGTTACCGATCAGTAAGCATTAATATAGCAGTTACCGATCAGTAAGCATTAATATAGCAGTTATCGATCAGTAAGCATTAATATAGCAGTTATCGATCAGTAAGCAGTAATATAGCAGTTACCGATCAGTAAGCATTAATATAGCAGTTACCGATCAGTAAGCATTGATATAGCAGTTACCGATCAGTAAGCATTAATATAGCAGTTACCGATCAGTAAGCATTGATATAGCAGTTACCGATTAGTAAGCATTAATATAGCAGTTACCGATCAGTAAGCATTAATACAGCAGTTACCGATCAGTAAGCAGTAATATAGCAGTTACCGATCAGTAAGCATTAATATAGCAGTTATCGATCAGTAAGCATTAATATAGCAGTTACCGATCAGTAAGCATTAATATAGCAGTTACCGATCAGTAAGCATTAATATAGCAGTTATCGATCAGTAAGCATTAATATAGCAGTTATCGATCGGCAAGCATTGATATAGCAGTTACCGATCAGTAAGCATTAATATAGCAGTTACCGATCAGTAAGCAGTAATATAGCAGTTACCGATCAGTAAGCATTAATATAGCAGTTATCGATCAGTAAGCATTAATATAGCAGTTATCGATCGGCAAGCATTGATATAGCAGTTACCCATCAGTAAGCATTAATATAGCAGTTACCGATCAGTAACTGCTCTTTTAATACAATAAATAGAGCTCTTTGAGACAGAATATGAAATCTCATGATAACCAGCGAGATCTCACGGTCTAGGCTTGGAT
Organism: Rhinoderma darwinii; assembly: GCF_050947455.1. Taxonomy (NCBI): domain Eukaryota; kingdom Metazoa; phylum Chordata; class Amphibia; order Anura; family Rhinodermatidae; genus Rhinoderma; species Rhinoderma darwinii. The sequence goes on from NC_134699.1 coordinate 47,170,378, forward strand.
GCTGCCTTTGAGGGGTTGTGGGAGGATGCAGAGGACGCCGGAATACCCCTACCTGGAGGTTCGGGAGTCGGGTAATTTGCATAGTTAAAACAAACCATATACTGAGGTATCTTTACAGATTTTTAATAACATTTATTTAGAAAATTATGGGTTTTCAAATAAAACAGTTGTTCTCTACAGGTGTTTATAGGATCCTCTGTCAGAGAGTTCCAAAGTCTCACTGCTTTTACAGTAAAGAATCCTCTACTATGTTTGTGTAGAGACCTCCTTTCCTCTAGATGCAGAGCATACCTGTTTGTTAAAGTTACAGTCCTGGGTATAAATCGATCATGAGAGAGATCTCTGTACTGATCTTTGACATATTTATACATAGTTATTGGTCACCCCTCAGCCGTCTCTTTCCAATGTAATTAACTCCATTTTCAATATCTGGGTACTGCAGTTTACTCCTTCCGTTTTTCATGTTGGTGTCTTTCAAACCACATGTCCTTCTTGTATACTGTATACAATATTCCGTTTGTAGTCTCACTAGTGACTTATAAAGAGGTAAACTATGTTCATATGTTACATTTCCTAGAATTTGTAATAACATTACTGAGGTTAGGCTTTCAACATTGTTTCCTAAACATTCTGTAGGTTCCTGAGATCAAATATACTTAATGGGAAGCACTGGCGTCTATACAGGCCAAGCACAGGGGCCTTGGTTCTGCTTACAGCACTACATCTGTGTGACACGGTGAGAACATGACAACTTTCTACAGAGATGGTCCCACATGGTCCCGGCATTTATGTTATTCATTCTAAAAGGACTATTTTGGAATATTGCCAGGTTGCCAACACCAGAATGACAAAAATGAATAGTCATAATTGACATTAGTTGTTGATCTTTAGGGCAGCAGAGTAAAGACGGCTGTTTTCAGAATTGATTTTGTGGTTTTCTTTTGTCTATGGAAACAATTGTTTCATTCAACATTTCAATGCTTTGTAGGTATTGCTTTCATTCACCCAGTCTAGTTCTGGTGCTTTTACTACTCACCCACTATTTATAATTTGTGTTAAAGTCACCCGTTTGGGACAAAGTAAGATGTACTCAGGCGATACATTTGATTTGGATCACAAACTTTGTTAAAAGGTTGTCTACTTTCTATGTAGGCCTAACATGAGAAGTTTTGTCACTTATAATTGATGCTCATTTGACATTTTGTCCCAGTTCGTCTACTGAAGTAGTCCTGGGTGGGGGAAACTTTCCTGGTATCCTATAAAGGGGTTTCAGATTGCCCACCCCCACCTTAGTCTCTAAAGTTTAACTGTTGGATGGACATTCGGCCCTGATTCATCCGGTAGCATGCACGTTTGACTCTACTGAGCGTGCATGTTATGTTTGTCCATATAGCATTCTATATGTACTTACCATTGGGTCATATAGCATTATCAGCCGCGTAGACACTGGGATCAACTGGTTGTACCCAGGAATGTAAAAGAAATTGTGTCGCTTCCCCATAGCGTCCTAGATGATTGGCGTCCTAGGTGATTGTATGCTCTGTCAACCCCTTGTCCCAGCCCTGGTAGCAGTCCCATGGTCTCATCCAGATTGTCATGTTGTGCGCAGGGCAATAGAACAGTCCATGGTGCCATTAGTCATCCAGTTTACCCCATACAGACTCAATAAATGACTATGCCTATTTAACATGTTTCCTTACCTTGAAGGTCAGTGCCTATGGTTTCATGACCGAGGATTTTAAAGAATATGCCAATCATTATTATGACGAGACGAAGACCGAAACTGTTTTATATATAAACCACGACTTTCTTTTGGAGAAAGACCTATGGGCTCGCCTACATGAGGAAAACATCATCAAACTTTATAAGGGAACTAAAGGACTATAGAATGGGAACCATATAAAGAAGTCATGAAACTGAACTACAGTATGTGAAATGTAGGAAAAACTATTTTTATAATTCATGGTAAAATAAATTAGTCGAATGAGTTCAATTAAAAAATATTCTATATTTTATATCAGGTTACAGGGTAAAGTGATGGTCATTTTGAAAATGAAAGTGTTAACACGGTTGAACTTTTATAGGGGCATTATTCTTATCTTTTTGCTCTCCACCTCCTTTCCCCTTGTTTTGTAGGGTGGACTATGGCTTCTAAGAGTTGCTAGGTGATACTATGAAAACTGTATTCTTCCTCGGTTGAAAAGAACGTCTCATTCTCCGAGCCCTGCTGAGACATGGATTAACTGGCTGCCTTTCACACTTGCTATTTATTTGCCGTCTGTCCCTTTCCTCCTCTTTTCTCTTGTGCTTCTACTTTTCTGTTGCAATTAAATAGTTTTCACCCCCCCCCCCCCCACCATACAATGCATTCAGAAAGTCTTAATGCCCTTTGCATTTTTTTCACATTTGGTATGTTGAGGCCTTAATAAAAAAAAAAATAATTTTTTTCCCCCCATCATTCGGCACTCAATACCCCATAATGACAAAGTGAAAACAGAATGTTTTTCACTTACCTGAATGTTTTTCTGGAGATTCTCTGTTTTGCTCTATTAGGCCACAGATGAATACGTACGTCATCATGACAACAAAGGAAGCAGAGCTGTCATCATGAGTCACCCAGGAGTTTGTATAAGAAAAGTGTTAACTACGCGTGGCCACAGATATTGTGTCGATTACATCAATAGACAGTGAAGTCACCGATACAGGAATTCACCAACAGTCGGGAAAATAGAGGCCATCTCAAAACAAGTAGAAGAGAGGGTTTTCTGCCCGAATGGCTTGAACTCATAGAAAAGACTTGTTGGACTCAAGTGTTATCAGGAAAGTCTACTGAAGAATGTATGGTAATCTGTCTTTGATCTAAACCTCAGAACAGGTCAGGTAAGGTTCTACAACCACACTATAATAATACGTCAACAATAGGGCATCTCAAAGAGAAGAAATTCATTATTTGAGTCCTGACCTCAATCCTTATAAAAGTTATTTCCGTTTATGAAGTCGGCTACTCCAAAACAAAACATCAAAAATATTACATGGGTTGAGACAGTTTTGCTTAGAGGATTGAGTGAAGCTGTCTTACAACCCCAGCAGCTACAGAAAGTATTTAGCTTGTGGCGGAAATTAGCAATAAAGGATGTCCAATTAATTTTATAGAGAAGACTAGGCTACAAACGCCATTAGGTCTAGTCCACGCAAGTTGTAAATACTGCAGATTATCTGCAAAGTATATATCGTTGCGGAAAATCCGCAGCATAATACAGTAGCAGAGGAGTGGATGAGATTTCAAGAAATATCCGCACAAAAACAGTGTGCCGGGAGCTTCATGGCACGGGTTTCCTTAGCCAAGCGCTACCTGCAAGCCTTATATTACCAAGACCAATGCCAAGTGTCGGATGGAGTGGTGTAAAGCCGCCGCCGCTGGACTCTGGAGCAGTGGACACGTGTTATGTGAAGTGATGGATCACGCTTCTCTATCTGGCAGTCTGATGGACGAGTCTGGCTTTGGTGAATGCCAGGAGGATGTTACCTGCCTGACTGCAATGCGCTTGTTTTTTAGTCAGAAATTTCTGCAACAAAATCTGCCGCGTGTGCAGGGAGCCTAAGGCTGGGTTCCCACAGTGCAGATTTGCTGCAGATTTTGCAAGCGCTTTTTTAACCAAGACCAGAATTGGATCCAGGAGAGCAGACCTATAAGGCCTCTCTTTATATATTTCTTCTGCTTAGGTTGCGTTCCTGGTTTTGGCATAAAAAACACATGCAAAATCTTCAGCAAATCTGCACTGTGGGAACCCAACCTAAGGGTGCAGTCACACAAGGAAGCTTTTGATGCAGAAATTTCTGCGACTGAAAATCAGTTCCATTCATCGGATTGTGAGTTTATTCTGGAGTACCTCTGGTTTCGTTTTTTAGTGACTGTCATTTTTAAGTAGAGCTGTATCAGAATCCCATTGCGCCTGGTTGTTTAGACGGGGCAGAAGTTTCAGCGACATATCCCAGGTAACCTAGACAGGTTACTTCTACAGAAGGAATGTAGATGGATTTATCGTTTGAAAACACTACATCCATATGGAATCAATGACTATATGTCATATGTAAGCTTTATCTAAATTTCAGCATAATACATGGCATATAATTCCATATCCACCTTAAATACAATAAGATAAGGGACTATGTGTTACTAATAATATAATCCGATATTAGCATCAAAACACAAGGGATGTACTACTAATAATATGATTCGATATCTGCATCATAATACAGATCAGATAGGGGACTATGTGCTATTAATAACATGATCTGACATCTACATCAAACATAACTAGAAAAGGGATGTGCTGATATATCACTGTATATCACTCCCTGAAATATATACTACACACCCCCCCCAGTGCATTGGAATATGCCATCTATTATATGTGCTGATAGCCTGACACACGCTATATATTACCCCATACTGTTATAACACATGCATTGGACAGACAGATTCAGACAGGTCTGGCATCACTCACTATGGATATAGTGAATCCTGGTGCTGTCCCTCTGACGTGGAGGAACAGTCTGTACAGCACATTCCTGCAGTTTAGTGTGGAGAGACAGGGCATGCCCATTTCCAACAGGGCTGACTCTGGTACTCGGACCACGCCCCCTCATGACATGAAGGGAGGCTGCAAGGGTGCAGACCATTGATTGGCCAGCACAGCCAAACCCCCAAAAATCGGGGCGGGATTCCAGCAAAGACGTGATGCCAGTTTATTGGCTGAAGATAACAGTGAGCTCATGAGGAGGAGGGTACTCGGTCTTTAAAAGACAGAGCATTTTGCCACTGACAGTGGCTAGCAACTATGTCCACGTTTGATCATAGAATCAGTGCATTGTCTACACAGACCTCTGGAATGCCAGAGGGTCTAATCTATTAACTCTATGAGCCCCTGATGAATTACTGCAGAGTTACTTATGCGTAGGGCTAGAGAACTACAGATAGGCAGGATTAGTGTGTTGCTAAACACGAGATCCTCACAGTGGAATCCACAGCAGCTGAAGCTGTATCAGCTCCTGGCAGTTACTGGGCTTGATAAAGCAGCTGATCTGCTAATAAGGGAGCTGCACAGACATCTCTATAGCAGCAGTAGCTGAAATACAAGAGATTCATCTAGAGGAACTCCTAGAGCAGCTGCTCATGTTGCATCAATTCCTGGCACACACCTTGTGACAAGGAGGGTACCGGTCCCAACTTGGAACTAAAATATTTAAATATAATATATTTTTTTTAAATATATAAAAATATACAAATAAATAAAAACCAGGAAAATTCTAAAATAAAATATAAATACTAGAGTGTGATGGTATTAACCATTTAAATCTCATCCTTGTCCTATCCGAATTTATTACATATGTCAATGTAAAGTGCGCAAGCGCTAGTGAACGTACCTTATGGATACAATTGTATCACTATCTTAAATTGCTAAAAAGTGAAATAAATCTCACATTAAAGGTTAGGCTCTAACCAAAAAAATTCCCATTGGTATTCAGCCAGTGAAACATATATATTACTCAAGGGAAAAACCACGTATATTTACTATTGCACAGCGAATAAAGGCATATTCCTTCACAGCATCTGGATTATCTCCTTGGATTTCTGCCCCAGAATCTTGGTAAAATTGAATCTTTCCTCTGGATTTTTCCTTCTATGCACAAAATTGTCAGTTTTAATACAAAATTTACAAGAATTACAAAAATTCAGAAGACTTACACAAATTTTTCAGGGAATTTCATTGGTCATACATTTTGGAACCGAATGAGCTAGATCCCCCCCCCCCCCCTGCAAACATGCAAACCTACTTCTTTATTACCATAGGGTGAAAATAAGTGGCTGCCAGAGAGCTCTATATTAACATACAACAGTCTGCTCCATACAAATAAGACTTATGCTGCATTTTTGTGTTTTTCTCATGGCGCTTTTTGTTACGTTTTTAATGCATTTTTTAGTGCAGCCAGATGTAACATTAAAGTCTATAGTAAAATATATAATGCACTACCTACACCTCTGTTTTGGTTTGTGGCCTTTCTGAGGCTATTTTGTGGTCAGTGGCATGTTTTTCCAAATGCAGAATGCTCTGGGTAGGGCATTTTTTCAGGCGTTCGTACCATAGGACTTAAAAAACGCCATAAAAAAAACGCATGTACAAAATTACACTAAAGGTGTATTCACACTGTGCATTTTTGCCACGTTATTTGCCGCTTTTTTCCAGTGTATCCGAAAACCACACATGAAAACGTATGCACTTTTACGGCTATTTGCCTCAAAAAACACAGTGTGAATACACCCTAAATTAAAAATGCCACCAAAAATGCCACGTTACATTTTATGTTTTTTGATACAGTTTTAATTGCCAGAAAAAAAATTGTGTGTAAAGGAGGTCTAATGTATATGGCGAGCTTTAAGGGATTATCCACCCATGGACAACTGATGACCTATCCACATGGTAGGTCATCAGTATATGATCGGTGGGGCTCAGACAACCGGACCCCGCACTGATCAGCTGCTTTGGCTGCCTCCGGGCACCAGATATGCATTCCGGAAGCAGATGGCTGCGGTCATGGAATAGAGGGTGAGCTGCAGTACTACAGCTCTGCTCCTACTCTAGTGAATGGCCGCTATGCAGTAGTCGAAGTAATCTGCTTCCGGCTCTACCTGCTCACCCTTCATAGCAACCGGCGCCCGGAGGCAGCCGGAGCAGCTGATCGGTGCGGGTAAATAATAATTACAAAAAATATCAATGCAACCACATGGTCTAGATGCTGAAGATAAAGCACAAGCGCCGATTACGTTGTGTATAGACAATTAACATTACAGTCCTATACCGCTGAAAGAATTATGTTTGCATTATGCCTCATCCCACTGGGCATTATTTTTTTTCTCTCAAAGTCTCAAGTGTGGAAACCATTAACACAGTTACCGCCTGGCCCACAACAAGCTGCATGCAAGTCGCTGTTGTGCAAAGGAACACACCCTGCTTAACCTGGCTTTACTCCATGATCCATCGTCTTTTGTTGAGCTATCCTATTACATTATTAAAACCAAATATTGCTGCTGGGATACAGGACTTTGTCTAGGAAACCAAAAAATGCTACTGCAGAGGAGGAAATACTACAGACATAGGAGGGGGGGGGGGATTTATCAACTCTCTGCGCCAGTTTCTGCCATAGAGAAGTGGCAAAAGGACACAAAATTCAGAAATTGAGACTTTTGACATTTTGCTCCACTCTTGCCGCTTTGGTGCAAAGGGGGCATGGCCTTGGGCGTAGTCAATGGGTGCATGCAAATCACGCACGGCACACGGATGTTGGAGGAGGCTGCAAGTGATGTAGAAGAGCCAGGGGGAGAATCAAAATCTGAGGGGCGCCATTTCAAATTTCGCCTCAGGCAGCAGAAAAGCTAGCATCGGCCCTGAGTGTAGTCAGTGTGCCCAGGAAGCGCCCCGACGCATGTTTCGCATAAATAGCTTTCTCAAGGAATTTAAAATCTGCAGCATGCCCTATCTGTTGTGGACAGGGCACTGGATTTCACCTATTGTAATGCAATGGTTGGAATCTACTACAGAATCCACATGTAAATTTGCATGTATTTACGACGTGTAAATGTGCCTTAAGGGTATGTTCACACCTTTTGGCACTGAAGTGGCAGGAAGGTGATGGGATAAATGGGTCGTCTCAGAAAGAGAAGCTCTGTCCATATGCCTTAATATTACAAAAGGACATCATAGAGTGAGGGGTCCCCTGCTTGGGACCCTTATCTATGAGCCAAAACTGATGGCTGCATCTTTTAAATCTAGACGGGATTTGGAGCTCTGAACCCTATAAATATATATAAAAAAATAATCAGCACATACTTTCAGATCTAAAAAGACATTATGATACAAGGCAGATATTCACTTTAAAGAGAAATCAAAGCAAAACTGTTTTGATTGTTTTATTTCTTTTTTGTTAAAACAATTTGTTCCCGTGAAGTGTTCTTAGAACTACTTTTATGTAAAAATCCCGGTACCACAATATTTCCCCTTTGAAGTCAAGCAGAGAAAATAGTGAATGGAAAATATATATGCTTTGGCGTTCCTGTTTTATTGTTATTTTCACTTATAGATGAATAATTTAACATGCTTCATGGAACATTTAAAGGGCTTTTCCAAAGTTTCTAAATATGTTTTAATAAACCTAAAACTGTAAAATAAAACAAATTGCAATATACTTACTATAGTGATTCTGTACCGTTCCTGCTCCACCGATCTAAATACCCTTGCATTTATCATCTGTATGTGATGAAGTAACATCCACGTGACGTCACGTCTAATGATTTTCGGCAGTCATTTAAGACCTGCTACTATGGCGCTCCTTCCATGCTGACTTCTCATTATGGTCAAGTGGGTGGGCGACCATTTACATTATATGACTATTTTAATTTCATCCACAATAAATGATACCTTTAGTTTATACGTTGCAGTGTAGTACTCAAACGATACACACCACTTCCACAGTACTGAACCACAAACCCAATGACAAGATCAGAATATACACGGGTTTATTTGTTTTCTGGAAAAGTTGAGGCACACTGGTCATGCACAAAACGGTAGGAGATTTTTTAATCCAAACTATTTCAAAAGATGCGTACCGTAATTGTTTCTTTTAGCTGCATTGGAGTAATGAAAATTTGTTGCAAAAAAATTCATAGTATTTAAACAGAAATATCTGAATAGACAACTCTCTTACTTTCACTTGGTTAGTGTTTACTGCCACAGATCACATATATTTGCATAACTTTTCATTCATACAAAGTAGTTCATACGACAGGTAAATTTCATGAAAATATACATGATTTATGTTCAGATTTTACCAGCAAAGATTCATTATTAAATTTACATTTATACGGCAAATGCTAGTTGTATATTGTGTTATTTTGACTCTTACCCACAAAGCTTACAATCTTTATTTAAATATTGTAACAAATCACTTTCACATTTATTTCAGATATATAACGGTGCAGTAATAAGCGGCATATTGTGTTTTAGAAGTCTGCCACGTGTGAATCCACCCTAATATAGCATTGGAAAAAATAATTCATGGGACCGATAAAGATAAATTCACCATTTTTTTTAAACAAAATTGTAGGTTCATCTTTGTACACTGTTTTACATTTTCCATATAGATATAATCTACATTAATAGCTGAGTAGTTTTGCTAATACATTGACTTACTTACGTTGTACCGATTCTGAGGTATTGCAAAGAATAGTGTACATTTTCATCCAGAGCTGCAATCACAATTCTGAGGGTTGCTGTTCTTATAATGAAACATACTTCTTGCGTTTTCAGTGACTCTACAGAGATTTCTGCTACATAGCTACTTTAAAAACGTAAGGCCCTTTTATACAGGCCAGTGATCGGGCAAACGAGCGTTCATCTGAGCACTCGTTCCCGATCATTGCTCCGCGAACAGGGCAACGATCAGCCGATGAACGAGCAAACGCTCATTCATCGGCTCATCGTATAGTTTATGCAGTACTAAATATTATTGTTGTCAGCAGCACATCTCCCTGTGTAAAAAAGGAGATGTGCTGCCGACATGTTGGAAGTGTATGAGGATGAAAGATCATAGTAATGATTGCTTGTCCCCTTACATAACCAATTATTGCTCCTTGTCAAAGGAGCAAACGAGCGCTGATCAACTTGTTTTCAAGGCCTATATTGGCCCGTGTAAAAGGCCCCTTAAGGGGGTTTTATACAGGACGATTATTGGACAGACAAGCGTTCATATATAGATAATTGCCCTGTGTAAAAAGGGCAGCGATCAGCAAATGAACGAGCAAGCGCTCGATCATCTTCTGATCGTATCGTTTTAAAAAAGTAAATGATTATGGTTGCCGGCAGCACATCTTGGTGTGTAAACAGGAAAACGTGCTGCCGACATGATTATAATGTATAGGGACGAGCGATCGGAGTAACTACCGCTCGTCCCCATCCATAGCTCCGTATGACAGGAGGAAACGAGCGCCGATCAACGATGTCTCGCTGATCGGCGCTCACTGCATCGGCCGTTTATTGGTCAATGTAAAAGGGCCTTTACATGGCAGCACAGAGTAGTAATCAGCTGTTAAGTTGCCCATACACAACAGATGACAGATTGCCGAACCCACTGATTTCGGTGTGACCGGCCGACTATCAGCCAGATTCCTTTTCCCCACAGGAGATAAGCTGCTGCCAGAGGTGTCTGCCATCAGCTTATTCTCCTCCCCCATTGAATGCACATACACACTTGGCCAGGCATGCCAGTGTACGCAGGAGTCATGAAGAATAGCTGTTCAGCCTACAGCTATCTTAAAGAGGCTCTGTCACCACATTATAAGTGGCCTATCTTGTACATGATGTGATCGGCGCTGTAATGTAGATTACAGCAGTGGTTTTTATTTAGAAAAACGATAATTTTTGAGAGAAGTGTTGGCTGAATGCATGCTCCAGCCAATCAGTGCATGGCTTTAATACAGGCACAGTGGGACAGATTTAGTTGGAGTAAAATGTGTCTCTCAATAAATTAGTTGCTTCTCTAGCCATACGTGCGCCAGAAAGTGAAATCTGCGCCATTTATGAGCTGGTGTAGTTTTGCACAATAATTTATTCCAGTTTCTGGTGTAAATATAAGCTCCGCCCACTTTTTTTTAAAAAAAAGTGTACGGCAAAAACAGCACAAAAGTCTTAAAATTTACCGCTACTTGGCGTAGAAAATTTGATACATTTTGTGACTGTTACAGAATTATCCAATCATCACTTCAGAGATTTATGTGCATTGACAAGCCTGATTTAGGTGGGTTGCCAACGTGATGTTTTCTTTTTCAGGACAATTTATCCAAAAATCACAGACACCCTACATCTTTTTTTGGACAAATTTGAAAACCATAATTAATCCTAAAGATAGCAAGTAATAGACGTCTAAAGCGTAGAATAATGATACGAACAAATTAGCAGTATGTACTGTAAACTCTAAAATGATGATAATTGCAATCTCAATAATCCACAAAATCATGGACGCATCAATTTTTACGGTTTCTAGAAAAAAGTCCCCAGTTTTAGCGGATTGTCCATGAATTTACAGACGGTCGGCAACCCTGCTAAGGACTGTAGTGAAGGTCCTAGGAGAGGAGATGATGACCCCCACAGTTAATATTCGTCCAGTGATATTTATTTTCCTTATTAAGTGTTATTCCCCTTTAAGAAGAAATCTAACTTGATCACGAGCCATTGCCATGGCACCAGTACAGTGAATGTCCTGGACTATTAGTCCCAGGGTACCCGAGAACTGTCAATAAAAGAAAAGAGGAGAAGGCAGGAGGGAGAATGTGAACAATATGTGATCCTAGAACAGCCAAGAACTGTGTAAAAGAAAAAAAAAACTCCAAGGGAATCGTGTGAGGTCACAGCGGCCATAAAAAAAAACCACCCGAAGCCTCACAAAATTGTATAATATGAGGATAACAGTCGTCTCTGTGATTATATTTCTGTGACTATTGCTCATCCTGTGACAGGGAACCAGGGTTTACACATATGACAGTCATATATCCTAAGTAGTAGGCATGTGCTGCAGGCAGGAGAATAGAGAGGGCATGTCTCTGACAGGTGCTGCTAACTAATTGCTGCCAATGTATCGAGTAATGGGTCCTGTAATCCCATATGTCCTCATTCGGCTGATCCAATTTTGCTATATTTACTACAATACACTAACCCGGAGTCAGGTGTGGGACTAGAGTTATCTTTGCATTTTAGCCACATTTTCATGTTCTCTGTATTACATTTACATCTCACAGGTTGTATGCAGCACTTGTGCCTTATAATGGCTTTGTGGACTCCTTCCTAAAAAAAAGTTAATAAAAAGGTGTCAATGCCATTCGGCTTTTGTTAAAGAACCCCTGCCAACTGTACAGAATGTTTTTGTAATATCTTTTCATGGTTTTTGCAGGACATATTCAATAATAGTCATATAATACTAATACAATAATATGTATAAATGAGCAAAGCCAATAAATAAACACGTTATATTTACCAATCAAGCGCCAAAACAAATCATTAGGAAATATCCGAATAACTTCACATATTTGCTTAAAATCACGTGCCAGCCAACCGATTATAAAATAAGGGGAATTATTTTGTTTTGTAATATTACAACACTATGGCAAGGTGTATTATTGTCGGTAGTTGTCACCTAACCTGATCCAATGTACGGGTTTTTGACTTCTTTCTACAGCCTTGTATTAAACAAGTGCTAAAAAGTACAGCTTCATAAGTCAGGGACCCCGACTATGACATCCACATGCCCTAACAGAACATATAGAAAGGGGCAGCCCTGATGGGACAACACCTCGAACAGAGCTGGGTAGCCAAGGGATTTCAAATAGACTGTTCAAAGACTTATGGAACAGTCAGGGGTTTAATATTGGGGGGAGGGTGTGACATAGGTGTGGGCAAGAAGTCAGCAGAGCTGGTGCTGTCAGAATTGCACCTTTGCCCCGTGTTAAAGAATGCCTAGTTACACCTATGTAGGTGTAGATTATGGAATTTCTACATAATTCTATTTCATTTCTGTATCTAAGTCATTGTCTGTTTGTATATGTTTGATAAGCTATCGGCTAAAAGTACTGTCAGACGATTAATCTCTCCATCTGACGGACAACTTCCATCTCATGTCCATGGCCAGTTTAAAGGATTATAGAAAGGGTTGAACGGGAATGGGAAAACATGCCTGACTTCTTCCAGAAATAGCACCTCTCTTGCCCATGGGCTGGGTCTGGTATTGCAGTTCAGCTCCATTTAGTTGAATGGCGCTGAGTTGCAATAACAGACACAACCCTTGGATAAAAGAGGTGCTGTTTCTGGAAGAGAGTAGACATGTTTTCGTAGTCTCATACAACTTCTGTGAACTGTCGGGGGCACGCAGGGCCCGCTGGCACTGGTATCATCGGGTCCGCGGGACTGGCAGATTTGGTGTGGGGCGGGCGGTGAGGCTGTTCTGTGTCTCCGAGGGGTAGGGCCAATTTTTTATAGGGAGTGTTTGCGGAGTTGCACTGGTCACACTGACTGGTCTATTTATTAGGAAACGGGAAGGGGCCCTCAGGGGTGTACATAGCCTTTAATATGACACTGGAGAGAACTGACCAAGTTTAATATGTCTATTTTTCACCCAACGTATAAGTCAAGTGGTCAGTTGCTCATGTATATGAAGTCGCCATTTGGCGAATTAGATATTAGAACATAATACGATAAAATATTTATTGAAGACAGATATTGTTGAGGGAAGGATTTTCATTAGGAATAATACCCTATGTCTTGTATGCTATTTATATAATATACAGATATAATATTAGAGAGATACATTAGAAAACAGGATACTATATAAATATTGCTGCATTATAATTTATGAAGGGGAGAAGCAAATATAGATGAACTTCCCGCACTTAGTTTGTAAAATAATTGGTGTGGGGAAAAGGATACTTATTGAAGGTGTAGAGCGCAGGTACTCTTGGGGACGGTCAAGACAACCCCCCCCCCCCCCAATGGGTTGTGTCAGGATTAGATCCTGGCATCCTTAATTGTTATTTACCTTTTAGTTTAGTGATTAGGGGGTCGACGTTTATTTCTTTTTTAAATGGCAAAATTATTCCTTAATTTTTTTCCTCCCCCCTCCTTATTTTTATTTTTTTCCATTTCCCCTTATCTTTCCCTCCCTTTTTTCTTGTAAATCATTTTTTTCACTGTCCTGTACCCCAATATGGCTCAAATTAGGATGTGTACCCATAATGCTCATGGCATGAATCTACCGGAAAAGAGGGGCCAGGTCCTTTACCACAAGCATCGGGAACATGTACATTTTCATCTCTTACAAGAAACAAACTTTAGGCCTAACCACGTTCCTTAATTTAAAAATAGATACTATCCAACATGATACCATAGTACTAATCCGGAAAACAAATCCAAAGGTGTAAGTATAAGAGTCCATAACTCATTACCACAGGCTGTTCTGGCTACTGAATACGATGTAGAGGGGAGATACATTTTTCTAAAAATTGCAATATACTCTAAGATATTCATGATAGCAAATGTATATATCTCCCCAATCGGGAAACGATTAAGGTATGCCGAACATTTCTACATAAATTGGAGGTATTTGGAGAAGACTTGGTAGTGATAGGAGGGGATTTAAATTTTGTATTGGATCCTTTATTAGATGCGTCATCGGGTAGTTATCAATCACATCCTCGCTTAAAGGAGCTTTTTTCTACCCTACACAGTGCACAATTGATAGATGTCTGGGCAATACATCCGGGAGTTAAGGATTATACATATTACTCCCCATTACATGAATCATACAGTAGAATAGATTTATTTTTGATAAATCATCACTTACTTACATGGCATCCTCCTTCAAGTATAGGTCCAATAGTATGGTCGGAACAGGCGCCGGTGTACTGCACGCTAAACATACCTGATTCCTCAAAACATTTTCGCCATTGTAAACTGAATGATGCTATTAATACTATTAAGGAGTTCTTAGTTAACCATGAGCACGACCCTACTACTGCCCTACCAATCCAATGGGAAGCTTTGAAATGCGTATTAAGGGGAATTTTAATCCAACATGGATCCAGACTGAAAAAAGAAAAGCGACTTACAATCAACCCGGTTGACAGAGCAGATTAGGGAATTAGAGAAAAAACATAAATCCAGCTTACTTGTAAATTATTTGACAGAATTAACTATGGCTAGAGATGAAATACGATCGTTATTATATGAATCCTATGCTAGGTTCTCTTTCAGTTAATTGTTTTCTATACTAGGTTTGGGGGCCGTACTAGACACTGTCGTTATGAATTTTTCGGATAAATGTGGGCGCTTTTTGAGTAAAACTTTACATACACGTACACAGATGACATATATCCCTAAAATAAAAACTAAGCAAAATCTTACAGTTGTTAATCCTAAATAAATAGTAGAGACATTTTGAGAATAAGATGATTCCCTGTATAATACACATGGCCACTTACGTGGCATGCCCACAGAGTTACTGAGATGTAAAATGGAAGCCTATATCAGTTAAACTGCACTCCCCATCTTAGAACAAGGGGAAAGAAGAATGCTTGAAACATCATTCACAGAAAAGGAAATTTAAGATGCAATTAAATGTTTTCTGTTGGGCAAAAGGCCAGGTCCTGATGGCTTTAATAACAAATTCTATAAATTATTTATGACTCAGTTGGCACCTTTTCTGACAAATATGTTCAATGCAGTCACTGTCGAATGTCCTTTTTACACCTCAAACCCTAGAAACACACATAACAGTAATACCCAAGCCAGGCAAAGAACCAAATAAGTGCCCTAATTTCTGCCCAATATCACTAATAAATGATGATATTAAGATCTTTAAAAAAAATGGTGGCATCAAGCAGGGGAGGCCTTAGGGGTGTGCAACCTGTGCCATTGCACAGGACGCATCACTCCAGCAGGTGGAAGGGGGCACTGCGCTGGCTCCCTTCCCCTGCATGTTTTAGAAGCGCCCGGGCCCGGTTCGTCAGGTGCCTTTCCGCCTGGGTGCTCATTCTCTCAGTGGCATCGCTACCACTCTAGCAGCCATAGCCGCTGCTAGCGGCGACAACGGGCATGAGGCCGCCCGTCGGGATGGCCCCCCTATGGCCGGCAGCAGCGCTAGCAGCCGTTGTGGCTGCTGCAGCGTTAGCGATGCCACAATCAATAGTATCTGCGTCCTAAGGACTCAGATACTATTGAATACTATAGCAGAGCAGGGAGGTATCTCCCTGCTCTATCTACTAGCGCCACTGTAGCTCCCTGAAGCAGCAGAATCCCTGCGTGGCCAGGGATTCCGCTCCTGGACGGAGCGCTTGATGTCAGGAGCGGAATCCCCGGGGATTCCGCTCCTTCAGGGAGCTACAGTGGTGCTATCTACTAGGGGGCTTTGTGGCGCTACCTATAACAAGATGTCTGGCACTACCGACTAGGGGGCTGTGTGGCACTAGCTACAGGGGGGTGTGGCACTAGCTACAAGGTGGCTGTGTGGCACTACCTACAAGGGGGCTGTGTGGCACTACCTACAAGGGGGCTGTGTGGCACTACCTACAAGGGGGCTGTGTGGAACTACCTAGAAGGGGGCTGTGTGGCATTACCTAGAGGAAGCTGTGTGGCACTACTTACAAAGGGCTGTGTGACACTACCTACAAGGGGCTGTGTGGCACTATCTACAGGGGGCTGTGTGGCACTATCTACAGGGGGCTGTGTGGCGGGCTGATGATCATTTTAGTGAGAGTGGCAGGCTGATGGTCATTTTACTGTGAGTTGGGGCTGATGGTCATTTTACGGTGAGTGGGGGGCTGATGGTCATTTTACTGTGAGTTGGGGGCTGATGGTCATTTTACTGTGAGTGTCGTGCTGGTGGTCATTTTACTGTGAGTGTCGTGCTGGTGGTCATTTTACTGTGAGTGTCCGGATGATGGTCATTTTACTGTGAGTGTCCGGCTGATGGTCATTTTACTGTGAGTGGGGGGCTGATGGTCATTTTACTGTGAGTGTCGGGCTGATGGTCATTTTACTGTAAGTGGGGGGCTGGTGGTCATTTTACTGTGAGTGGCGGGCTGGTGGTCATTTTACTGTGAGGGGGCTGATGGTCTTCAAGTGGTTTCCACCTCTGACCTCCAATTGAAATTAATAGGATGCAGAAAATACATGTGGCGCTCGTTTGTTGCTTTTTTGCCTCCGTATTTTGCATTAGTTTCAACTGCTTAAAAAAACACGCAAAGAAAAAAACGTCAAATAACGCTGTCAATTCAAAATCTGCCTCAAACTTCCTGAAGGAACTTTGAGGCACATTTTTTCTGCCTTATAAAAAACGCTGTGTGAACATACCCTAATAGATTGAGTGCTTGTTTTTAGCCATTATCTGTCTTTCTCAAAACAATTTTTGGTAGAGGTGCCCTGAGGACATGTTGTTCCCAGGGGTGCCTCAATTCCGAAAAGGTTGGGAAACTCTGTACTAGGTATCAGGATCACGCTGGCCTACGCAAGGATCCCCTCATGGAGCAGCTCAGGTCGTCGTGGGAACAGGGCCTAGGTGAGTAAATTTTTTTTTGGGGGGGCACTGTCTACAAGGGAAAGGTGGGGGATGTATGACATGATCTACAAGGGGGAGGTGGGGGCGCTGTATGGCATTGTCTACATGGGGGAGGTGGGGGGCGTATGGCACGATCTACAAGGGTGAGGTGGGGGATTATGGCACTGTCTACAAGGAGGAGGTGGGGGATTATGGCACTGTCTACAGGGAGGCTGTATGGCACAATCTACAGGTGGGCATTATCTACGAGGGGGGACTGTGTGTGGCAGCCAGGGGAGGAGGCATTATACTGTGTGGTGGCCACTAAGCGGACATTTTATTGTGTAGGGGCACTACTGGGGGCAATATACTGTGTATGGCACTTAGGGGGCATAATACTGTATGGACACAATTAGAGGACAAAATACTGTGTCCTTGAAGGCGTTATAATATATAATATTATTAAATATTATTATTATACTGTATGGGCGGCACTAAAGGGGCATTATACTGTGTGGGGGGCACTATATGGGGCATAATACTGTGGGGCGGCATTATGCTTTTTTATGGGGCATTTTTTTTATGATGGGTTGGGGCGCCGAAAGATAATTTTGCACAGGGCGCCATCTATCCTAAGGCCGGCCCTGGCAATACATATCTCACCATACATCCCGGGGATCATTAATGATGAACAGGTTGGCTTTGTGAAGGGTCGAGAGGCCCTTTATTTGATAACCCAGATTTTCCACCTGCAGTCGGGGTTGATCTGGGACAGGGTATCCCGCACTAGGTTAGTGCAAATAATAAATTACCAGATCGCACTACCAACATACATGGAGCTTGGAGAATTCTGCCCAGGAAAAAGGAATCCATGGCTTGCATTTATACAAATAAGGTCCTTTTTAGGATCTTTTCTGGAGCTTTATAGGCTAAAGCAAACGCGTACTCCATTGGAAGCAGTAATACTAGAACCCAGTAGTCCATGCAAACCGTTGTCATTTATTTATGACCTCTTACAAAATTAAGAGAATATGGTCGCGGCCTCTTTTATGGGTTCATGGGAAAAAGACAAGTGTCTAAAGAGGAATGTCGGAAAGCCTTTATATTCACACATAAGTTACCTGTGGTCTGTTACGCACAGGAAAATATTACAAGATTGTTACCAGATGTTACCGTTGTCCAACTCTTTTACATAAATTCAACCCTTCCGTGTCGGAACTGTGCTGGTGTTGCGGTAATGCTATTGGTTCCATGATACATATCTGTTGGTAATGCCCAACTATTTATAGAAAATGGGAGAGGATATTTTTATTGTTTAATACTTTGACTAACAATAATGTAAAAATATTACCCCAAATAGGTCTACTATCAGTCTTACCGGGTTCGTTCCCTTCAGTAAAGAAGGGGATTCTGCGGCATTTTCTTATGGCAGTCAGATTATTCCGCGTCACTGGAAATCTACTCAGTCTCCATCTTTAAATGAATGGGTTATAGAAGTAAACCATTTCATGCACATGGAGAAAATGCTGGCTTTTGATAATAGGAATGAAGAGTTTCTTCGTACCTGGGGTGTCCGGATACAATTTAGAGAAGGTAGAAAGATGATGGAATGGATTCAAATAGCGTAAAAAACGTTCCCCCCCCCCCCTCCTGTCGTCGTCCCCATTTTTCTTTTTTTTTCTTATCTTTTTTCTTTTTGAAGGGTAGACATCATGGAGATAACATTACTTGGTGATTAAATATATGAAAATACTGGTTTGGTTTATTATATTGAGCAGAGCGCCGTCTCTGTGGTTTGTAACTAATGCGGTTTGTACTACACTATTTTATTTATTTATTTATTTTTTGGATAATGTTAAAGAATGTCAGTATTATCCATCTTGTATTCATTTGTTTTTTTCTTTTTTATTAACAATAAACATTATTTAGAGCAAAAAAAAAACAACTTCTGTGAACTGAAGATCACATTTGTAGCCCCTTTAATGAAGGCGCTGCCTACGGAGCAATTCCCTAATATATTATTATAACTGAAATTGCACTTTACATGTGAGAACAATCTTATAACTGGCAGAGGAATTTGCTATTGAAGACCCCTAGTATAACCATAAAAGTAATTCTACATTGTAAGTTGTCTTTCATATCTTGCTAGGTGTGGCAGCTATTATTAGCACCGCCACTACCACTCCCATCATCCCCACGAATATTGCTTCTTTACTTAAGCTTTGTTTATTCCAAAACATTCCTGTAACAAGCGGCACAGCAGGAATATTAATCCGGTCCCATCCCGGTCTATTGAGCAGGATACCGGGTAAGATGCGGGAAGCCACAATGTATTAACCTGTTCAAGGCTGTGTGTGATACAGTAGTGAGTGACACTGGGCAGACGTTGAAATGAGTGGGAGGGATCAGTGTGTGTGTATCTACACCCAGCTGGGAGCACACAAGTGTTCCACACTCAGCTCTCCTGGATGGGTTGCCCGCACTTGTGGGTGACTTCATTTACAAGAGGGTGGATTGCAGACTTGATCCAGGATCTTACAGCTCTGCCTGGGATAAGATTTACTTTTATAGTCTGTAATCCTGTAACAGGAGAACTCACCCCCCACCCCAAACGCGCACACCCCTTCTTGTCCCCAGAGTCTCAATCTTTCTTCTCTTCCTAAATGCGTATTCGTTGGTTTAAACTCCTGAGCCTGATGGTCGGGCTGGCAGTGTCCGCTATGTTCTATGGGCACTACTACACTTCCTTGGTGACTTCTAACAGGTAAGGGCATAGAGGTAAATGTGGGCATCCTTATAGGAAATGGCACGTATGATAATACTGGGACTTAGACAGCAGAACGGAGTTTGTCATTGGTCGTGCATCATCCATAATACTATGATCTGTAGTCTTAAGCAGGTAAAACTTTTCTGAACTTAGAGAATAAGGCGAAACAGTGTAGCGGTGAAGAGTTAATATTGAAACCATAGAACTGTGTTTGTCAGATGTAGCAGAGCTGAGTTTGTTTGGAATTACTCATCCATCATACACCATGAAATTGTTATCTTTGGTCTTAAATAGGACTACTGGTAATTCTACTTCATTATCTTAACTCAGAGTGATGCACAAACAGTGTAGCTCTAAATCTAAGTTCTGCAACATTTATGCTTTTCACATGACACTAGGTTTGGCTACTTTCCCATGAGCGTGACCGATTTACGCACGTAAAAAACGCGCTTAAATCTGTCTGTGTGCGCGTTGCATTTTTGCATGAGTGTGCTTTGCGTGTGGCATGTGTTTTTCATGCACTTGTAAGCACTTTTTTTTTTCACTGTAATTGATTAGCGAGACACGGACAGCACACGGATGCGCGTCCGTGTTTTGTCCGTGATTTTCACGCACCCATTGACTTCAATGGGCGACTAGGTGCATGAAAATGCACCAATATAGGACATGCTGTGAGTTTCACGCAACGGACACTCGCTACGTGAAAACTCACGCATGTGTGAATGGCCGCATTAAAATCAATGGATCCGTGTGCTGTGCGTTGTTTCAACGCACAGCGCACGGACGAGAATCCCGCTCGTCTGAATGAGTGCTAAGTGATATGGCAGCAGTTTATCTGAGTTGTATAGATATTTTGGAGATATCTAGCTGAGGTACTGCTGCCCAAACACACAGTTAACAAATTGTGACTGCCAGCTAGTAAAAGTGTTAGGTTAGCACATCATATATTTAATTGTATGCACGCTGGTTCACCTATTTTATGCATGATCATTCCGTTTACTCATTGACGTTGGCACATTTATTTTTGGTTCGTTTTAGATTGTTGTGAATGAGAGAACTTCTTGCAAGGATTGTAACAAAGTCAAACTGGTTCTTGGCATGTTCTAACTGGTTATGTGTGTAGCAGAGTACTTGCGTTTTTAAAATTAGTGAAATATTTTGTTGTAGTAGAGAAGAGAAAATCTGCAGACGTACAAGGATCTCATAGACTTGAGATGAATATTGGCAGAAAGGACTGGTCTTGACCATTTCCTCCCATTATTAGCCATAAATTAATCGGGTTCTTTCGGGGCAAACATACAGAAGTTGAAGAGTTTTTTTTCTGCTTCCTGTTAAATCTGACAACATATTTTATGAATGCTTTTGGTGGTATTGGCCAAAAATACAGTCGGACGACTGATCGGTCCTTCTGTGGTCCACTTTAAATCTTATGCCTATGGCTAGTTCAAGAGGTCATGTACGCGGGAAAGCCAGAATAACATGGCGTCCCTACAAGTCCATCTTGCAGGCACTGCATGTACTGCAGTATGATGTCTCCATGAGTCACTGTATTCTTCCCTAAAAGCAGGGGCATAACTAGGAAAGACTGGGCCCCGTAGCAATCTTTTGACTCCCCCCTCCCCACACACAGCCACACACAGCCCCCCCTTGTAAATAATGCCCCCTAGATTCTGCCATACAGCCCACCCTGTAGAAATTGTCACACCCCTTTGTAGATAGTGCTACCCTTTCCCCTGTAGACAGTCCCCTTCCCCATTGTAGACAGTACCATACAGCCCCCCTTGTAGATAGTGCCCCCACCTCCCCTTGTAGATCATGCCATACAGCCCTCCTGTAGATAGTGCCCCCCACCTCCCCCTTGTAGATGGTGTCATACAGCCCACCTGTAGATAGTGCCCCCTACCTCCCACTTGTAGATAGTGCCATACAGCCCCCTGTAGATCGTGCCGCCCACTGTAGATAGTGCCCCCCTCCCCCTTGTAGATAGTGCCCCCACCTTCCCCTTGTAGATACTGCCATACAGCCCCCCTGTAGATAGTGCCATATAGCTACCCCTTTAAATAACACCATACTGCCCCCCTGTAGATAATGCCATAAAGCCCCTCCTGTAGATAGCGCCATACAGCCCCCCCCTGTAGATAGTGCCTCCCAAACAAATAAAACAAAAAACGTTATCTTCACCTAGGTCCCATTCACACGACAAACGTAGCTGCTCCAAAGCATCAACGCCAACGGGATCCTTGCGTGACGGCCTGCGCAGGGATCCCGTCCCCTCTCATGCCGTGGGGCCCCTAGCAGCCGCTATGGCTGCTACAGGGGTAGTTACGCCACTGGCCTCTAGGAGAGAATACCTCTGTAAAATGGCAT
Organism: Rhinoderma darwinii; assembly: GCF_050947455.1. NCBI lineage: Eukaryota > Metazoa > Chordata > Amphibia > Anura > Rhinodermatidae > Rhinoderma > Rhinoderma darwinii. The sequence goes on from NC_134699.1 coordinate 47,192,645, forward strand.
GAAATGGAGTATGGAACAATTTTTTTCATGCGGATTCTCACGGATAAATTATATCGGCTCATGGTCAAAGCCCATACAGTATATGAAATTCTATCAGGAAAATGAATATTCTTGCAGATTTATCTTTACCTGTCCCAACACCAACCCCCATATTGTTAGCTACTTGGAGTTTACATACATTTCTCCCACCTGAAGACCACCCTCAACTTTGCCATTCTTGTGCTAATAGCTCCCTGTATCCTGTTAATCTCTATTTTCTACAGACTTTTTGTACTCCGAAGGCTCCAATTTCTACTGTGGCTCCAATTTCTACTGTGCTATTATAGTCCCATCAGGACAAACCTCCTAATAAAGGAGGTGGTCAATATATCAATAAGAAAGACATTGGCTACAAAGAAAACAAAATTAGCGTGCAAGCTGCATGCTTTTTTCATGCAAATGTTAAACTAATCTAGGTCCTGCCAATTTTATCCGACAATCTAATGTGTATGGGGGCCTCCCGACTCTCCATCCATGGCAGATACTTTGCACCCACGAGATTTACCCTTCACCATTGAAAAAAAACATGCATGCTTGGCCGAGCCAAGTGTGCATGTTGATCAAGGAGTCTGGAGGAACAGCCGTCAGCCAACAGTTGCTATTGACGAAGTCGCACTACAAAAAGTTTGGTCTAAAGGTTCATTTATACACAATCGGCGTGTAGTAATGACCAAAATGATCAATTCCATTAAGGTGGGGTTATTTCTAATGATAATTCTTATCTCTACAGTCGCAAAATTGAAAGGGGTTAATTCATGACAGATATTTATTGCATATCCACAGAATATGTCAAATGTCTGGTAGATGAAGGTCCCACTGCACCTAACTACCACACCTATCTTCTCAACAGAGGTCCCTAATGTCCCAAGTTACGGAAAAAACGTAGCTTGCTGTGCTACATTGTTTTTGTCACGCTCATTCACTTCTATGGAAGTTACAAAAACAGCATAGCTCAGCTAGGTCGGCTGTTTGTGGAATCCTGTCCTGAAGTGCACTGATACTCCGCCTGGATGCGGTTGCTTGTGGCTCCCTCACCAGGCGAGTCGGTAGACCCCGATCAGGAGAGAAATGCTGGTCGTAAAGGTTTGACCCATAACTATCAGACATTCATGGCATATGCTATGGATATGCCATAAATGTTTGACATGAGACAACCCGTTTAAGTGGTGAACATAGAGAAGATCCTATCATGGGGAACAGTAGGGTCTTTTTTAGCTATCACGGCAAAAAAAAATCCTTTAAAACGTAATTGTACTAGAATATCTATGTGTGCAAATGCAGAGCTGATACAAATGATTCCCAAGTGAACTATAGAGACATTGGTTTAAATAGGAACGGAATTGTTACCCGTATACATACAGTCTTAGGTCTCATGAGCATGGTCATGTGCTAGTTATACGGAGCCGTAATAGGGCATCCATAGACTTGTTTAAGGCCCTACAGTACCGCCGCATGCCTCCGATTTCATATAGATGCATACAGAGATTTGTTTCTGTATGAAGCCGACAGAAAAGAGGAATTGTATCATAATCTGTTGGGTGCCCTTTTACGACACAGCGCGGGGCATACTATGGAGCTGCCGGGAAGTTGTGGTAACTAGTGAATGCTATCAATCATTGGTGCCTAGTAAACAGCAACCCCTTTACATTCCAGTTGTCATGCTCAGGTTATCTTGAAAAGAATAAGAAGGTCCTTTAAAGTCAGGATTACGTGTTATTACTTGTGATATGAGCAAGCAGTTTCCTATATGAAATGAATTTGCATAAATGTACACTTCAATGAAGTCAAGCTTGTAACATTACAAGGGCAAACAATACCATTTTATGTGTTATAGGGGCCCAGGGTATTATACTGTACTATAGATCGGAATTTCTCAAACCTATAGGCGGGTATTACTAGTGAGGTGCCCCCTAGTTGTTGGTGAGGCACAGCTGGTGAGGCAGTTTTAAGAGAAGTGTTCATATGTTGCACAGGTTTTTCTATGGTTGCACCAATCTCTGGTTTAGTAGAATAACCGACTCCCTTTTGTACTTATTTAAATGTTATATTGTATTCAGGAGCAAAAGTTCAAGATAAATTGAGGTAATTTTTAAATAATTTTGGCATATACTACGACCAATGATGAGGCTCAGGCTTTACCGTGTTCTGGCTGGTGAGGCCACAGTAGAAAAAAAAATTAATTGAGAAGCATTGCTATATGTTGTAGTAGCACTTTACATTAGTTGTAAGTCTTAGGGCCTGTTCACATCAGCATTCGGGTTCCGTTGATTGGTTCCATTCACTTTTCCGTCAGAGGAACCGATGAACAGAAAGCCAAAAGGAAACTATCGCTTATATTTGCATTACCATTGATTGGTAATGCTTTCCGTTTCAGTTTGTTTTTAGTTCCGTAAAGTTTTCGGTTTTTTTCACGGAAACAAAAGCGCAGTTGACAGCAGTATTGTTTCCATTAAAAATAATGGAAACTTTACAGGACGGAAACATACTGAAACGGAAGCATTAGCATTGAAATCAATGGTAATGCAAACGGAAGCAATAGTTTCCGTTTGGCTTTCTGTTCATCGGATCCTCTGACGGAAAGGTTGAATGAAACCCAAACGTTGATGTGAACAGGTCCTTTAGCTGTACATATTTAATTCTCTTATTATATCAGTGTAATGTTGACTGGAGTTCTAGGAAATTAAATTGAATTCAAAGGGGCCTGTAGCAAAGTCAATGCTGGACCACCACTTAACTGAACTATTGCAACGCAAGCATCTGTATGGTGCCCCATCAGTTCTATAAGGGAAAAACAGGTAGGGGGTGGCGGGAGGATGGAGTAACCAATTCAGCTCATGAATACATAGGACTACTTTACCCGGCACTAGCCTGGTGTTGGAGATTAATAAAACAGCGTTCTAACACAGGAAAGACCAAAATCATAAAACACCTACATTCGTACACTGTTTCCCTCGAGCTACTCAATAGTACACCCAGAAAGGGCACAATTTTCCTCATGACAGGTTTTCTTTAAGCCCCGCATCTGTTTTACCTGAAAAGGGCTGTTTTAGTAAACAATAGGCTGTCTGCGACTGAATTAGTGCAGGATATTACATGAGCGAGTGCTGGATACATCTTCATCATTCACCTCTATTACCATATGAGGTGATGTTTTACCACATCGAGTAGTAACCCTGATGATGTGCACTATACTCGGTAGCCAGACTAGCTGATAACGTAAAAAAAATATGCTTTTTTTCCATGCTTTCTATGCATCTTTACCGTGTATAATGTAAAATACCTCCGGTTCTGACTAGGCATGCAACTTTAAACATAGGTATGGGACTATGTATAATAGCATATGGACATCATAAAAGAGGGTCTCCCGTTCGGTACCCCCCTCTATGAGCCAGTACTAAGAAAACAGCGGCTCTTGCTCTGGCGGACTCAAGCCATCTATAACATGGATTGCATGGATGGCCCCGGCAGGGGAAATGCATAGTAGGCTGAACCTCCCGCAAGCAGAATCTGCTGTTTATCGGGGGCCTTATAAGCTACATAATATATTTGGCACAACTTATAACATACTAGACACACTTAAACCACTTTATGGCTGATGGAAGCGTACTCCAGTATTTTTTGCCAAAAATGAGCACAGGTGAATGATAAATTTGGTCCTGGGTAGCCAGATCCGAGGCGATCAGCTGATCGCAGGCTTCATAAGATAAGGCTTGATAAGACCAACAGTTCTACCCCTTGACAATCCGTGCCGTAATAGTACGACACAGGCAGAAGTGGCGCTGTGACACTGGCAATGTGCCTGCGTGATTAGAAGCAGGACTGCCGCTGTAATAGACATCCGCAGCCTTGCTCTAACAAAGGAGATCAGAGAAACCTCTGATCTCTGTTGTTTATCAGGATGCCAATTGCGGCATACAAATGGGAAGCACAGGGGGCATCCCCTTTGATTGCGTTACAGGAATGTCCTTTGACCTGATCTTTACCTGCAGCATACATGGGTAGATAGTCCAGGATCTATTATAGGACCCTAGGGCTGTATGTCTATAATGACTGTTAGCCCTAACAGTCAGTGTACTTATTAGTACACAGGCTAATGCTCATGCATATATGAATATGTGCAAGTAAATTATTATGTAAAATCATAAATAATTAATAAAATCCCATTAATAAATATGCAACTGAAAAAAAGTAAAAAAAAAAAAAATCACGCAACTACAATATTTTTCGATTTTCTAAAAAATTTTGATACAAGGAATAAAACCACAAATAATAGACATATTTGGTATCACCATAACTATAACAACTTGCTCTAAAAATCGAAAAACCGCACCATTTCCTGCGTTTTTTACTGCATAATAAATTTTGCGCCGCTTTTTTCAATGCTGGTGACATCTCCTCTAAAGAACGCAGCAATTCAGTCCACCTTCTGCAGTAGGAATTGACATGCTGTGGATGAAAAATACGCACCACAGGTAAATTTCTGGATGGAAATTTTACGCAGCGTGTGGATGAGATTTGTTAAACCTCATCCACTTTGCTGCTACTGTATTCCGCTGCGTATTTTCCGTCCGCATTTCCGGACGGAAAATACGCAGCAATTCCGTTACATGTGGACGAGCCCTAACTTCCAACATGCCCTGGTGGTCAGGGTATGCTTGGAGTTGGAGTTTCACAGCAGCTGGAGAGCAACAGGTTGCAGACCACTGCCCTAGCAATTTATATTCATGTTGGTTTAACAAATTTTTTTTATTATCAATCTATGAAAACACAAATTATTGGAAAGTCTAAGGCTGAATGACAAAGAGGATAATTCACATGCGGATCCACTGGCACAAGAACATCCACGGCAGAAGTCTGAGTGTCAGCCTTGGATTTCTGCCATGGATTCCTTGTAAAATATATCTCAGAATTTGCCAAATCCTGAGCGTGTGAATGTAGCCTAAGAGAGTACAGCACTGTGCCTAAAATATGTTCAGTCCCACCCACCAACTATTATAAATCAGGATATCCTATTCCCTGAGAATTATCCAATCGCTGCTTTTCTGGTCTTCTAACACACATCGGAATGCATGTCCCATGTCGTAGATTGATTCCTCCTAATCTCAGCCTCAAATTTCCATTCCTAATCACATACGCTAATCTCCTTTCCTTATCTGTTGCATAGGATTCCTGGACTGCAGCCTGAATATCCTGTGACCTATCATGTATCTAATCTTTTTGTCGCGATCCTTTCCTGACCATTTGCAATGACATTCCCAGTACTGAGAGGCCAATAGAGTTGATTCCATTGGTATATTTTAATGGGATTTTTTTTTTTTTTTACAGAATTGACAAATAAAGTAAGATTGAAAAAATGAAAGCATTTTTGAAATATTTTTAAAAAACATTTAAACGACACCTTAAAGTATAACTTAACCCACACACACATTACTATTTTCGTTTGCCGTGGTTCAATTGTGCCGCCATTTTACTGAATTAGGGGCAGTTATAGCATAGAAATATCTTTATATACTGTATAAAATATGGCTGCACTTTGGAGCTACTTTCTAGAATTGTAGATGGTGTTTCCATTCATGTTAATAGCTAGGCAAAGATTCAGTTGGTTGACCCCAGCTCTGTATCTAAATACCCTTGCCAATGCAGAGTGGCTTGTTGGCTTACTTCCTTGGTACTTAGCACACAGGGCACATGCCCTCCAAGCTCTCCCCTTAGCGGAGCCCCAGCACCATGGAGCCTTAAATGAGTTCTACTGGGAGTCTATGGATGCATTGGCACTCATTTATCAAAAGTGTCTAAAGACAGTAGCCCACTGGCCTTGTTGCCCATACCAACCCATCACAGTGCAGTTTATTTTTCCAGAGCAGTTTAAGAAATGGAAGTTGAGCTCGGATTGGTTGCACTGTACAACAAGGCCAGTTTTTCTTTAGACAGTTTTGAAAAATACGCCCCATTAAGTCTATCTATATAGCACATCTATAGACTTTCTGTAAGAATGTAAGCAAGACATAGAAAATGCATTCCATGGTTTTTAACTCTCAATGCTCAAATCAATTAGTCGCACCAACAGAGAGAGAATCATTTAAAAGAGGTCACATGACCTACAAGTAAAAATCTAAAAACATTGATTTCCCTTTTCTTTTACAATCCATTGTTAGCCCAGGTTACACCGGTCTGTAGTCAGCACATTGCAGACTGCTGTAGAGTCATGTGACTTCTTTCAATCACTCTGAACAACCTATATATGTAATTCGTAATCTGTGACCCCCCTTCCACCGACCAATCACTAGGGCCAAGCTGCCCAGAAAACCTCATATTTTTGGGTGAAGATAATATTAAGTAGATAATTGTAAGCCGACAGCTTTTCCTCCCGACTCCTGCTTGGACCAGCATGCTTTTTTCAATAGGAAGAGAGGAATAAGCCGCTGCCAGACCCTTCTGGCATCGGCTTATCTTGCACAGGAGCAAAGAATGGGACATGTTGAAATCCAACATACCCGACGTTTCTATTCCCTGACATCTGTTTAGATTATACAGTTGAATGGCGAGTACGGACAACTTTCATCTAATGTTTATGGGCACCTTTACATTTCTCTGTTTATGTCAGAGATTCACATTTGCCTATATCTCATGGAAATGTGTAAGCCATCTGTTCTTACTTCATTCCAAAGTTCTCCATTCATTGCACCACCAAAAGGTATCAATGCTTTACTTATCATCCGAGACATCTCACATCCTGCTACTAACTGCAGCCTATTACAATACCCAGCCCTGGTGTGGAGCAGTGGTCACTACCCCAGACTGCACGTCTTGTTTTCTTTGTTGTACTGTCATTAAGTCACAGCTAATATTGACTTCACCTACGCTGGTGTAAATGCTTTGTATATATTCCTGTAAATTGCTGTTTGCCTTTGGTTCGGCAACGTGTAAATGATGGATTGTACTGATACAGGAAGGGTAAATAGATCAGACAGGGCCCCATAACCATAATAGGGCCCTTCTGCGGCTTTACAGCACCCATTGGGAGGAGGGCTGGAACCTAAATGGGCAAAACTCCACTAAATCCATTGACCCTAAAAACAGTTAAGGGGCTGCTCTATGGTATTTATCATGTCATTATGGAACTATTTTCTTTTAGACTATCCTTCTGTATTATATCTATATTGATTTTAAGCTATCATATAGCAATGTTTTGGGTAAAGATTAAATAGATCCCAAAAAACTTGTCTGACAAATTTCAGATGTTTATTGGGGTTTTCAATGTACAGCAGAAAATCTATGATCAAGTCTACAGGAGTATATCCGCATATTTATTTCTGTGTAAAATAATTATATATGGGTCACCTTTAAAAAGGCTTTCTCCTCAAAGGTCCAACTCCTGAGACCCCCCAGCAAACAGCTGATATTACAGGGGGGGGGGTGGAGTTGGTGTTGGCTGTCAATTTCCCCTGTTGCGGCCACTGCAGGATAAATATAGTATTACATGTGGCCATTCAAGTGAATGGCTGTCCAGAGTCTGTCAGAGTGAGAACCACTGCTTGTTAGTTTTCAGCATCTTTGATAGCTTTTAAAGTGCTAGTTTTGTATTTTTACTGGGCCCCAGATGGCTGTGGGTCCAGCTCCTAAGACCCCTGGCAAACAGCTTATTTTGGCTGGGAGAGATTCAATCAGTCACACATTTTCCACAGCAGCAAAAACGTAGTATTACACGTGGTTATTTAGAGGGATGGCTATCAATATACTATATTCCTTACCTGAGTTCACCAGAGCGAGAGCCGCTGCATATTAGAAGCTCTGGGTCATGGAGGTAGGGTCCCAAGATCTAATAAAGCATATGGACTGGGGTTATCAAATCAGAACAAATGTTTATTGGTATATAATATTCATACTGTTGCATATCATGATATTAATCATTGTCCATTTATCGAGATGTATCATTACACTTTCGCGCCACATTGTCATAGTGTATCTGTTCTCTTATGAGGTAGGGGGACCCAAATGCAACTGCTTTCTCTGCTGCTTTCTATTACTACACTATTTACAACATAGCAATATGGCATATATGCTACCAAAGGGCACATAGTGTGAATTATGTTTTTACTGTATAATGCATATACCACATTTCTTTAATATACTTCAATTATTCAAAATCTCCATTTATGTCATGAGGTGATTGGTAATATAGTAAGAGCAGTTTACGTCTTCATTCACATCTGTGTCAAGGTTCCGTTCATGGGTTCCCCTGAAGGAAAGGTCCGACGGAACCCATGAGCACAATCCCGACGCAGGTGTGAACGAAGCCTTAATTGCCAACAGCAGACATTAGCTTTGTGAAAAGAAAATGCCGGCATGTTAGATTGGCAGGGAAAAATTTCCCCACTGTTGCACTGCTTTGTTATTAGCCCAATCATAGCATACATACAAAAGGGGTCCCATAGCAAAGCTTAAACTAAGCCCCACTATTATGTTGTGTTAGGTTTTGCCACTCACGGCAAAATGGGAAGGGACCAACCCAGGAAAAGACTGTCCAAGGGCCCCAAATGCAAGCCCCTAATATAAACAGTGACGGGGCACTATCTACAGCGGTCTGTGTGGCGCTATCTACAGGGGGGTGTGGGGCACTATTTACATGGGTTTGTGTGGCGCTATCTACAGGAGGTCTTTGTGGCGATTTCTAAGGGGGCTGGGTGTGATGCTATCTACAGGGGTGCTGTCTATGGCGCTATCTATAGGGGGGCTGTGTGGTGCCATCTACAGAGGGGGGTGTGGCGCTATCCACACGGTGTATGTCTAGTGCTACCTATAGGGATGCTCTGTGTGATGCTGTTTACAGGGGGAGGTGTGTGGCGCTATCTATAGGGGGTGTGTGTGATTCTATCTACAGGGGCTCTGTATGGTGCCATCTACAGAGGGGCTGTGTGTGGAGGTATCTACAAGGGGGGGGGCGTGTGGTGCTCTCTACAGGGGGTTGTGTGGCGCTTTCTATAGGGGGCTGTGTATGATGCTGTCTACAGGGGGAGGTGTCTTGCGCTATCTACAGGGACTGTGTGTGACACTATCTACAGGGGCTGTGTGTGGTGCTATCTACAGGGACTGTGTGTGATGCTATCTACAGGTGCTGTGTGTCATGCTATCTACAGGGGGTGGTCTGATGCCACCTTCAGGGGTTGTGTGTGTAACTATGTACAGGGGGCACAGTGTATGTGGTGCTTTACATTGTTTGACACAATTATATTCAGGGACACAGTGTTTGGTACTATTTTATTTAGGTGTGCAGTGTTTGGTGCTATAATATTTAGGGGCACAGTGTGTGGCACCATGACAATTTTATCTTCGTTTATAGGTGTGGAAATGTTGGAAAAGTGAGGAGCCGAAGACATCAGAGTGGCAAATTCTGCAGAAATGGGTCATGGCCGGGAGAAGTAGTCATAAAGTCTGGACAAGATGCAGCGGAAAAGACAAAAAAAACTTTTAGAATCTGAGAAGTCGTCACCTGTGAGTCACTAGAGAATCTGTCATCTCTCCTGACCCATTGGGTGTTACCATTCCTCTTGGCAGGAGGATGTGTCCCTGCACAGTGTGAAACGGTCAGTATGTAGATACACAGCCCTTTGACAAGGGGAATCATAACACTCAATTGTTAATGCTTGCACAAAAAGCTAGTGTTAACAATAGTTAGGGCGCGGCAAGGCGGCAGGGGAGAAGGGAGGTCCAAGTTTGGGTAACAGCTCAGGGCCTATGGTCTACTTAATCCGCCACTGAATATAAAAGAATATGAACTTGACTGAGGGATGATAGAGTTCAGTCCTAGTGATCATTCTACTTACCCTAATGAGGCCAACCACCCAATCCCGTCCTTGTACAAAACTATATCTCTCAAATAAAGACACACTCATGATTAGATAAAATTGGCCACAACAGCCAGTTTATTAACAAACAATAACAACAAATAGAAAATTACCATCACCATATATATATAAACATTCTCACACATATTTTAAACAATCATTCAAAGGAAAGAGGTCCTTAGAGCTAAGAAGGGGGTCTTGCCCTGCCAATCTGCCCATAAGTGCAATTTTACCCCCAGCCAATTCCCCACAGGCACAGGGACAGCGTATCTAACTGTAGATGGCTAATAATTCACCCCCTGCTCCCTGGGACACCACCCAGCAGGAGCCCAAAATAGACAGACCCTCCATATTGCACAATTTGGGAGGGACCATATCCACAATGAGTCCCTCTCCCACCAATTTAACACCAAGAACCTCCAACCTGCCCACCACTGCCGTGACAAATATACAATCACTACCCTGCAGCAACTTAAAACAAAGAAAACAAGTAGGGAGGGCGGGAAACGCCACAATGAGTCCCTCCCCCATAAATTTAACACCAACTCCAAGGGACTCCAACCTGCCACAACTAGTGTAGCTTGAACACATTCAAGTATGCGAGCTACCCCACACCAACAATACACGCTCAATATCTTCCTGTATTCTGAGCGCCCATCGTTCTTTGCCCACCACATTCAGGTGCACTCCATCAGCCAACCAGAACTGCCCCTGACCATCCTCGCATTCATAATGGCGCACAAAAACCCCACCATTCCGCACAACAAAAGTGGAGACTGCCCTGTTGACCTTCACCCTAGCTCTATTCAGGCTAGCCACCGAGCAAGCCAACCGCCACTATCTACGAGGCACAATCTCCGACCATACCGTCACACTTCACAGTACTGAGCCTACAGACGGAAAAGGTTGTAACGTATTTCCCTGATAAGTTCCCTAAAGCGCCGAACCCCCAGATCATTACCACATGCAAGACCAACACATCCGGCACTCTATCCAGGCCACGTAATGGTGAAAATCTGATAAGACCCGGTTTCATGCCATTCCTTTCTGCCCCAATCAGCACAGCACCACTACATCCCTGCGGAAACCAAGCTGTCTGCCATCCGGGCGAACGTCCGCACGAAGTGCTCCCCACTGGACATAAGAATGCCCCAAAATCGACACCAGCCGAGGAGATCCACCTACATAAACAAACGCACACAATCAAAAAAGGAAAGAACATAAAAAAAGAGGAAAAAAGGGCGGGAGTAAGGAAGGTAAGCCAAGAGAAAATCAACTTGCAAAAATCAACACATCAACGTATGAATATCCCACATATCTAAGTACCCCTCCATCAATGCAACAATAACCAGCCACCCTAAACACTCAGGTGGGGGCAAACATAAGACATGTAATGTCAAGACTCCCATCTACCAATTCACCATACTACATCCAGATACACAGGAAGGAGACGAAAAGCCGACTCGACATCAATCTTGGCCATGTGGGCCCCCTGGCCATAGAAGTGAACCCATTCCACCGCCCCATCGAACAAAGTGTAAACCACCAAACACAGTTCAGTATTAATCCATCGTTAACCGACAAAGCCTTTGGATAAGATAGATGGTGAATGAGCCGAAACTTATTTGGCACCTTCTTGGGGACCACACCCAGCGGGAAAACCATCAAATCAGTAAATGGGGGGGAAAGGGTCTGCTATCCTACCCAAGGAAACCTCTTTCCTCAGTTTGTCCGACACACCAATGAAAATTGGTAAGCAGACTTCAAATTCCGAAGGGAAAAGGAACTTTATGAAGAGGGCAAGGGATATGAAAACTATCCCTCCCTGAAACCCTCCTCCAACAAAACGGCCCTTACGCGGTCAGGAAATCTACTTAGGTATGGCAGCATCTCTGACAGTATCACCAGAGTCACTCCCTTGGCCACCTGCGTTTTCGACTTTGCCCTTTTATTTTCTGAAACACTTGGCCGCACCATGCAAAGTTCCGTTACAGGTGGAACAGGTGTGCTTAAACTTGCAACCCGTTTGAAATTTGCATTGGCCTTTGTAAAATTGCCCACTGAATCCCACTGTACCTTCTGCCTGCGAACCCCCGTGACTTGATTGGCCAGCTCCCCCGACCCCCCCAGGAAAGGACTGGCCGAATCGTACCGGAGCCATAACTCGCAGCCACAGCCAGCTATCCTTATGGTCCCACCTGATGCTGGGACGGACCGCCTTCTTCTGTCTGAATTACTCATCATATCTGAGCCAAGTCAAACCCCCGTACACCCTGTGGGCTTCCCCTATTGCATCCATATAACAGAAAAGGGCTGAACAATTGCCTTTTCGCCAATGACACTCGCCAGAATGGCAAACGCTTTAAGCCAGTTCTGGAAGGTCTGTGGAATCAATCTGTATCTGAGCTTCTCATCCTCCTCTTCCTTGCTTTCCAACCACTTACTCTTGTCCAGATTAAACTTCTAAAGAGGGAGGAGTGAGAAAATGTCCACATACTCGTCCTTCAATAGCTTATCACGCACCTCCTGCTTCAGATGGGCACCCAATGGGCCCCCAAAGCACATGTAAGCCTCGCCCTTCGCTTTATCATCTAACCGAACCCTATCCACCTCCCCATCTTTGTCCGACTGCACCGACACCACCACTCCTGGATCACGCGGCGACGACCCGCCGACTGCTATCCCAGCACCCACCGAAAGGGAAGACCAAACCAGGCGGGCTAACCCATATCGAAACTGGAGATGGACTGCCCTGACGCCCCTCTCCCATCATAATGGGCTAAGAACTGGCACACATTTCCCAACAATTCACGCACCTCCCCATCCACCGGTGACCCAACCACCACAGTACCCGATTCCTGCAACCCCTCAAACCCAGGACCAAACCCCACCCCTTGGGACCTAAAAACTTCGGGAATAGAACAAGAAAAAGGCAACCGGGCTATGCAGAAGCTGTGACCCTGCCTGCTGGAAGAACCAGGACGTCCAGAAGACCAGCACAATCCATCTCATCCATCATGGAGTCATCCTCGCTGCCCGATGGGGCCGGAGCCGGTACCGCAGGAGGGACATGTCATGCAAAGCCCCGAAGGCCTTCGGACCTCACCCATCACAAAACGACACCTGGTGCCCCGTAGGTCCAGAGCCAGTGGGGTGCCCCCACCACCGTCACTTTGCGCTACCACCGAGCACCGTCCTTCTGGCCCGAATTGCCCATAATCACGTGCCCCAGTCTGTTGCCCGACCAGGGCATCGCCAGGTCGACCCACTGCAGATCCAGGATCTCGACGACTGGAGCTTGGGGGCGACCCCACGAGGCAGGGGGATCGACCCCCCACTCAGCAGAGTCCGACCGGGAGGCAGGATTCCTGCCGGAGCAAAACCTGCGGCCCACTGTGAAGGACCTAGCACACCAGCCTGTAGTGTCCCTAGAAGAGCTCCCTACCTTGCGCCGGACTCGAGACGTAGCCCTACGAAACCAACACGTCCCGATAGACAGGGTGGTCTGCTACCCCCCTGTTTCATCCAGCGCTTGCGAAACAGGCCTACCCCCGCCTACCGGGGGATCGCGTCTACAGGCTAAACCGGCAAGCTGTTGCAGCAGCGAGTCTGTGCTCCTTTCACCATTGGGAGACCTAACTCTCTCAAAAACTGCGCCTACGTCCACCATAAAGACACAGGAGTGCATGCAGAGCCAGGAGATAAAAACTTCCCCTGCGTGTGCTCTTCACCTAATGGCACCAGAACTGACTGCACGCCGTCTACCACACTCAGGCTCCGCCCCTAACCTCTCCCGTCCTATCACCCCGGTCATGTGGCCTCCTCCCATGTCCTGCGGCCTGAATCCGGCCCTTCTGCATCTGTAAACCAGTTAAACCAGTGAAAGGCACAATAACCAGTGGATGCCAATGACAACCTTATATGTGATTATCCAGGCAACAGTACCTTGTCAGTACAACGATACTTAAACTCATCCCTTTATAAATGTTCTATAGTTCTGGACATAGACTTGTATCTATTCATGGTTGTTTGGCAGACAAGCGAGCCAGAAGCAGCATTGGCTGCTGCATCAGAAAAGCAAAATTTCCCAAGATTCTATAGAGAAACCTGCCTGGGAGCATGCTGGGTATGTCACTTTATCCTTCCTGTCTGTTGTACACTCAATGGTAAAAGTCTGCAATTATATGCTTAGATTAAATAAAGCAGGTTTTCTTTGATCAGACACATTTGCATATCAAAAAGCAAATAAAATGAAAACATAAATTGGGGCCCCTATTTTAGTTTAATAGTATTCTGGTGATTTACCCTTTGAGATCTGAAGAGAAATGTTGCTTTGAAATGTTGAAAGATTTTCATTTGCATCTAAGCGTGTGAGAAAAGCTTATTACTAACAGTTTAAATGCATATAGTTCCCTACTGCTCAGGTACATTTAGTGCTTGATTCTTGTACAAGTGATTATACTCAGAATTATCTGGCCCCAGTGATTTCATCCCTGTTATGAAATGGTAAAGCTATTAGTGATCGTAGATGGGAACATAGATTGCCAACATCTTACTCTTGTCCAGATTAAAACTTCTCAAGAGGAAGGAATGAGAAAATTTCCACGTACTCGTCCTTCCATATCTTATCACGCACCTCTTGCTTCAGATGGGCACCCAATGGATGAAAACATATAAACTTCTCCTTTATCTGATAACTGGACAGGAATGTTCACAATAAAATACACATTCCGTATTCGGTACAGTTTTCCATCTAAGACCAAATGGCCCTACACAGTCAGATGTCTCAACGACACCAATTACTGGACATCTCCACTTCAATTCTGTCTTTAGCCACCTATACAGTGTCAGTGGCCCACCAGACGATCCTTTGGTGGGTCCAGGCACTGATAATAATAGGCAATTAATACAACAGGGTCGAATTTGGAAATGTGTCCCTGGTTCACCCAAAGCTCCATGTGCAACTGCACTGATTCCTGATGCCATTAAGCATCAGGATGTTGTGAATTGGACCCAGTGCAGGGGCGCCCGGAGCTGAAGAGTAGCCAGGAGCAAGGAGAGTAAGTATACCGGCTATTATTTTTTTGGATTTCTTTTTTCAAATCTGGAGGTCACCATGCTGTGCCCCCTTCAAATTCTGTGCCCAGGGCAAGTGCCCTGGTAACCCTCTTAGCTGCGACCCCACAGGCTAATTACTCTTATGTACACTGATAAATGACGTGAGTAAGAAGAGTCGTGTATTGTGTTCCCTTGTTACCGGTTTACCACCCCATACTACCGTGACCAAACCACCAATAAAGAAGACACCATACTACCATGTTGGATATTAATGGCCACAGCAGTCGTTTTAATAAATAGGAATAAAACATATTTCTTTTATTAAAAAACCCAAACATAAATAATGCATAATTCCCACAATGGAATTTAACATTGAAAACCCTATTAGTGTCATAACTTTGTACACTAACTAATGACGGAGGAAGTCACTGAGGTTACCCAAAATGTATTTAGGGCCATCTGCACACACCACCTTTTTACACCCAGCAATAACCCGGCTTGGAGGCACCTAGTACCCATGCAGATGACCTGTTACCAGAACTAAAACTTCTAAGGGTTCACACCCTTTGAACCTCCCAATATCCAACCAAACATTATAGAACCACATGTTCTGCTGTAGGGGATGCATACCCGCAATGCATTGCCCCCCAATGCTTTTAATGACCAACCTCAAGGACTCCCCCTGCCACCGCGAACAGGCCTTGACTACCTCAAGCCAGTGAGTTCCTCCACGCAACCACAGCCCTCTTGACCCCATCCGTAATGCCCAAACTTTACAAATCCATGCCAACATCGTTCAATTGTACCCCATAGGTTCTCCAAAAACCCCCTTGGCCCGACTCCAATTCCCAATGTCGAACGCAGATCCCCTATTTCTAGCCACAAAATTGGAAGTGGCACACTTATTAATGCGGGCGACCAAGCGGGCCATCCGCTAATGTCTTCTAGGGACTACATCAGACCAGACAGTCATAAGGCCGGAGTGGGAGGTCCATAAACAGAGCAGGTAGTGTTTAATGTTACGCACCAGTTCACATAAAAGCCACGGAGACCCAGATCATTCCCGTCAGCGTGGTGACCAGAACATCAGGAGCACTATCTAGCTGTGAATAAGTATGAAACTCGGACAAAACCCGGCCCCTGAATCCCAGCCAGTGAAGGATAGCGCAATTCCGTTGTATCATGAGCTGGCGACCGTCTGGCCTAGCATTAGCCATTAGGGCACACCAGTACACGTAGGAGTACCCTAAGATCCAGATCAAACATGGGTGGTGTTCTGAAAGAAAGAGAAAAAAAAAGACACGCACCATCAGCATAACCACACACACTAGAAGATGCATACAGTAACGTAACCATATATACACACAAAGAACGAGACAGACGAGACTGACAGAACAGATGACAACAAATGAGGTTGAACATATGAACAAAAACGCGCCCACCTACCGATACTGCGCACACCCTTCTCATCCCAGCCCCAGCAGGCCGCCTCCGTCGCAGCCCCAATACGAAAAGAGTGTGAAGAGTAATGATCAGAAACGACAGAACCCAACACCAAACAGTGTTTGAAATCTGAACAGAACTGATACCGAGAGAGAAAAGAGCTATCTTTGTGCACAGGCAGAGGGGAAGCAGCTAGGCCAAATCTATGCCCACAAAACTCTTGCAAACATGCAACAGGACAGACCACCACGCCGGGGACAGAAAACAAAACCACCCTCTTGCCTCTTCTGGACTGATCAGTCTTAGAACTAGGCATGACAATCTCCACCCTATCAGAATACAAGTCTACATCCTCTTGGAGCAGTCCTCCTGGATGACCCGAAGTGGTGGAAACCAATCCCCCCCCCCCCCCCCCCGCAGAGCACCAAAAAAGGCCAATAATAATGATAATAATAATAATAATCTTTGTTTATATAGCCCCAACATATTCCGCAGCACTTTACAATTTAGAGGATTCATGTACAGACAATTTCAGACATTACATAGTGCCAAAGCTAATATACAATTCAAACAAGAAGAGTGAGGACCCTGACGACAAGAGCATACAATCTATGAGGAAAAAAGGGAGACACAAAATGTTTAAAAGTACAATGGTCCAGCCATCTTTTATAAGTATGGGGTAGTACACATAAAGCTGCATGAGCCGGTCACCAGCCAGTATCTGTGTATGACAGACATGAAGTGCACTTGGGTGTAAGGATTGTGGAGGATACTGCTGAATGAGGGGGTCAAGTCCTCATGACTAATGTAAAAGGGGGGCCAGGGAAAGGAGTTAAATTAGGGAATGTTATAGGCCTGTCTAAAAAGATGTGTTTTAAGGGCACGTTTAAAACTGTGGATGTTGGGAATTAATCTGATTGTCTGGGGTAACGCATTCCAGAGGACGGGTGCAGCACAAGAAAAATCTTGGAGATGGGAGTGGGAGGTTCGGATTATGGTGGATGTTCATCTAAGGTCGTTGGCAGAACGTAGAGCACGAGTAGGGTGGTAGACAGAAATAAGGGAGGAGATGTAAGGTGGTGCAGCACTGTGGAGAGCTGAGTGTAATAAGTTTAAATTTAATTTGAAGGGACTGGGCAACCAGTGCAGTGACTGGCACTGGGTAGAGGCGTTGGTGTAGCGGTTGATCAGAAAGATGAGCCTGGCTGCTGCATTGAGGATAGATTGGAGAGGGGAGAGTTTAGTGAGTGAAGACCGATTAGAAATGAGTTACAGTAGTCAAGACGAAAGTGAATCAGAGCGACAATGAGAGTTTTGGCTGTTTCCACTGTAAGAAAAGGGTTTATTCTGGAGATGTTTTTGAGGTGAAAGTGACAGGAGCGTGTAAGTGATTGAATGTGAAAAGGAAAGATCTGAGTCCAAAATAACCCCAAGACAGCGGGCGTGCTGCTTAGGAGTTATGATTGTGCCACACACTGAGATGGAGACATCAGGTTTAGGTAGGTTAGTAGACGGTGGGAACACAAGGAGCTCCGTTTTAGAAAGATTCCGATTCAGATAGAGACAACATGATGTTAAAGACAGCGGAGAGACAATCACTGGTGTTTTGTATTAGAGCAGGGGTGACTTTAGTAAGGGCAGTTTCTGTAAAGTGTAGAGTGTGGAAACCTGATTGTAAGGGGTCAAGAATGGAATTAGCAGAGAGATAGCGGATAAGGCGAGAGTAGACCAAGTGTTCTAGGAGTTTGGAGATGAAGGGAATATTGAAGACAGGTCGGCAGTTAGCAACACTGGATGGGTCAAGAGTTGTTTTTTTCAGTAATGGGTTTATAACAGCATGTTTAAAAGAGGAGAGAAAGATTCCAGAAGAAGAGGTTAAATATTTTAGTCAGGTGACTAGTGACAGTCGGGGAGAGGGACTGGAGGAGGTGTGAGGGGATAGGATCACTAGGGCAGGTAGTAGGACGAAAAGAAGAAAGGAGCCTAGAGACTTCTGTTATTGGGTCAAATGCTGAAAGTGAAGAAGAGGAAGTGCGGGAGGGAAGGGGGTCGATGTTACTAGGGGACTGTCAGATGCCGGATGTTGTCAATTTTAACTTTAAAATAAGTGGCCAGGTCTTCAGCATTGAGATCTGTGATTGGCGTCTGCACTTTAGGACTAAGGAGGGAATGAAAAGTATCAGAGAGGCATTTTGGATTATTAGATAGTGTGGAGATGAGAGGTGAAATAGACTTTTTGGATCTGTGAAGGGCAGAGTTGTAAGTTACAGAGTTACATAGGTTGAAAAAAGACATAGGTCCATCAGGTTCAACCTTTCTCAATAAATTACCCATCATTCATTGCTTGATTAACAATAACCCTCAATGCCATTCATAAATAGATAAGCATCTAGCCTTTTTTAAATGCTGACATAGTATCTGTCATCACTACCTCTTGGGGAAGGGAATTCCATAGCTTGACCACTCTAACTGTAAAGAACCCTTTCCTATATTGATGTCTGAAACGTCTTTCTTCCACACGCAATGGGTGTCCCCTGGTTCTTTGTAGATTCCATGGAATGAACAAATCATGTGCTAGTTCTCTGTATTGACCACACATACACTACCGTTCAAAAGTTTGGGGTCACCCAGACAATTTTGTGTTTTCCATGAAAACTCACACTTATATTTATCAAATGAGTTGCAAAATGACTAGAAAATATAGTCAAGACATTGACAAGGCTAGAAATAATGATTTTTATTTCAAATAATAATTTTCTCCTTCAAACTTTGCTTTCGTCAAAGAATTCTCCATTTGCAGCAATTACAGCATTGCAGACCTTTGGCATTCTAGCTGGTAATTTGCTGAGGTAATCGGGAGAAATTTCACCCCATGCTTCCAGAAGGCCCTCCCACAAGTTGGATTGGCTTGATGGGCACTTCTTGCGTACCATACGGTCAAGCTGCTCCCACAACAGCTCTATGGGGTTGAGATCTGGTGACTGCGCTGACCACTCCATTACAGATAGAATACCAGCTGCCTGCTTCTTCCCTAAATAGTTCTTGCATAATTTGGAGGTGTGCTTTGGGTCATTGTCCTGTTGTAGGATCAAATTCGCTCCAATCAAGCGCTGTCCACAGGGTATGGCATGGCGTTGCAAAATGGAGTGATAGCCTTCCTTATTCAAAATCCCTTTTACCTTGTACAAATCTCCCACTTTACCAGCACCAAAGCAACCCCAGACCATCACATTACCTCCACCATGCTTGACAGGTGGCGTCAGGCACTCTTCCAGCATCTTTTCAGTTGTTCTGCGTGTCACAAATGTTCTTCTGTGTGATCCAAACACCTCAAACTTCGATTCGTCTGTCCATAAGACTTTTTTCCAATCTTTCTCTGTCCAATGTCTGTGTGCTTTTGCCCATATTAATCTTTTATGGTTGCTGGAAATGGGCCTCTATACACCTATGTAGATATTGCATTAAAAACCAGACGTTTGCAGCTAGAATAGTCATTTAGCACATTAACAATGTATAGAGTGTATTTCTGATTAATTTAATGTTATCTTCATTGAAAAAAAACTGTGCTTTTCTTGCAAAAATAAGGAAATTTCTAAGTGACCCTAAACTTTTGAACGGTAGTGTATATTTATACATATTAATAAGATCACCTCTAAGACGTCTTTTTTTCCAAGCTGAACAAGCCCAATTTGTCCAGCCTTTCATTGTAAGCGACACCTCCCATCCAATTTAATAATCTCGTTGGCTGCCTTTGAACCCTCTCCAGTTCTCCTATGTCCTTTTTACAATGTGGAGCCCTAACTGAATTCCATATTCTAGATGTGGCCTTACAAGGGATTTATAGAGGGGTAATATTACATTTGAATCCCAGGTTTTTAGCTCTCTTTTTATACACCCTAAAATAATTTTGCAGTTACTGCCTGACATTGAGTATGACTGCTTAGCTTATTTGTAACCAGAATACACAGGTCCTACTCCTGTTCCATTATCCCCAGTTTTACTCCATTTAACATATATGAATAAATAATATTATTGCGTCCTAAGTGCATTACTTTCCATTTATTGACATTAAATATCATCTGCCATGTTTTTTCACATGCTGCCCGCTTATTTAGGTCTTTCTGTAATATTTTAAAGTCAAGCTGAGTTTTAAGTATCCTACAAAGTTTTATTTAGTCAGCAAAAACTGACACCTTGCTATCAATCCCATCCACAAGGTCATTAATAGAGATTAAAAAGAATCGGGCCTAACACCGATCCTTGTGGTACCCCGCTGCTAACTTCAACCAATTTTGAGTAAGTTTCATTTATAACGACTCTGTGTTCTGTCCCTTAACCAATTCTTTACACACTTGCATACATGTTCCCCCAGTCCCTGCCTCTGTAGCTTCAGAACAAGACTGTTGTGTGGAACAGTATCAAATGCTTTGGCAAAATCCAAATAAATCACATCAGCCGCATGACCAACATCCAGATTTGCCCTGACCACCTCATAGGAACCGAGCATGTTGGTTAGGCATGACCTGTTTTTCATGAACCCACGCTGGTTATCAATTATTAGACTTTTCTCTGCTAAATACTGTTGCAGTTCATCTGTTAGAATACCCTCAAATACTTTACATACCACAGATGTCAAACTTACTGGACGGTAGTTACTCAGTTCCACCTTTTTACCCTTCTTAAATATTGGTACAACATCAGCCATCCTCCAATCCTGTGGCACTGATCCTGTTACAAGAGATTCTGAGAAGATGAGATACAAATGGTCTGTCTATTACTGAGCTTAATTCCCTTAATACTCGTGGATGAATGCCGTCTGGGCCAGGGGATTTATCAATATTTAATTTGCTCAGACGCAGCTGTTTTAAGCAGGTAATATTGGGTGGGGAACCTTTATCACTGTCCCCCTGATTATCTGGTACTGGTAGCTCATCAGTGAACGCAAAGTATGTGTTTAATATCTCAACCCTCCCTTTGTCCTCTACAATTGTATTCCCATGGTCATCTTTAAGAGGGCCAATATTATCAGATTTGTTCTTTTTGGCATTAATATATATATATATAAAACATTTTGGGATTTATTTTAATGTGGTTGGCGATTTTTTTTTTCTGTAGATAACTTTGCTAACTTGATTTTATTTTTACATTTTCTATTGAGATCTTCTCAGTTCTCAGCATAAATTTGTAAAGGAGGAAGTCTGCTGACAAATGTGATTTTCTCCACAGACGTTCGGCACATCTCGAGCACTGCTGAAGAAAGCGGGATTGAGGCGTGTTCCAGGGTTGTGGACATCTTTGCCGGGTGATTCAGAGTGTAGGGGGGGCTGCTTCATCCAAAGCAGTTTGGAGAGTGTTATTGTAATGTTCGGCAGCCAGATTGGGCCAGAAGTAGGAAGAGATAGGGGACAATGAGGACTGTAGACTGTCTAGGAGTTGCTGAGTGTTAATGGCATGTCGAATTCTGTATGTCTGATAGGTAGGCATGACCTGAGGAGGCAGAGAATATTTGATAGTAAAGGAGAGAAGGTTGTGATCAGAGAGCGGGAGAGGAGAGTTATTAAAGTCAGAAACTGAGCAGAGACGGAAGACGACCAGGTCAAGTGAATAGCCTTCTTCATGTGTAGGAGTATTAGTAAGTTGTGACAGACCTAGGGAGGAGGTTAAGGACAGAACCTGGGAGGCAGATGAGGAGATTGGATTATCAATGGGGATGTTAAAGACACCCTTGATGAGAGTGGGTGTTACAGAGGATAGGAATTGTGGAAGCCAGCCAGCAATATGATCCAGGAATTAACATGGTGAGCCCGGGGGCGGTAAACAACTGCCACTCGGAGGGAGAATTGGCGAAAGAGTTTGAGGGTGTGGACTTCAAAAGAGGTGAGTGAACGTACCGGGGGAATAACCTGGAAAGTGCAGTGTGGAGAAAGAAGTATGCCTACTCCTACACCCTGCCTGTTCTCTAGTCTAGGGGCATGAGAGAAATGGAGACCACCGTAAGATAGAGCAGCAGGGGAAGCAGTGCCAGACAGGTGTAGTCATGTTTCTGTAATAGCCAGGAGGTTGAGAGAATTAGAAAGGAATAAGTCATGAATAAAAGTGAATTTGTTACACACGGACTGAGAATTCCAGAGAGCACAGTTAAAAGAGACAGGAGAAGACATACAAGGAATCTTAAAAAGATTAGCATGGTTTCTATGTGCAGCAGGTAAGGAGTTGAGCTTGGCAGAAGAAAAGGGAGGACCAGGGTTGGGAGAGATGACCCCTACAGAGAATAGCAGGAGAACGGAGAGAGTCTGCAAATGGTTAAGTGATTTATAAGAGTGACTTTTGTGTTGAGTAGTGGGATGAGATGGTTTAAGGTGATTCAGGAAATTGAATAGTGCATAGGAGCTGTACATGGGCGAGGGAAGGAGAGAGGGACTGATATGGATAGAGTTAACCAAAGGCATAAATGAGCGGTAAGATTGTAAACAAAAAACAGCTACTAAGATGAGTGAGGCAGTAAACATGTGGTTTTTGGAAAACAGTTAAAATGTTAAATGTAACAATTTTAATGTATGCAAGTTTGTTTGTTTAATCCATATAGCTTACCTGTCCCTTACCCTGTCTAACCGCCATGTATAACTGCAGTGACATTTTGACAATATGACACTAAAGGCCCTTTTACACCGGCCGACAATTGGCTGTTGCAGTGAGTGCCGATCAACGAGACATCGTTGATCGGCGCTCGTTTGCACTTGTCACACGGAGCTATGGATGGGGACGAGCTCCAATCGCTCGTCCCCATACGTTATTATCATGACTTCCACTGCGCTCGGAAAGGAAGATGGGTAAGAATGTGTCATTAGTTTAGTAACAGGGGCCCATGTATTTCATTACATAAGCCCCAGTTACTATAGTGAACTTTTATAGATGCGGTGTGGGCGGCCGCGGCCTGGTAGCAATTGCGACCACTGTGGCCCAAATGTGGTAGTCGCCGGGAATCCGGGGCACTGGGCCAAAGATCCAGGGCTTGGGCCCCGAAGGCCCGATGCTAGCGACGCCCCTGCCCTGACGTCAATGTCCATATATGGACAGTGACCTGAGGGGTTTCCTCTAGGAGCGGAATCCACAGCCAGATTATCGGCAATGGAGATTCTGCTCAATCAGTAGCCACTGACATCACTGTCCATATATGGACAGTGACGCCAATGTTTCCCCGAGCACGGCGCTTAAAGTAGCGCTGTGTCCCGGGGAGTCCTCGGCGAGTGGAGGAGCTCCCTCTGCTCCTGTGCTCTGACTGAACTAATTCTGAAGCAGGGATCTGATGGTTCCCTGCTTCAGTACTGGGCTCAACTGTATCTGAGTCCTGAGGACGCAGATACAGTTAACAGTGGGATACACGCCTGGTCGCCCGGGAGAGTGGGACACTGCCCATAATCTGGGACTGTCCCGCTGAATCCAGAGCGGTTGGGAGGTACGCATACAGGTCGATTTACTTGCAGTTTTATGTGAAACCAAAGATAAAACATATAGCAATGATTCGGACCAAATTATACACTTTGAAGCTGTACTGCACCTGATAAACTCAGCACTACTATATCTGTGCTAAATAGGAAAATATTTCCAGAATTTAATTTATGAGTTACACCTTTCACTACCACAGTACAATAATAGTCATTGCACGGGTCATGACATGTTCTTGCTCAGGAACATAATGCTGAGATAAATAAAGATTGTCACTTGTGTAAACTATTAATTTGGGACATGTGATCATGATAAGGCAGATACCTAGTCTGGTAATTTGTGTATGTACTTATAGATCAGCTCTTGGACTGATTATTTTAACATTACTATTTGTGAATATAAGCATCATACGTATCAGTATAACCAAAAAATTGGCGTCAGGGGCTTCTCCTGGAGCGGAATCCCTGGCCAGAGCGTCAGCAAATGGGATTCCGCTCAAGGAGTAGCCGCTGATGTCACTGTCCATATATGGACAGTGACATCAGGGCTTCCCTCTAGGAGCGGAATACCCGGCCTATGCTCTGGCTTGGGATTCTGCTCCTAGAGTCCCAATAGCGCTATCTACAGGGGGGGGTGCTAACTTCAAGGGGGGTGTGGCACTTTCTACGCGGACACAGTGACACTATATATGGGCACTGGCATTTTATATGTGGGCACTTGCACTAGGGGCAGCTTTGGGGGCATTATACTGTATAAGGGCATCTAGGGGGCATTATACTGTATGGGGACTGCTATGGGGCATTATGCTGTGTGGGGGCAGCTATGGGGCATTATGCTGTATGGGGGCTTTAAGCTGTATTGGGCAGCTATGGGGCATTGTACTGTATGGGGGAATTAGTTTGGCCATTATCCTGCATTAGGGCATCTGTGTGGGGATTGTACTACATGGAGGCTCTGTGTGGGTATTAAACTGCATGGGAGAATCTGTGTGGGCATTATATTGTATGGGGCATCTGTGTTGGCTTTATACTGTATAGGTGTATCCATGGGGGCATTATACTGTATGGTGACAGCTAGAGGGCATCATACTTTGTGGGAAGCACTATGGGAGCATGATACTGTATGGGCTGAACCAGGTGTGTGTGGGTGGGGATTGGGTGGGATTAGAGGCATAGCTTAAATTAAAAAAAAATGTCCTCTTTTTTTGTCCCTCTTTGTGATACTTCAAAGTTGGGTGGCGTGCGCGTGTGTGTGTGTGTGTGTGTGTCTGTGTGTCAAACTTATTATTTCACTTTTCAGTACAGAGATATTTTTAGAAAGGCTTTGTGCAGCTATATCAAAACTAGATGGGATAATGATGAGCAGGATATTTATTACAACAGAGAAAGCCATGTGTTCACAGCTATTCAGAACAAACACATTTGTTCTCTGAAGTTTCCCAAAATATCTTCTGAACATAGTCTTTTGCTATTCTCTCCTTCAATGCATTGTCATAGGTCACCTAAGTAGATATGTTACCAGTAATAGCATTGGAAGATGATTATAAGAAGATTTTGGAGCATTGGCCAATGGTAGTCAGTGCAGGGTGGTGAAGGTAGAGAAAGAAACCCTGCATATTTTTATTGGTATAGAATAGACCTACAATAAATATAATCTGCTGGTATTCTAAATCCATTTAAATAAATATAAAGCTGTTGACATTTCCCTGACATGCTACCATATGTGTAAACCTACAAGAGACCTCAAACAAAAGAACAAGGGAGTCCCCACTGAACTGTAGAACAGGGAACATAGCACCCAATTGGAAAGTAAGAATATATATCTACCACGTATCATCAAAAATATTAATCTTTATTAATAATAAATAACAATACATGGTATCACATAAATATATATAGATGAACTCAGAAAAACAGGTCATATACGAAGAGCAGCATCAGTGAGGTATAGATGTAAATATACCCAGGGGTAAACAGAACAACCCATCTCAAACAGAACGTCCAATGCTCTAAATCACCATAAAATACAAAGCATTTATTGCTAAACAGCAATGGCCAGATAGCCAGATATAATACTAATAGGTGTGTGAAGATAAATGATTAAGGTAAGACCTAAATGCAGCAATATAAATGTAAGCTAGAATTTATCTAAGTGAATCATCAAAAATGAGTAACCGTACCTAAAGACATGGTAGAGGGAGGAGGGCACGCCAGGAGATGTGGTACAGAAAAAACGCCTCGACGCGCGTTTCGCCTAAGACCTAAGACGAAGTTGGTGTTGCTGTTTAGCAATAACTGCTTTGTATTTTATGGTGAGTTCATCTATATATATTTATGTGATGCCATGTATTGTTATTTATTATTAATAAAGATTTTTATTTTTGACGATACGTGGTAGATATATATATTTACTTTCCAATTGGGTGCTATGTTCCCTGTGCTTTTTGTGCTTTTAGGTTATGCTACCATATGTGGCCATTACTGTAAATCTTAAAAGGGCTTTTTCCACCTTAGACATTTATGTTATATCCATGATAGGGGTTCCGAGCACAGTGCCGCCAGGTGCGGTGGCCATCAGCTGCTGAATCCAGGCAGGAATTAATTGGAGAAATGGCCATACATCTGTATTCTCCATTCAAGGTCCTCTAGGACCCCCACCTATTAGGAGAACGGGAGTTTGCTCAGCTGTTTC
Organism: Rhinoderma darwinii; assembly: GCF_050947455.1. Lineage (NCBI taxonomy): Eukaryota > Metazoa > Chordata > Amphibia > Anura > Rhinodermatidae > Rhinoderma > Rhinoderma darwinii. Next base: position 47,219,167 of record NC_134699.1, read on the forward strand.
CTAACCTGCGTAAACTTGAATAGCGAGTGCTGCACAGATGCCCATCTTTAGTCTCCTCCTAGATGCAAAGTACACCAGCTGTCTCATCTAGTTTCAAGGGGTAATAGAGATATCGGATGACCGAAAAGGTAGATTAGAGACCATTTTCTGCCGACTGTCGGCATGAATAAGATTGACAGACATCAACCGAAGACAGATATATGTGGAAAGCTGATCTAACGTGTTGGATTTTTTCTGTTTTGTGGTGTACAGTTCTACATCCCATCAATAGAAGCCAAGACCAGGCCACAGATTAAAGCAAAGATTGATTGGTGATTTGTCATTTTAACTTATGGTGTTGTTGTCCAAAATGAAAACCTTCACAGAATGACCATGAAAGACAACAGTTCAGAAAACAGCCATCTGAAATCCTTACTATATGACTAGCTTCAGTGCCAAAACTGACTCATGGGTCTTTAAAGAGGCTCTGTCACTAGTTTATTAATTCCCTATCACCTAACTAATCTAATGGGCACTTTTCAGCTGATAACTGCAGGGTGATTTGTTTTAAAAATCGTTTATTATTTACAAAGTTATGAGCATTTTTCTAAATATGCTAATGAAAGATTAGAATCTCATCTTTCATATGCCATCAGAACCGCTGTTCTAGTTGGGCCACAGCCCGAGATATAACTGTTTGAATTGATCCCCCTTCCCTCTAGACCAGGGGTCAGGAACCTTTTTGGCTAAGAGAGCCGTAAACGCCACATATTTTGAAATATAATTCCGCGAGAGCCGTACAATATGTTTAAAGGGCCATTGACAGATCAATCGCTCCAATGTTCACTTAGTACAGCAAGGAATGCTCCTCCCTGCTGTATAAAGCCACAACTGGACTGAAACAATGGTAATTAGCAGTAAAAAAATTAAATAAATAACTTACATTGTGAGCTTGCGATGCATGACATCAGTCCAGCAGTCTGGCTTCTTCTTTTTCCTGCGCATGACTGGAAGCTGGCATTCTTCCCACCTGATGTTGAGAGAATGCCAGCTTTGAGGCATTCGCAGAAGAAAGAAGCTGGAATGTTGGACATGTCACACAACGCATTGTCAGTTATGTCAATTATCTATTTTATTATTTTACAGCGAATTATTGTTTAGGTCCAGCGGTGGCTTAGTGCAGCAGAGAGGAACACTCCTTTGTGTACTAAGTGACCGCTGGAGCAATTGTATCTGTCAGTGGCCCTTTTAAAAGTGTTGGTCTTACAGAAAATGAACAAAAAAGAGAGGCTCAGACCCATCTGGGAGACCTCCAGAGCTGTAATAAAGCGCTCAGAACAGATTTTTGCCCTGATAGTGGTCCTTTAAATCAGTTTCTTATGCCCACAAGAGATTAATTTAAAGCCCCCAAGAGTGTAATATGGGTGGCAGATGTTTTTTAAGGCCATATTTTTATTTTTTTTTGGGGGGGGGGGCTATATTATGGATTATGTGGGATTATTTTCAGGGGTGAAGTGGGAAGGGGGGGTTGGTGGGACACACTGTATTACACAGCCCCTTTATTGATGCAGCTCACTGCTGCTGACCATGAGGCTGTGTAACAATTTCCATGTTATAATGTTCACCTTCAAAGCAGCAGCACAGCCAGGGGTTTCTGGAACGTCCAAGGGAGACACAAGGGAGGAGGCAGATGCCGCTTCACTAGGGGACGCAGGTGCGTGCTTGCAGACGGCGCGGCTATGCAGGGAGTTATGGGAAATGTAGTCCATGCTCCCTGCCGCTCACCACTGCCGCCAATGCTTATCAGGCCATCAAAGAACTACCGTATATGTCGGCGTATAAGACGACTGGGCGTATAAGACGACCCCCAACTTTTACCCTTAAAATATAGAATTTAAGATATACTCACCATTTCGTGCAGGAGCGCTTCACTATGGCCATCGGCGGCAGGACCCAGGACTCTCTGTCTCTTTGAACTCGCGCATGCGCAGATAGGCGAGGTACATGATGGGGTTAATTACTATTAATGTGAGGAACATGGAGGGTAAATTCATCGCACCTCGCGCCTCACATTAATAAGTGAATGAAAGCCGTGTTTATTTCATTTTTTTACAGCGTACACATCATAAATGATGCAAAAACATTGTTGTCCGCGCCATTACTGAATGTGTGTATTTTATGTATTGAGACTTATTTTAATGTTTATTGTAAAAAAGGTGAAGGTGTATATTTTTTTAAAAATGTAACCATACTTTGTTTTTACTTTATTTTTAAACTTTAATGTACTGACATATATCAGATATGTGCCAGTACATTAGCCTGTGGAAGGATAGCACACAGACATATATCAGATATGTGCCAGTACATCAGCCTGTGGACAGATAGCACACAGACATATATCAGATATGTGCCAGTACATCAGCCTGTGGACAGATAGCACACAGACATATATCAGATATGTGCCAGTACATCAGCCTGTGGACAGATAGCACACAGACATATATCAGATATGTGCCAGTACATTAGCCTGTGGACGGATAGCACACAGGCAGTTGTTAGGACATACTTGGGTATATCCTAACAACAAGAGATATGGTCAGACAGCCCTGGGGTCCGTCAATAGACCCTGGGCTGTCTGCCTATATATGGTATGGCCCTCGATCGCGTCACAGGAATTCCCTGTGATGCGATCCAGGGGCATCCCCCCTTCTCACTTTCCCCTGAATGCTGGTCAGCTGTGATCGCAGCATTCACGGGAATAACGGCGGAGATGAGAGGTTCTCTGATCTCCGGCGTTATAGAGCGGGGCTGCGGCTGTGTAATACAGCCATTGCCCCGCTCCTGACAGGAAGTGCGCGCGCGGTCAGCATGAGGAGATGCGGCCAGCGCTGCACTAATGAGCGGCAGTTCAGGCACTGAAGACAACATGGGGGTGCTTTGTAGCGCGCCCGCCATGTTCTGTCTTCAATGCCGCAGATCATTAGTGCAGCGCCGGCCGCATCACATGATGCTGACCCCGCGCGCATATGTCAGGACTCAGGAGCGGGGCTGTGGCTGAATTACACAGCCGCAGCCCCGCTCTCATAGTCATGTGTACTATACTGAGCTGTGCGGCTGCAACGTGCATCCCTCCCATAGACAGGTAGGAGCCCTGTCTGCGAGCCAGATACGGCCATCAAAAGAGCCATATCTGGCTCGCGAGCCATAGGTTCCCGACCCCTGCTCTAGACTGTCTCTCATACTGTGTGTGAAGCAGCTTCAAGCTGATTGGACAGTGTCAGAGGCTGTGAGGTAGCTCCACCCCAGGAGAATCGCTGCTGTTACCTCCCAGTTGTCTAGTAAAGGCTCATTTACATATTTTGTAAAAAGCTCATAACATTTAAAATAATGTTTTGTGACACAATTTTCACTAGCATTATCAGGGTGGCAGCGCTTATTAGATTATCTAAGAGATGGGGCATTACTAAACTAGTGACAGATCCTCTTTAAGCATGAAGTAGTAAGTTGAAGAACTTTTGATATTCATGTTGCGGATATACAACCAACAATCACTTATTCAACAACTGAATACCATGATGAAATAATCTATTATTATAAGTATAAACCCAGTGATATGGTAACATGGCCTACGTGTAACGCTTACTCCCTGTGAGAGTCTTTTCTAGTCTTCTACTTTCCATAACATCAATTTCCACATCAAATAGGAGTTATGAGATGTTCTCCGAGAAAATTCTGGCCACCATACTACAGACAGTAGTCTGAGGCATTGTCCGAGACCTGTGAAAATCCGAGGGCAGGGTCAATAGAGTAATTTTCATATAATTTACTGTTGTTCAAACGGGGGAGTACAACAGTAAAATAAATTGTTAGCTTCAAGGCTAAGTGGTGAATGTCACATACATGGAACACAATGTTACAGATCGAGCTGGTCAACCTGGTCAGGAGACACTACAAATGCAGGGTTAACGTGATTTGGACCTTTTAGAATTCACTTACGTGTAAAATAAGGGTTAAAAGATTAACAACGGTTATCACTTCTCATGCCAATGTGCAAACACGACATGCATCTGAAAAGACAGAAAAGGCACTAATATGATAAGTAATGGTACACACAATACAGAGTCACTAGTATTAAATACATATTTACCATGTTTTGCTTACACAGTGGATGGGAAAGGAAAGAGTAAGTGTCAGCGTTATCATAAAATAATATTACTAGATTATAATAAAATAATACAAGGTACATACAATCTTGATAAAGATTTCACTGATCTGGCAAACATTTGGCAAATCTTTCCCCTACTGGACAGGTTACTGTTAGAGACGGCAATAGTAGGGCAAACTGGGTGATTGCCCAGAACCCATATTACCCCATTGCGGCAAGGCAACAGAGCGAACCACTAAACCAATGTTTCCAAATCACCATTAACGCACAGTATTGTTATGACCCAAAGATGGAGATCATTAAATTAAATGTAATCGTATTAGCAATGAAGTTCTATAGAAAAAGTCAGATTATTTTCATCACTTGTAATAATGATAATTTTTTTGAATCAACCACCACTTTTTATCAACAACAATAATTTGTTTGCTGCATTTGCGTGGGACAATTATAATTCCGATCGCTCAGAAATGTACAAATTGTCACGATAATTGATATGGTTTAACAGCTGAATGCAATCAGATTGAGACAGACTGACAATTCAGTTTCCTGCCACAACAGGACATTACTGGGAAAGGTGAGTAACCACTAGATATCAGGTATTTAACCCCTTCACTATCCTAATCCACCAGGAATATTACCATTAATCCCCTTTAGCATCCCAGATGATAAATGAAACTTAAGGACTCATGCACACGACAACGCCGCATGCACAAACTCCGTATAGCGGCACATGAAGTTACAAACCCAATGGCCCTGACCTGGTTAATTAGAGTCGTGTGTTGTTGTCCCCACTTAACTTTTTCTCTATCCCCCATCAAAGAAACCACACATGAAAAACCGAGGTTGGGTTTTATTGGCAAAAAGCAGTCGTTTATTGATTTACACAACATGAAAAGTGCAATTTAATCCAAAACATTCAGATAAAAACACAGGGAATTCTCCCCAATGGAATTCCTCCAAAAATTCACCTGACCCTACCTGGGTCAGTATGTAAATAAAACATCAATAATAATAACATAAATAAGTAAACATAAATAACATAAACTATGCCAGGGGAAGTCCTTGAAGTTAATTTTGTTTAAATTGAGGTTAGCCATCTGCAACCACCACCTTTTTACCTCCAGCCATAACCTGGCTTGGAGGCACCTATCACCTCTGCAGATGGCTCTGACCAGAAAACCACTTCAAAGGGATAACACCCTAAGAAGTCTTCCAAATATTATTCCTTTTTTTGGGGACGCCTGTGAGTCCCTCCAAACAACAACCGCCCTTTCAATCGCCAAGTCCATTCCAACCTCGTTAAGGTGCACCCTGTCGCCTTTCAAAACATTACCCTCACCCGACTCAAAGTCCCTGTGTCGCACACAAATGCCACCGTTCCTAGCTATGAAAACTGAAACAGCCGGGTACACTTTTATACGGGCCTTATTGATCCTTTCAACTGACCGCGCTAAGCAACAATGCGTCCTAGGAACTATGACGGACCAAACCCCAACCAGGATGAGAAGCCCACATAGTAGGTCATGCTCAATGTCCCGGACAAGTTTGCGAAATTAGCAAACACCCAATATGTAAAGCCAGAATCTCAGGAACCTGGTCCAGCTGCGCGTATGTGTGAAATTCAGGTAAAACCCGGCTCCATAGCATACCTCTAAATCCCCGCGAGTGCAGTACTGCGTCGTCCCGTGGGATCCTCAGCTGGCGACCATCTGGTTGAACATCCGCCCTTAGGGCGCCCCAGTGCACATATGAGTGACCTAATATCCACATCAAACACGGGTGCTAATCTGAAACAAAAAGAAAACATATTACGCACACTCATAAGCAAACACACCACGACCACAACAGCACAACACACCACCATACAGAACCGTCAAAATACAGACAACCAGAACATCAATTATAACACATGTGGGCGAACATAAGTACGAAACATGTTGGATTCTCACCACCCAGTAGGTTGAACTCCCTCCTCATCCAACCCCCACCACACCACTTCGGTCGCCACACTGATGTGGAAGGAATGGGAAGCGTACTTGTCAGAGCTGACAGACATTTCTTAAATACGGCCCAAAATTGGAATCCGGAAAGAAAAGTACCATCTTCGTGACGGCGCAAAGATAAGTCAGATAAGCCGACTCGTGGCCTTAATTCTCACATGCAACGGACAGGGCATACTACTAACCTCGGAAGAGCAAATAGAACTATTCGCTTACCACGACCTAGTTGGTCCATTTTAGACCGACGTAATAACATTTCCAGTCTTTCCTGACATAAATCTGCATCATCCTGTCTTAGACACCCCGCACGAGATGTACTCGGAGAGACCAAATCACCCAGTCTGAGAGCTCAAAAAAACGTGAGTGAAAAGCGAGGCGGAACAACTGAGCCTCAAAAGACGAACAACATACCTTTTCCTCTGCAGCCCCCAATGAGCAGTGAAGATTAAATGAAACAGTCCGCCTGTGATCTAACTCGGCTCTGCCACGCCGTAAATCTTTCAATGCCTGTCCTACCAAAAAATCATTCATCACATCCTTCATACCCCACAATTTAAAACCAGAAGCTAATGCCGACACAAAACTATTGACTTTATCAACAGGGAAAACCCGCCTCATATGCGTCCCCTAGCCAATACAACAAAGACACCAACGTCGACCCCGCCAAAGATCTCTTGATCAACCTTCCTTCTGCACGAAAACCAGCTCCTAAGATGATCCGGGCAGGCTGTGCCGATCGGTTCCGCTCCCAGTGCCAGTTGTCAAAAACAATTCCACTGCGAGCGAGAAAGAGCGTCAGTGATACAATTGTCAAAAACCAGCACATGCGCAGCGCTGCTATCACCCATGTATTCAATGACAAACAGACTAGTACTAAATGACGTAGCAATTGCACCACAGGTGGCGAGGACGCAGAGATGTTATTAATAGCCAAAACTACACCCAGGTTGTCGCGATGGAAGCGAACCTTCTTGTACATGAGCCTATCCCACCAAATGATCAAGGCAACCACGATGGGGAAAAGCTCGAGAAGGGCCAGGTTTCTCGTAAGACCACTTAACACCCAGCTCGACAGCCAACTCCCCGCACACCACTGACCCCTGCAGTAAGCGCCAAAACCTCCCGCTCCCGCTGCATCAGTGAAGAGGTCCAAATCACATGTATCGAGCAGCCGTGACATCCAGAGATCGACCATTATAGGGGAAATCATCCCACACGAGCAAATTGGCCCGATGTTCAGCACCCAGGCGCGTAAAATGATGTAGTTCCTGCACACCCGCCGTAGCAAATGCCAATCGCCTACAAAAAATTCTCCCCATCAGCATGATACGACATGCAAAATTTAGCTTCCCCAACAGTGACTGCAGATTGCGCAAGGTAATTTTTCTTATATGGCATACACGCCGCACTTTATGACAGAGAGCACAAAATTTATCCTCGAGAAGTCTACATTTCATCGCAACGGAACCTATTTCTATTTCTGTTTTTTCAGGCCCAAGAGGGACCCCAGAGTCCCTTGTGACCTTTTGCAATGTATACAACAGGTTATCGCAAACAGGGGAGCCGCTAGGGCCTATGCATAAAAAAATCATTGAGATAATGAATCAATGAATCAACCCCAGCTACCCCCTTCGTTACCCATTCCAGAAAGGAACAAAAGGCCTCAAAGTACATGCAAGAAAGGGAGCACCCCATAGGGAGGCAACGATCAACATAAAGACCTCCGTTCCAGAGGCACCCTAAAAGCCGTTGACTCTCAGAATGACCGCCTGACTAACCCTACCAGCCCGCCTGACTAACCCTACCAGCCTGCCTGACTAACCCTACCAGCCTGCCTGACTAACCATACCACTTTATCGATGAATGTGTATACCACCGAGCACAAATCGGGATAAATGCCATCGTTAACCGACGACCCTTTGGGGAAAGAGAGATGCTGGATCAAACTAAATTTATTGGGCTTGCGCTTCGGCACCACTCCTAACAGGGAAACTAAAGATCCACCACAGGTGGCCTGCCATACGCCCCAAAGACACCTCTTTTTGAAGTTTTAAGGAAACAACTTCGAAATGCTGATAAGCAAACCAAAGATTCTGATGGGTCATTGGAACCAGATGAGGGGGGCGGGATAACGAAACCAAAACAAAAACATCTGATATTGTGTCTGGCCTATTAGATAAGACCAGATCTAGCACATCATTTCCTCTGGTTAATTTATCAACCAACTGAGCAAAATAATTGTCTGGAATTGTGTATAAAAACGTACAGCTTTTAGCACATCCAGCGGCCTCTATGTCCCAATTAATGTCAGGACAGTTAAAATCCCCCATAATAAGGACCCCATTATTATTTGCTGCCTTTTCTATTTGATGCAACATTTCATCCTCAGTCTGTTCCGCTATGTTCGGGTGGCTTATAACAAACTCCAATTAGCAGTTTACTGTTATTGCCTCTTCAATGAATATTTACCCATAATTACTCCGCACTGTCACAGTCATCCCTCAATGTCTTCATTCGACACTGGTCTTAGGCTGGATTTTACAAACAGATAAATCCCTCCAACTTTTCTATCCTTTCTAAATGCGTTGTAGCCCTCAACATTTGTTACCCAGTCATGCCTCTCATCCAGCCAGGTTTCTGTTATGCCCACTACATTATAATCTATGTCGGTCATTAGTAATCTCCAACTCGTCCATTTTTTTTGCAAGACTTCTTGCATTCACCAGCATACATTTGATCTTACCAACACCTTTATTTTTCTTAGGCTGTATTCAGACGAACGTGGCGTTTGTGCGCGCGTGAAAAACGCGACGTTTTGTTTGCGTTGTAGTTGCGTGTGGCATCCGTTTGGCCAGCGTGATAGCGTATTTAACGCGCGTATGGCATGCGTTTTTTACGCGCGTCCAAACAACGGAGGGTGGAGTAATGGAGAGGCCAGCCTACAAAAAGACACCTTCTCCAACACCTGCTTGATGTGAGCACATGGTGGCATCAAGATTTCACGTTTCCTCTAACTTTGGCCCGTGTTAGTAGGTTTTTGGGTTGTTTTACACGCCAAAAACAACAATATGCCCTTGACTCCGCTGGGCCGTGTGCTGCTAGCATGGATGGTTTCTAGGAGATTTGGTGAACGGCGACCCATGCTTCCTGAGGGAATCGGGAGAAGAGGGAGGATTTGGGTTCATCCACTAGTGGCCCAGCGCACCACCAAAGGCCATTTTCATACTCTATATGAGGAACTTCGCAGCCATCCCGAGAAATTCCGGTCGTTTTGCCGCATGTCTGTGTCTACTTTTGATATTCTACTGGACCAGATTCGCACTGGAATAACCTACACGGACACAAATATGCGGCGCTGCATTTGCCCCGAGGAGCGACTCCTTGTGACGTTGAGGTATGTGGGTTTAAAACTATAGCAGCTTACAGGCTGGTGTGTGGTTGCCATGTCCTACAGCACGCTTATTTGTGTGGTGTGTTTTTGCATCTCGCCCATGTAGATTTCTAGCTACCGGAAACAGCTATCATTCGATCCATTTCGAATTCCTTCTGGGAGTGAGCACTATTTCGGCCATTGTCACAGCCACCTGTGTTGTCTTGTGGGTGCGTTTGAAGACCACAGTGATGCCGCAGCCGACGACAGACCACTGGCTTTCGATAGCATCTGACTTTAACACCACCACCCAATTTCCTAATTGTATTGGTGCCCTCGACGGGAAGCATATTAGGGTCAAGAAGCCCCCCCCACTCAGGATCCCGATTCTATAACTACAAACAGTTTTTTTCTATCGTCTTGTTGGCCTTGTCCGACAGCAATTATTGTTTTACCATTGTACATATAGGGTCCTATGGAAGCTCAGCTGATGCCCGCATCTTCCGTACATCCCGGATGGGCCAACGTCTGATGGGCAATCTGCTCTCCGTGCCGGTGCCGAACCACCTGCCTGGCTCGCAAGGACCACCAGTCCCTTATGTGATTGTGGCAGATGAGGGTTTTGGACTCACAAGTCAAGTAATGCGCCCATTTGCTAGAAGAGGCTTGGATGACCGGCGGCGCATATTCAATAACTGCCTTAGCAGAGCAAGGCGATGTGTGGAATGTGCATTTGGCATAATGGCCTCCAAATGGCGTGTTTTCCTCACCACCATGCAACTGACGCCGCAAAATGTCACCCGTGTCATCCAAGCGTGTGTGGTGCTTCATAATTTTGGTCGTATACATGATGCAGGTTGTGATGCAGAATATATTCGCCAAAATGTTACCTCAACAACCATTCCGCTGCCACTTCCACTTGGAAGGGCGCAAACCTCTGGAATTAGAATACGCGACATATTTGCTCAATATTTTGACAGCCCCGAAGGAGCTGTGCCATGGCAGGAGGATGTTCTGTGAGGCCTGTCCTAGTCACGATAAGTGTGCCACTGTATCATTAGTTATGTTAATTTGTGCTTCTTTGTGGAGGGCATATTTTGATTCTGCACTCGCAAGACATGAGGACCCTTGACGTGGGTTGCGAGCTTATGTCTTTGTTGGATTACCTTTTTACGTGACATCTCTTGTAGACACATTGGCTTTGGAGGCCGGATGGCTTAGCCCCTGAGCACTATTTGCATGCAAAAAACCATTTTTTTTCCATTTCACACAGAACTGCAATGCAGGCGAGGGCAATATGAGGAATGGAGGTAAACCACCAAAGACAAACTAATACCTCTATCATGGCATGCTACAAACTTGCTCCACCGTCCCAATGTGGGAACATTACCTAAAATAATGTTTGGGGGAACCTGGGTACCAACACATAAATGGAGGCAAACACAAATAATGAAACGTGCTAACAACATAACCATTTAATCTGGTATTTCAAACGTAAACACTGAGCAGCATCCAGCTGTCATAAAAACATATCCAACGCACCAACATGATGCTACAGAAATAAACTGTGACTTCCATGTTTACAGTCCCACATAGAAACACGCGGCATCGGCCTACACAATTCTATAAGTCCTGATACATGTGTGAGGGAGACTGGTGGCTCTGCATCTCAGCACCACTATACTGTCCCTGGGACTGCTGAGGATGTTCCTCACCAGCATAGTGGTGCTGATACTGAGGGTTTAGCCCTGCCGGGGGGCCCTGGACAAAGGGAGGCTGGGGTCTGACGTAGGGGGGGAAAGTGCGGTCAAGAGGCACCACATGACCTGGTGACATTACCCTCACCATCGGCCGTTGGTACTGTGGCTGTTGAAAGGTGTGAGCAGGCTGGGAAGGGAGAGGAGCAGAAGAGGTCAGACAATCTTCAGGCAATCCACGCCATTGCTCTACTACCTGGAAGCATTGCCGTGGATTGTTAGGAGGAGTGGCAGAGTCAATAATAGCGAGGATCGCCCCTTGGACGCGTGCCATCCGGTAGTCCGGTACTCGCCGAAGTAGTGGCGCTATGGTACGCCCAAAAGCGTCACATCCATCCTCCTCCAAACAGCGCCTAAGGTACTCCAGGACTCTCGCGTCCACGTTGGCACCTGCTGGGGCAACCTGGGTGCGCCGGCGTCTGGCTGGTGGCGTCCATGGATTGTCCAGGTCCACTGGCAGCTGGGGTTGGCTGCTTAACTGTGTGGCAGCTTGGGTTTGTGTACGGTCGGGGGTCAAGGGCAGCACGGGATGTTGTTCGGTGACCTGGTGCGCCTCCACATGGCCAGCCTCCTCCTCCGTGTCATTCAGATTATCACTGCATCTGCCAGAAACATTTATCGTTACTCATTTTACCATGTCCACAAGGGCCATACAGCTTTTTATACAGGCTATGCAGTGAACACACACATGTCATCAATGTAATGTCAGTACTTACAGTCGCATCTCCATAATGTCCTTGAGAAACATCAGCTGTTTCATATATATATAGGGCCTTTTTTTGGACGCCCCATCCCCACTTCGCCCTTTGTTTCCATATTCCCTCCTAAACTGATCCCGACAGCTCCTCCACCGTGTTTTGACATCATCAACTGGACATAGGAACAGGAGACAGACACCAAAATGAGACCATCTGACCGTATGGACAACTTCACTTGTCACAAACGTTGCTATACGTAATACACAACGACACACTAAACACTGGCCTATACATTATGCAGTGCCACACGCGCGACCAAGCACTGTACAGAACATATGAAACACAAGGCTATACACGATAGCATGGGCGATTGCATCAGCATTAATTTAGATCAGCACTTACCTATGGTTTTGCGGTCTCTTGTGGTACTTTTTTCCCACTCCTGCCCAAATAGGCTATGCGCCACCTCATCCCAGGCTATCTCCTTGCCCGTGCGGTCGTGGTAGGCCTCATCATTCGTGTTCCACAACTGGAGTCGGTCATGGACCAAGCAAATAAGTTTCTCCACATCACACGCACGTGGCATTGCTGCAGATGTGTGTTGAAACTGTGCGCATGTGCTCAGAATGTGAAAAGGCACTTCCTGGTGTGTAGTTGTTTTGTCTAGTCTGCTCAACTCATTTACATAGACTTAACAAGTGCTGCGTGAAAAACGCTGTGCGTATGGAGGTGCTTGCGTGTGCCCTGCGTTGTTTTCACGCACCCATTGACTTCAATGGGTGCGTGATGCTTTGAAAACGCTGAATCAACGGACATGTCGTGAGTTTTTTGCAACGGAGCAACGCTGCGCAAAAAACGCTGCCATGTCTGCACGGCCCCAGTGACTAATATAGCTACGGGCAACGCACGTGAAAATCACGCGCGTTGCACGCGCGTATTTTACGTTCGTCTGAATAAAGCATTAGGTCCATATTTATTTCTAGTCACCTCCCTACTCGGCTTGCTAACCCCAGCCCCCAATAAATCCCCATTACCCCTGCTGTATCCCATTCTCTATGTACACTGTCTAACCCTGCTTGTGTATCCCCACCCTCCCTCCACCAGATCCTAGTTTAAGATCCTCCAACCGTCTAACCATTCTTTCCCTCAGCACCGCTGCACCCTACCCATTTAGATATAGCCCGTCCCTACCATAGAGCCTGTAGCCGACAGCCCAGTTCGCCACAATCGCAAACACTTCCTTCCTGCACAAATTTCTAAGCCACTTATATAACTACCTAATCCCACCCTGTCTCTTTCTAGTGAAGCTTGTGGCACTGGTAGTATTTCTGGAAACACTACCAGGACTTCAGCTTCTCTCCTAGTTCCCTAAAATAATTTTTAAGGCCTTTCCAACCTCTCACTGACTTTGTCATTGGTACCAGTGTGTACCATAACTGATGGGTCGTCCCCAGCCTCACCCAGCAATCTGCCTATTTGATCCGCAATATGCCGAACCCGAGCACCCGGCAGACAACACACTGTTCATCATTCACAGTCTCATTGACAGATGACCCTATCTGTCCACCTAATAATAGATTCCCTACCACATGCGTCTGTCGGACATTTGCTGCACTCCTACTCCAATCCTTCCTACAGCAGTCATTGTCCCGGTTGCTAGGAGCTGTAAACTCCTAATTCCTAAAACTCAATTTTTTTAACTTTTTGAGATACAGCCTCTTAGAAGCTGTATCCTGCGCCCAAACCTGAATCCATCTGGTCAGCTGGACTGACGACTTCAGTGACAGCAGGTCCTGAGTGTCTCTGACACGCAGGATAAAGCTGCTATCCATCTCATCTACGTTCATATCTTAGATGTGATCGATAACAGGTGGATCCTGCGTGTCAGAGACTCGCAGGAACCGCTGTCACCAAAGCTATCAGTCCCACTGACCAGATGGAGTCGAGTGTGAGTGCAAGATACAGCTCCTATGTTTCCAGGACACATAGAAACTCTAACTCAAAAAGTTTTAAAAAAAAAGGAAAAAATTGTTCATTAGGTTTATATAGCCTTTAGGCACTGTTTAAGCAACTTCTTTTTATTGCAGTTCCTTCGAGTACAATCTGACAATTGAACCAAAAAACTCATGTTATATTTGATGTTTGCTCCTGAACGCTGCTATCCCTGCTGTTGACATGTGGTAGGCGGCTTTCAGGATGTATTAGGTGTCATAGCGTGCAGGAGATTTTCCATGTTACCTTTAAAGAAGGATTAGAATTTGTAATGTTTTCCTTATACCATTCACTGAAGGTGTACGTGCCCTATAGCCTTCCAAAATCGCGGCTGGTGTTCACCCCAATCTTTCACCGTCTATTGTTTTATATTTTATGGCAGCTATAAGCCGATATAACTTTGTTTTAAAATTCCAATACAGCTTTTTTTTTTTGCAATTAAAGAGTCAATGGCAGATGTATGAAACTGCAAAATCTTAGTCATGTAAAGGTCCTCTTACACGGTCCGTCCTGGGCCGTGTAAATGAGTACCGATCAACGAGACAGCTCACTGATCGGTGCTCGTTTGCTCCTGTCACACGGAGTTATGTATGGGGACGAGCAGTCGTTACTCCGATAGCTCGTCCCCATCCATTACTATTATCATGTCGGCAGCGCGTCCCCGTTTACACAGGAAGATGTGCTGCCCACAACAAAAAATATTCACTTCTAAAAGGATACGATCAGCAGATGAACGTATGATCATTCATCTGCTGATCGCTGCCCAGTTTACACAGCGCAATTATCGGCAACGAGCATTTGCCGATAATTGGTCAGTGTAAAAGGGCCTTTAGTCTGGAGCATATGCACTCTTCAAATTTGCATGCCAAACGTAATGCCTGAATACAATGTGATTTTAGTCTAACTTTTTTAAACCCTTAGGACCCTTTTTAGGATAACATGTGAACAACACAAATTTAACCTTACTTGGATGACAGACACTATGGGCATTAATAGTTAAGTTTCTGGATATATGTATACATATGGTAGTCACTTGTTACGGTCTGGTTCCTATGATACCTAGAGAAAGAACCAACTAAACGGCACAAGTCACCTACTGTATAGCAGCTGGTAGGGAGAGAGCGAGCTGGATCGCGGCAGAATAAGTATGTTACATCACTATAGCAGACAGGACTAATGCAGAGATGACAAGCTCTCACACTGTTATTCTCACTTCATCTATCCTGTCTTTCCCCTCTTACTTTATTCCATCGGTGAACCAAGATGAGGCCCCAACCTGTTCCTCAGATACATAGCTGAACAAAATCCGACACAGATGGGTGTCACAGCATTTGGCTCATTTCCTCTGGGTCCCAAATGTCACAGATCTAAGCCATGCTGTTCCATCTTAGGTTTCCCCCAGACACAAATCTCGAAACGTTCTTGCCAGCTCTCTGTGTCAGGCCAAGTTCTCCACCTTTTATCTCCTGACAGGACACAGATATAATGACTTGTCATTTGCCTGACCCCCAACAAAACAAATTCAACCGATCGTGTCAGATATTCAGAAAATGTCTATAGTTAGCCGACAATTATTAGCTGGACTCATCAGACTTTGTGGAATATGTTTTATTTTATGTTTTGCTTTACTTTCCTATATGGTTTTATGAGTAGCTAACACACGTTTCCAATACGCATAGCACCAATAGCCCAATGGAATGGAACCATGAGGGTCCAATTTCCATGCTTTGCTCTATGTGAAATTACTGTTTATAATTTACTTCTTTTGTAAAAAATGCCCCAAAAGAAGCTGGACAAGGCGAAACCCAGGGTCGGGGGGCAGGAGAGGCCTGGCATGTAACGTGGAGATTTTATATGTTTATGAGCGCTTTTTATTCTGTCACTTTGTTAGTATATGAAATAAAGTACCAAAAGATTTTATCCAATGCTGCAGTCGGCGCTATGTTTGTCTGCTTTTATCCTTTACAGAACCAATTTATGTGAAGGCTGGGAGACCCGGCAGTAGAAACACCAAGTGTGTTCTGATACTTCATCTACCATATCTAACCTCCTTGATATTCGGGATGGTGAGGAACTTTTCCTGGAGTCAGTGTGTTGAATTTTTATCTGTACAGTGTGTAGCCCCATTGGACATAATTATTATATATGTATTTCTGAGTGGATTGCTGGACTTAATTCACTGCAATTGGGCGCTCCACTGATTACAGATTAGTGCAGACCATATGTCAGTACATTATATTTTGTACACCTATGAATACCTTTTTTAATTTTTGCTAAAACAGTGTATCAGTGTGTTGGTACAACTTTGTAATTACTTTTTATTAAAAATTATTTTCATTTTTCAGATACAGCTGCTTTGTATCCTCTATACGGAGCAGCTGCATCTTGCGCTGAGACCTGAATCCGTCAGGTCAGCTGGACTGACAGGTTCATGACAGCGGGATACGCAGGATCCACCAGTTATAGATCACATCTAAGTTATGAACTTAGATGTGATCGATGACAGCTCGATCCTGTGTTTCAGAGACACACAGGACCCGCTATCACTGAACCCGTCAGTCCTGCTGACCCGACGGATTCAGGTCTCAGTACAAGATATATCTGTTGTGTATCCAGGATACAAAGCACCTGTATCTGAAAAAGTTAAAATAATTTTTAATAAAAAGTAATTACAATGTTGCACGAAACACACTGAAACTTTTTTTTTCCAAAGGTTTATATAGCTTTTAAAGGAGTTCTTCGTTGTGAAGAATTCCTATTTGTTAGTAGTTTCACTTTACAATAAGTTGATCACAAAGTGTCCCCCTGCTGGGACCCCCAGAGATCAAATGCAACCTGTGGGGAACCTAGTCTGTAAGTGTTCAGTTTACCTGCAGTGCCACCACAGTAGAAAATAAGCATTACACAGAGCCCATTCATATCAATGGTCTGTGTAAGGCAGGACAGGACTGGTCCTCCAAAGCAATAGACGCTCTTTGTATCCGCTATACACCGTGGCTAAGAGATGAGTATTCTGAACAGAGGACCACCCTCTATAAATTCAGAATTCCCTAATGGGGAATATGAAAATGTGTTTTCTAAACTAGACAACTCCTTTAACAAGATAATACCTTTTATCTGTTTTAATCATTCACAAGGATCACATTAGGCTTGCTTTCGGTGAATATTCTCCATCCATATTAAGAAATCAATGTATGATCGTGGGGCTGTCTGCTACTGCAGCTTAGCCCTGCTCAGCCTACAAGGAGGTGCTTTGCAATAGAGCACTTGGACTGTCCCCTCAATTTCATGCACAAGTCATATTGTGTTGCTGTTCATGTGTTTATGTTGGCACTGTGTCTTTAATCGTCAAGCCATGTTTAGTTGACATACAAGGGCCCGTGGGAGATGTTGGTGGGCTCTGGCCACGTTCTGCATGGGCTCCATTTGTAGGTGGAGCGAGGATATTTAGTCCACTCCATAGAACGAGTGTGTCCACTGTATAAAACAGCCAACTATTCAGTGTAGCGAGCAGGATCCAGCTCGTTTAACCCCTTAGATGCCTTAGTCAAAAGCGACTGCGGCATCTAAGCCGTTAGAAAAAGGGGGCGGCCCCCTGTGACGTTGCATTGCCTCCCCTGCAATGCAACCGCGGGGTCCTGATGGTTGGCGTCGCAGAATGGGGGCATAATGAAGGCCCCCAGGTCTGCCATCTTTGTACTCCTATGAAGCCCTGCCTCGACAGGGCTTCATTGGAGACTGTCAGTATAGCGATATACTGCAATACATTAGTATTGCAGTACATCTTGCAAGTGATCCAACGAGCGCCCGTTCAAGTCCACTAGTGCGACTAATATAAAATAAAAAAAATACAGTTGAATAAAGTTTTTTAAATATATAAAAAAAACTATAACTATTAAGTCCTCAAAAGACAAAAACAAACACAATATAAAAAAATAAAAACATTAACATATATGGTATCGCCACGTCCTTAAAAGTCAGAACTATAACAATACAACATTATTTAACCTGCACGTGAAGGCCGTAAAAAAAATAAATTAAAACACCAGAATCGCTGGTTTTTGGTGACGTCATCTCCAACAAATAATGGAATAAAAATGTATCAAAAAATCTAATGTATGGAAATAGCAACTACAGCTCGTCCCGCAAAAATAAGCTCCCACATCGCTCAATAGACAGAAAAATAAAAAAGTTATGGCTCTCAGAATATGGCGACACAAAACAAATTTTATTTTAACAATCAGTTTTTTTCCTTGTAAAACATAAAAAGTTATATACAGTAAATTTGGTATCGTCGTAATCGTATAGATCAGAAGAATAAAGTTAACAATCTCATTTTTACCACCAAAAAATGGATGAATCACTGTGTTTTTCCCATTCCACCCCACAAAGATTTTTTTTCCTGCTTCCTAGTATATAATATGGACAACAAATGGTGCCCTGAGTATCTACAACTCGTCCCACAAAAAACAAGCCATCATACGGCTATCGATGGGAAAATAAAAAAGTTATGGCTTTTGGGAATCTTGCTGGATGGTACACACCAGTTATCTTGATCTGAGCCTGCCGCGAGTGACTTGAGCCCTGACGACTAGAAGGCCTTATGTCTGCTGCAAGTGGTTATGCACCATCATGGCCGGTAGATGTTGTGGATCCTTGCCAGAGAGAGACTCAGTCAGAGAAAGTCTGCGTAGACCCTGTGTTCCGCAAGTTACATGAGTTGCATATTACTCATTAAGAGACTGAAACAGTCAATCTCCATACCCACTAAGAGACTGTAACCACCAAGCCCTGTTCTGGATTGTGAATGTAACCGCCAAGCTGTTTGCCATATTCTGTAACCGCCAAACTTTGTACATTCTTGTAAATATTAAGCTTGTTGCCTTAATTGGAGTAACGCTACGTTTCTATTGACAACAGCTGTATCTGACTCCATTACTAGGCCATCCTTGAAACTAGCAGACATTCCGCACCATTTACTGCAGAAAATGGTGCGGATTTTGCTGCGGATTTTCAATGCTGCGAGATGATGATATCTCCTGAAAAGCACAGCAATTCAGTCCACTTTCCGCAGCAAGAATTGACATGCTGCAGTATGAAAAATATGCACTGCAGGTGAATTTCTGCTCAGAAATTTTACGAAGCGTGTAGATGAGATTTGTTAAATCTCACCCACTTTGCTGGTACTGTATTCTGCTGCAGGTTTTCCGTCCGCAATTCCGGACAAGCCCTTAGGTGTCTGCATGTAATCAGAATATTAGATTCAAAATCTTCTTATAGACTAAATTTATTGTTACAAGGGTATGAGAACAATTTTGGAGCCGGACTAGCTCCTTTCTCAATTAATACATACTCATCTGTGCGCGTGGACCAATATTGCCAAGCTAAATAATGGGGTGTGATTTATTTAGACATCAATTGTGCATGTTTTATAGAAAATAGGCAACAAGCAAAGTAGGGCAATTACTATTATTAGACAGTTGTTCTTGTAATTTAAGTCCATATAGTGCCAAGATAATACTGACATATATAGGCCACATAATATTACCATATAGTACCCAAATAATATGCACTATCCAAATAATAATTCCTTAAAGAGCCCACATAACACTGCCATATAGTACTATAGTATATACTGGGTGGTCTTAGTTTGCTTCCGGGGGTTCTAGAAAATTAGGGCCCTGGGTCCAGTTCCTCACCCCTTAAAACCCAACTTAGTGCTCAACGTGACCATCAGGACAACCAATTTCTATATTTCCTATTTAGCATATGAACATCATTTGAATGGGAGCCAAGAAATGAAACATTTCCCCTGCAGCTAAATATGTGAGCTAGTGGATCTGATCGCCTGGATCGCTTTAATGGAACACTATCTTACATTTTTATTGTTGAGTGGTATACGGTGCTCTACAGCTATATACCACTACCCTACAGCTTAGTAATCAGAGCTGTTTACTGAAGCAGGTTGTTATGGAATCACTAGTTGAGCAATTGCTATGTGAGCGATTCCCCAAAGGCTGCTGGAGACTGTCAGGAATGAGCATGCAAATAAATCTGCAACCCCAAATCCGCCACAACTCTGATCAACAGAATCTAAGACTACACTATGGTTTTCGCTAGAGCCCACCGCAAGGCAGGTTGGACTTTGCAGCAGAGAACCCAGGTTGTTTTAACAGAGTTCGGTGTTGGATAAGAGGTACAATGCATGCAATACCAGAGCAGATAACAAGACAGCCCGAGGGTAAACAGAAAGTCCAAATCACAAAGCTAGTGGATATCGGGGATTGCAGAGGTCAAAACCAGCCGAGAGCAGAAAGTCCAAATCAGTAAGCAAAGGGTAATCCAGAAACAAGCCGAGATCCAATTCCAAAAAGTGCAAATAGTCAAAGGTACAGGGTATAGTCAGTAACTTGATCAAACACATGGAAACATGGAAAATCACAAGCAAAGAAAACAGAACCCCACCCAGATTTAAATACTCCACCATTCAATCTGATAGGAAGAAAGACAGAGAAGTGGAATAGGCTCAACAACCCTAACCAGAGCCGCCCAGAAGCTAGGCTAGTAGTCATGGTAATCTTAAAGGGACGGATGTTTTCTAACACAGGTTCTCCAGAAGTGACGTTATGACATCCCCCAGAATGGAATATTTGGAGTTGTATTGTACTGATAAGGCCCGAGGGTTAACAGGTAGAAAGTTTAAGAACGGTTCTATACATTGTGTTAGCGCATTGCACTGAGAACTAAGTTACTAAAACCAAAGTGTGTTGGAGCACAAGATGTCAGTTGTGGGCCTGAATTTCAAGTGGGCTTTTTATTCTTTTTGCAGAAGCCTTCATCCAGGAACTGGTCCTCATTCCATTTTCAAGGGGTCAAATGATAGCCAACATACCATCAGGACAGATCACGAAAGGTGAGGGTTAAATAAAAGCATTTTGGTTAAAAAAAGCAATGGCTCTATAAATAGCATAAGAATAATATTAATTTTATTGCTTCAATGTAGGAAAAGTGACAAGAAGACTGCAATGACATTGATGAAGTCTATAGCTGATCTTAAGGTAAACGGTGTCGGAGATTTATTACAATCATGACATTATATGCATTATATATGTATCATAAAACTGGATACATTCAAATAAATACATGCAAGAAAGTTCATAAAGCAGTTGTTATGATCTGATATTGCAGCAGGTTAGCTGCCATTCCACTCCTACAGCCGTTGTGTGGGGCCACATACACTGGGACATCGTGCTGAGAACGTTCCGAAAAAGTACAAGTTATTTTTTCATTGGGATCTCTTTACTAATCATTCAACCCAATCAATGAGAGAGAGGAAACGTAAGACCTATACATGTATTTTATATACATAAAAAAGCAAATATATTATGGGATGTGATTCTATGAAAAATCTGTTACTCATCACAGAATGCTGGACGTAATAATAACATGGTGTTAAAAACTAAAGATTCACTTTAAATTTGGACTCAGCAGTTATCCAATATGTGTATATCCCCTTTAGCATGAACAGGAGGCATGCGTCCTGTGCAGATTCACAGGGCGCAACGACTGTTCCTGCTAAACGGGGCACTACAGATGGCCTGGGAACCAAGGTTTGCGACCACCATGAATATTAATATTTATTGTATAGCAATATCATTTAAACATTGTATGGCACTGTAATAAGATTACTTTATGTATGGAGCTATTATTTGGTGACTGTATGTTGGTAATATTTGCGTACTGTGCACATATTTTCGCAGTGCATGATGGTGTATAGTATTGTTATTTAAGCAACTGTATGGAAATATTAGGCCAATGTATGTCACTAGTTTGTGGGTACCACAATAAAGCGCTATATGGTATGATTAGTTGTGCACTGTATAGTACACCGTGTATGGGGCATCAACAGAAGGTACCTTAAAGAGCGCCATCCAACATAAGGCCTGCCATGAGCGTGAAAATTTGAATTCCCGTTATCCTACTCTATTACTTAACCTGCTCTATTGTAAATGGAGAAATAGATATATTTATGGAATTGCTGATGTATATAGTGGCTCCAAAGTGGAGGTTCACTTTCAGAATATTTTACCACATTTGTCATGTAGTTCACGCCAGGTGTTGGTGTAAACTTGGGGAAAAAAACAACGCAAATCACAACGTGGGACAAATTTGCAACTTTTCTCACCATTCACCAATTTTGGAAAGTGAGAAGAAAAATAGATAAGGTCTCTAATTAAAAAGGCTAAAAATTGCGCAAATATTGTTGCAAATCTACACCTGTTAATAGCAGGTTTTTGCCTCTCAGTGCAAAATTCGACAAATTTATTATGAAGCAAATTATTCTCTCCTTTACTAAGGCAGGCATAAGATACGCCAGTCTTAAGGCACTTTTACATGGGTCAATCATTGGATAAACTCTCGCTCAGCTGATGAATGAGCTAACGTGTAAAACCACCCTTAGTCAATGTGGGCAAATGACTATAAAAATGAACCCAAAATATATTATTTCTAAAATTTACACCCTTTCTCTTTTCCTCCTAGCTGCACGCTGACTCAGTCTGTCACACTTCTCTACGTTTACGTGTGCAGAATGACTTTTATTTCAGAAATTTGTTTAATTTTGACATCCCTGTGCTTATGTGGGACAGTTACATTACTGAGGACACTAGGAAAAACCTTAGCCAGAGACCAGTTCCATACGGTTGGAAGGATCTTCCCTTAGAAGGTATTACCTTTTTTATCCATTATCATTATATTAATTAAAAATCATTGTATTCCCCGAATATGTTTTCACAGGACCTGACAGGGGCCAAGTTATCAAATATTCTGCTTTTCATAAATTTGCATAGAAGTAAGAAATTATCTGTAAAATAATAAATCTTTCAATAAGAGATGTAACCCACTGCAATATATATCTAAAATTAAGAAAAATTAAACATGTTAAAATATTTTCCCTTTTGTAGAGCTTCAGAAGTGCATAGATGGCCTTTAGGCTGTGTTCACATATTGCCGTTTTGGTGCATGCAACGTTTTGCTTTCCTTATACTTCTCACTTTAACATCTCCTCCTGGACTTAAATGCATGCAGCAACAAAATGTAAAATTACAACAAAACACAGCCCAGGGGTTAAAAAAAATAGCCATTAAAGGGGTTGTCTGGACAGCCCCTACATTATATGGAATGCCCACTGATTTTAATTCAAAGGGTATGTTCACACGACAGCGTCCGTAACGGCTGAAATTACGGGGATGTTTCCGCCGGCATGTGCAGGCGCTTGAACGCCGCGTCTATTACGGACGTAATTGGCGCTGCTATTCATTGGAGTCAATGAATAACGGCTCCAATTACGGCCAAAGAAGTGACAGGTCACTTCTTTGACGCGGGCGTCTATTTACGTGCCGTCATTTGACAGCGGCGCGTAAATATACGCCTCGTGTGAACAGACAAACGTCTGCCCATTGCTTTCAATGGGCAGATGTTTGTCAACGCTATTGAGGCGCTATTTTCGGACGTAATTCAGGGCAAAAACGCCCGAATTACGTCCGTAATTAGTGCGTGTGAACATACCCAAACTGTGCAATACTTCACTTATCTTATGGTCATGTTGCAGGGGAATTGATCACTTGCTGCTTGGTTGCCCCCCCCCCCCCCCCCGAGATTACAGCTGATCGGTGGGGGTCCGAGCCGCAGGACATCCTGTGAACAGCTTGGTCGAAGAACCCTTCAAACTAAAATGAAGATTGTTCAAAGTGTACAACCTCTTTAAGTGTCAAGATGTATTCTTCTTTCTACTCATTAAAGGGGTTGTCACCTTCTAAAAACTGATGACCTATCCACCGGATGGGTCATCAGTATGTCATCGGTGTGGGTCCGACACCCGGACCCCGCACCGATAACCCGCTCTGGTGGCCTGTGGGCACCGGATGTTGTTGCACATAATGCTATGTGCAGAACCCGGAAGCAGTCGGCTCCGTATATATAGCATAGCGGCCGTGCTGCCGAACTGAAGGTCTGCTCCTTTTCACTTGAATAGGAGCAGAGCTGCAGTACTGCAGCTCGGCCACTCTTCACGTGGCAACAGCTAACTGCTTCCGGCATGGACGTCCGGTGCACGGAGGCACCGGACCAGCTGATCTTTCCGGGGCCCTGGGTGTCGGACCCCCACAGATCACGTATTGATGACCTATCCGGTGGATAGGTCATCAGTTGTCAGAAACTGGAAAACCCCTTTAAGTCCGGTGGAAGTGCAAAATGAGTTACAGTATATATACCCTGTCTATAACTCTGCTCATAGCCCTATTTCAGATAGCCATATTTCAGGTGACATATTTTAGGGTCTGTATTACAGCTGCAAGACATGGACCCTGAAAAGTTTCAGTGAATCAAACTTAGATCACAGAACCCTACTCTATGGTGATCTAAGCTTGGTCCAGTAGAGCTATGTGGGGCCATGGGAATTAAGCCTAGATGAACTTTGCTCTTTCACAGATGCTGAATGATAGAACAAGGTAGTAGACAGGGATTAGCTCACTCAATCGGTCAGATGGGCAGCATATTCGGAGTAGAAAGTGGCACGGTGAGGGGCGTCTTGTGTACTATGCTTGCCTATATAAAATACTATGCACAACTCAATTTGGAACTATTCCATTAGTCTCTGGGGGGTAAAATGCATAACTGAAGCATAAAATGCATCAATAACGTCTTTGCATCGCACTAGTACCGTGTACTATTTTAGTACATGTTAATGCCGCTGGACTATAGCATTTTTGCAAAACAGAAGGTACACGAAAACTGAACTAAATTTTTGCTCAATGTATTTTCCTATAGTATTCATGAATTCTATATTATACAGCTATCACATACACAATGAGCTTCCGCCAACATGTCCACAGATTTATGCAGTGAAAGCAACTGTGACATTTAATTCACTCTCCATATCGAATCTCACAAACAATGAGACTTGTTCTTTTTAAAAGGACCACCCCCCAGAGCCACACACAGGGGGCTTATGTCTTAAACTATCTGCGATAGCGTCGCCAAAAGCTCAGCTGTGGGTGTAAGTATTAACCCTTTCTGTAGCCAGGACATGTCAAAAGACTGCAATAAATCTATAAACCATGGTGATGATTTGTGTCAACTATATTCTATAGGTCTAGATAATTGTGTATACTCTAAAATCATAATTCACCATTCTCAATAACATGTACTATATTTCCATACCACTGATAAACTACAATTCTGGAGAGAAAATAAACTTAGTACCACAACTGTCCTTGGAACCATGCTTCATATCTAAATCCCTCTCTACACCATCTTTTGGAATTGAAACTGTCCATATGAGCCGGCCAGTATAGTAGAAAACAGGAACCCAGAACATACAGACAATACTGACCTGATGTCACATTAGAAGGGTCAAGAAAATAAATGGAAAAGATGAAAATGGAATTATGATGCATTAGTAGAACCAGGGACATTGAGGAAGGTCAATTATAGAAACCACAGGAGTCTTACCAACCAAAGCTAAAGCTGGCCTACATAGGAACATGTCTCGCTTAAACCAATGGTTGGTAAGACAGCTAACCATTGTTAGACACCTTCTTTCTACTTCTTCCTACTCATTAAAAGGGTTGTTCACCTTCTAAAAACTGATGACCTATCCAACGGATAGGTTATCAGTATGTCATCGGTGCGGGTCCGACACTGGCTTCACGGAGGTCCAGTTACCTGTTCTATGAGAAATGGTAAAGATTAGTTAATCACAAAGAGATTTTCAGGCATTAAAGGGGCTTGATGTCACCACCTCTATGGCCAAACATTGCCTCAAACGGAAATATCTGACAACATATGGTCACCAAAAGACAGAGAAGAGATATGGACACCGACGTCAAAGAAAACAACTCAATCAGACTGAATTGTAAAAAGTAGAGAAGTGTAGGCAAAAAGACCTGTCTGTGGATAGGGATGGAATGTCATCAGAGGCGTAAATTGAAGTTCCCAATGCAAAATCTGTAATCGGGCCCCCCACCTACCATGTGCCATTTATAATACTGGTGTCTTCTTATGTGACTGAAGGGCTTTTGGGTCCCCTCATTCACAAGAGCTTGAGTGCAACTGCTATCTCTGTATCCCCTAGAGTTATACCCCAAAAAGTCCTCACTAATACTAATTACTGCTTGCCAGTTGGGGGGCCATTTAGTGGATGCAATAAAAGTGACTAGTACAGTTCTCTTAGGGCAACACACTAATGCTACAATTTAAAGAGTTCTGCCATAATGACAGGTTCACTCAGCAATACTTAATGCCCAATGTTACCAAAAGTCACATCGAATTGTCTCATTACTGTGGCAGCATCACCGGATTCAGATCCTGCAGCAACAAGGTGGCCAACGGGCTTCACAAAGCTGAACACCATGCAGCCCTAACCTTAAGGTAGCCATAAACCTTGGATAGCTTTTGGACGAATGTGCATTTGTACTAAATGGGGAGAGGGGAATAAGCCGCTGCCAGACACATCTGGCAGCGGCCTATCTCCCCTGAAAACAAAGGATCAAGCATGTTGAAATGTGTTTGGGCGCCTTTACGCATGTAGCAGCTACCTTTTACTTTTTAGAGAATTCCTTTACGGAACTTTTGGTCTTGATAAAATCGTGGATTACCATGACTGTTTAGTCACCTCAATGTTTCTTATGGGTGAAAAAAAGTCACCGAAAACTTGCAACGATCATGTGAATTTCTGACCATGTTGAAATTCTTATAATTGTCATGCAATATTGAGGTTTGGTGATGACAAAAATACTGTGATCTTCACGCGACCAGAACTCACCTTGAAGCCTTAGCATCATGATGTATTTTCTATGCCTTATTTGATTCCTTTCTGGATTCTTTAGCCTAAAGTAGACAAAGATATAAAATGTAAAAATATTTCAAGTAACATAAACAGTCAAAGCCAGGAATAAAAAGAAGAAAGGGATAATAGATGGTGGCGAGAATTGCAGATTAGCAAAGAGAGTAGTCTGAAGTGGCAGGGTCAAGATAGAAATCAAAGCCAGAACAAGACAGGGACAAAACAGAAAGCAGATACATAAGAGCAGGACCAGAGGCGCAGCTAGGGGTTTAGCACAGGGGGGGGGGGACATATCTGAGTGGGCCCCAACCCAGTGGGCCCCCCTAAAGCATGTTTACAACTGAAGAGGTGCATTCTAATTATAAACCAGCCATTAACCCTGTATATAACACCCAATCATCCCTGTATATAGCCCCATCATTCCTGTATATACCAGCCATCATCCCTGTTTATAACCCCCATCATCCCTGAATATACCAGCCATCATCCCTGTATATGACCCTTATCATCCCTGTATATAACCCCTAGCATCTCTGTATATACCAACCTGGCTAGTATATACAGGTAAGATGGGGGTTATAAACAAAGATGATGGCTGGTATATACAGGGATGATGGGGTTATATTCAGGGATGATGGGGGTTATATTCAGGGATGATGGCTGGTATACACAGGAATAATGGCTGGACTACTGAGAGTACTGCTCCAGTGCCGCCATCTTGGCTATATACAGGAATTTTCATTGACTTAAAGATTCTTCTTGTTCTGCCTTAACGATCCTGTTATTTCTTTGTAAGTCTCCACGTTCATCTACGTACATTAAAGTTTGTGTATCAATTATTTTAGAAAACCAAGCAATCTGCTTGCTGTTAGTGAATAGAGAGCTTCAGGTTTACTTCTAAAGGATGTAAAACAGTCCTGGTTATGTGATGATCGCACATGGTGACCAGCCCATTACAAGGAGAATATTTGCATTATTCAACCCAGTTAATACGTAGATGTTTATGAGACCTGTGGCTGTTCAGCTACACGTGCTATTAGTGCATGCTGGGAATAGTCATTTCACAACAGCTGGGAGGCCAGAGGTTTGTAGACTACTGCATTATAGTTAGTAAGGTGTACTATGACATAAGAATTTATCTTCATTTTCATACACATATTTGAGTTTTTTTTAAATTTAAGGCCCTTTTTACACTTGCCGATATTCTTTAGGTGCAGCGAGCGCCGATCAACGAGACATCGTTGATCGGCGCACGTTTGCTCCGGTCACACGGAGCTATGGATGGGGACGAGCGGTCGTTACTCCGATCGCTCGTCCCCATCCATTATTATCATGTCGGCAGTGCGTGTCTCTGTTTACACGCCAAGATGTGCTGCCAACAACGATAATATTTAACTTTTTTAAAACGATACGATCAGCAGATGATCGAGCGTTTGCTCGTTTATCTGCCGATCGCTGCCCTGTTTACACAGGGCAATTATCGGCAACCAGCGTTCTATGAACGATCGTCTGCCCGATAATCGTCCAGTGTAAAACCCCCTTTACACTTTACATCCAGCCAGACTAAAGTGTGATACACCAGGTCGTACTGTCTACAAAGGCCATATACCAAAAATGCACATTGAAGACTTTATTTGCAAATGCTCTGCCATACTCCCGCCAGACATTCTTTAGCTTTCTTAGGTCATTTTGTAGCGGTGATTTTTTACGGCTGTAAATTTTAAATAAATCCCCAACAGACAACGCAAATGTATGCCTCAGCAGAAATAAACAACAAAAGCCATGGCTATATATTACATCACTGATGCAGAGCTACATTGCAGGTTACTAGCAACAAACAATCCACATGAGAATTCCTTGTGCACAGAGCGTAATGCAATTCATTGCTTTGAAGTGTTGTAGTTGTTACTAATAAGCCATGAAGCCTTCCTGCTATCATTGTCTGTTGTCCCATGTTATACTAATGTGCAAACAAAATGAAAAATGTAATAATAAAAAAAAAAATCTAATTACCCGTTTCTTCATTTTATGGAATGGGTCTCACATGAACTGTCCCATCTTTATTTTTCCTTAGACGTTACCTCCACATTACAGCTTCTTAATGATTCTGCCAACCAGAAACTGTTTGATTGGCGGCCTCCTAAGGGATGTGTTCGCTGTGCGGTGGTGGGAAATGGGGGGATCCTGAATGGTTCCCGTAAGGGAAAAGAGATTGATGACCACCACTATGTTTTCAGGTATGAGAGTGACTGGATATGGAATGTCAATGAGTAATACGAATATATACAAAAAGTTTGTAAACTCTTAACAATTACTTTTATTTCTGCACAAATGGCTCCTGAAAGTAAAAGAACATTGTACATTGTAAAATCATCTTGAACAAATGGCCCATTTGGTTCTAAAGAAATGTCTGTTTAGTAAATACTTCCATTCCCCAAAAACGCTCCAACAATTTTGAAACATTTCTGCAGGACTCGGCATTGTGCAGTTCCAGTTATTCCTTCTGGGAATGGATGAAAAAATGTGGTGATACCTGTTAATGGAGTGTGTGCTTAAAGCAGCTGTCACCAGTTTATAACTGCCCTATCTTCTACCTAATCTAATAGGCGCTTTGATGAAGATAACTACTGTTTTATTTTTTAAATGTTTATTATTGAGCAAGTTTTGAAACATTTTTCGATTTATGCTAATTTTTTCTAAATGCCAAACTGGGCGTTTTTTTTATTGACCAAGTGGGCGTTGTATAAAAAAAGTGTATGACGCTGACCAATCGGCGTCATACACTTCTCTCCATTCATGCCCAGCTTGTTTCACATCACAGAGTGATTCAGGGTGTAACCAGGAGCTTGATCAGGCATATGTATTCACAATAAAATCACAAGCAACAATGAAATAACTGAACAGACTCAAATACTTCACACGTGGCCCTGATAGG
Organism: Rhinoderma darwinii; assembly: GCF_050947455.1. Lineage (NCBI taxonomy): Eukaryota > Metazoa > Chordata > Amphibia > Anura > Rhinodermatidae > Rhinoderma > Rhinoderma darwinii. The sequence goes on from NC_134699.1 coordinate 47,248,907, forward strand.
TTGCAGACAGAAAAATAAGATTGGCTCTGCATCTCAAACCAGGGTCATCCAGAAACTTGGCTAGTAGTCATGATAACCTAAAATTGACGGACGTTTCCTAATAATCATTGGCCGGTGTAAAAGGGTTTTTAAGATCTGAAAGATTGAGCGTCATATATTAGTGAAATTATGGCAGTTATCTCAGCGTGAACCCCATATGTATGAGGGTCCCCCGCCAATTTTACTGACACAAATTACTTTTTCGAGAATTGAGGAATGTCCTTCAAGTGCAACTGATTTACTAAATGTAATCACGCCTGGCAATCATCATTATATTACATTTTTAAGGGAGAATTTTTACATTTACAGAATGTTTTGCTCTTCCTTCTGGATAGCTGAATATCTTACCACAGTTCTCTCTTTTTTTATATTATGTTCCTGTGTATGTTTAGGCTAAATGGTGCGGTGATAAAAGGATTTGAGGAGGATGTTGGTACAAAAACGTCATTTTATGGTTTCACGGTCAACACCATGAAGAATTCTCTGATTGCTTACTATGAATACGGCTTCACTGAAACACCTAAAGGGCAGGTAAAAGATGTAAATGGAAGAACGCAACCAACGATGTCACTCTTAAAGGAGATTACTGGGAAATAGAAGCTTGAATGTTTTACTTACTCAGGGCTGTAATAGTAGGTGGCATACATTTTATTTCTAGAGATAATACAGAGGTTTCTTCTGGATTTATGCGGTAGATAGAACCTTGATCATTAGAATCACAAATGCCAAAGTGTCTCTTTATCTAGGGTTATATGTGTATGGATTTTCGTAGCTGGCTCATATCACCTGTATGACAGTGAAGACCAGAAATAGCCATGAATCAGTTACAGAGGGGGGGGGGGGGGAAGAGTTCAGGATGCCGGATATTTGGAACCTAATTTGCATATAACTATAAAAGTATTTTTTTACACTGACGGAAGAACTAAGCAAGACCAGCGATATATTGCTACTGCTTGTCCCTACACCTTTCTAGCAGTGTTTGCGGTGGGGAGGGGGGGGGGCAAAATTGGTGACAGACTTCCTTTAGGGGAGTATTATTTGGATACTGCATATTATTTGGCCACTATAATATTTGTAAGCTGTAGAGGGCAATATTATTTTGGCATGGTGGTATTCTGTGTGCTAAAATTACTAGACAAACTGTTTAAAAAGGTTATTTACTTTGCTTATTGCCCAGAGTCCCATTTTCTATAAAAAACAGTCCTGTTTATACTTCTTGCTTGTGGTCAGCATTGCAGTCAATGGTTAAATACATTTCTCCTTTTATGTTATTACAGGGACTACGGTATATATTTATACCCTCAGATTTAAGGGACTATGTTATGCTACGTTCAAGCATTTTAGGAGTTCCTGTCCCAAGTGGTACCGACAAAGAAGACAAGTTAGTGGAAAATATTTATTTCAATGAAATTACGGGATGTCTAAATAATCCTAGTAATGCAGCAAATGCCTTTTTATTTGTCTCTTAGGCCTTCTGAATATTATGGACCAGAGGCGACGGCAAAGAAATTTAAGCTTCTGCATCCTGACTTTCTGCTGTACACCATGGAGAGGTGACTAAATGACTTTATACTCATAAATTTGTGTTCAGAGGTTGCGTTAAGAACTGCAAAATATCTGTAGTCTGATATTACTTAAAGGGGTTGAAAGAAATGAAAAATAAAGGGTTTGCTTTTTTTACAAAAACACCGCAAGTCTTGACCATGGGCTGTGACTGTTAAGGTATGTTCACACGGCTAATTTTCAGCCATTTTTTGGGCCAAAAACGCAGCAAAAAAACAGTGCGTAAAAAAAAGCCCCGTAAAAAGAAGTGCATGTCATGTCTGGTGCCGTTTTTGGAGCCATTTTTCATTGGATAAATAGAAAAACAGCTCCAAAAACGACCGTAAAATGCATCAAAAAACGCTTGATCCTTAAAAAAATGGCTGAAAATCAGAGGCTGTTTTCCCTTGAAAACAGCTCCGTATTTTACAGCCGTTTTTTGTTTATTGTATGAACATACCCTTAGGGAATGTTCACACGCAGAGTCAAAAATGGCTGAAAATTATGGAGCTGTTTTCAGAGAAAACAGCCTCTGATTTTCAGCCGTTCTTAAAGCTAAAAACATTTCTTGAGGGTTTTTTGGAGCCGTTTTTAGAGCTGTTTTTCCATTGACACAATGAAAAAGAGCTCCAAAACCGGCTCAAGAAGTGACATGCTCCTTCTTTTTACAGGGCGTTTTTTTACGTGCCGTTTTGAATTCAATGGGCAGGTGCTTGTAGGTGGCTAAGCTACCCTTTTTCAGGTATTTTTTGGGGGGAAATATGCCTGAAGACACAGTGTGTGAACATACCTTTATTGCAAATCAGCAGCTCAGCCCCATTCACTTGAATGGAGCTGATTTACAATACCATACACCGTCAATGTGCAATTGTTACCAGATTAGGGCTGTTTTTTTTCCTGTAACTTGGGCTCTTATATCATCCACAGATACAGGGGCAATCTATAGTATAGAAAATAAAGTATTAGAAGTCTTGTCTGCCACCCTAGCCCTCAAAATGTTGTGCCAAATATAACACTGTGTATTATATACGAAAATAAACATAGGACACTGACTAATGCAAATTTACATTTAGTCATAGATAATTAACGGGTTAAATTGATTTACTAAGCTCACCATTACAACAGGCCGTGGCTGAAAGTCCTTTAACCCTATTAAACTTTTTTTAAATAAAATTCTTTATATTCTGATGGTGAAACCTTGTTTTCGTCTTAGTTCTTTCTGCATCTCTCTTTTCTTTCTACAAGCGATAATCATCTCACAATAAAAAATAGGGAGTGGACTAGTAACTGGAATGCGCTGCCGTAACCTTATCAATTCAGCTTCAATGTAATTCTCATCTTACAGTTTCTTAAAGTCGGATATATTAAAAACAGAATATGCAAACCTATATATGCCAAGTACTGGTGGGCTGATGCTGCTTACTGCACTACACAGCTGTGATCAGGTAAGAGGGTTCTGTTATATGTCTAACCTCCAATGGGACCATTGCTAGGTCAGCAATTATGAAAGGAGGGGTGTAGCCATACCTCCCAACTTTGAAGTATCACAAAGAGCACCGCGGCAAATTTTTTCTTTAAGCCACGCCTCTATTCCCTCCCAATCCCCGCCCATACACACCCGGTTCAGCCCACACAGTATCATGCTCCCATAGTGCCTCCCACACAGTATAATGCCAAATAGCTGCCCTCACACAGTGTAATGCCCTCTAACTGCCACCATACAGTTTAATGCCCCATAGATGCACCCATACAGTGTAAAGCCAACACAGATGCCCCCATACAGTATAATGCCCACACACAGATTCTTCCATGCTGTATAATGCCCACATAGATGCCCCCATAAAGTATAATCCCCACACAGATTCCCTAATGCAGTAATTATGCCCAAACAAATTCCCCCATACAGTATAATGCCCCATAGCTGCCCCCATGCAGCATAATGTACCCATAGCTGCCCCATGCAGTATAATGCCCCATATAGTATAATGCCCACACAGATGCCCCCATACAATATAATGCCCCCATAGCTGCCCCATAGAGTTTAATTCTCCATAACTGCCCCCATACAGCATAATGCCCCCATAGCTGCCCCTATACAGTATAATGCCCCCATTGCTACCCTTATACCGAATAATGCCCTCAGGGCTGCCCCTAGTGCCAGTGCCCACATATAAAATGCCAGTGCCCTTGTAGATAGCGCCACAGTGCCCATGTAGATAGCGCCAATATAGATAGTGCCCCTATATAGTGCCACAGTGTCCATGTTGATAGTGCCACAGCTGCTTGAAGATAGCACACCCCCCTGTAGATAGCGCTCCCCCCCAACTGTAGATAGTGCTCCCCCCCAACTGTAGATAGTGCCATTGGGACTCCATCTAGGAGCGGAATCCCCAACCAGAACATAGGCCTGGTATTCCACTGCTAGAGGGAAGCCCTGATGTCACTGTCCATATATGGACAGTGACATCAGTGGCTACTCCATGAGCGGAATCCTCGTTGCCGACTCTGGCCGGGATTCACTCCAAGTGGAGCCCCTGACGTCAATGTCCATATATGGAAAGTTACCTCAGGGGTTTCCTCTAGGAGCGGAATCCTCGGCAAGATTATCGGCAACAGGCATTCTGCTCAATCAGTAGCCACTGATTTCGCTGTCCATATATGGACAGTGACATCAAGGGCTTCCCCGAGCATAGTGCTTAAAGTCGCGCTGTGCCCATGGAGTCCTTGCCGAGCGGAGGAGCTCCCTCTGCTCCTCCTCTCTGAACTAATACTGAAGCAGGGAGCTGATGGTTCCCTGCTTCAGTATTAGGTTCAACTGTATCTGAGCCCTGAGGACGCAGATACAGTTGACAGCGAGACATACCTCTGCCTGCCCGGGACAGCAGAACACCGCCTGGAATGCAGGTCTGCCCGCTGAATCCAGGACTGTTGGGAAGTATGGCGTGTAGCTCGGAGGATGTCTGACAGGGCAAGTGTCCTGGGTGATGGAGGGGGAGTGGGGGAGATACCAGAAGCAAGAATAAATAAAGTGTTAATAGCAGCAGGGCCACCATCCAGTAACAGCTGTGTGGGGGAGGGCATGCTTATGACTAAACTCCAAATCCATATATGTACACCATTATACAAAGACCTGTAGGTATTACTTTGTGAGGAAGGGGTGACAAACTCAGTCTTTGTATGTCTCTTTCACAGGTCGATGCCTATGGATTCATCACTAGTCATTACAGCCAGTTCTCTGACCATTACTTTGAAAGAACGAAGAAACCACTCGAATTCTATGCCAATCATGACATGATGCTGGAAATGCACTTGTGGAGCAAACTGCATAAGAAAGGGATCATGACTTTGTACCAACGGTGAAGAGAAAAAGGGGCTTGCCAATTGAACTCGTGAAAGTATTCTGGCAGTATTCCTCTATAGCGCTGGAGAGCTATGAAAAATACACTGTAGATGTGAGGGTCAGCAGGATTTATTGTGGATTGGGATATTTTAACTACAGTACTGTCAGCCTCCTCATTAAATATTACAATATTAGTACAAAAAATTCCTGGTTCCTTCACAAAGAACTTGCCATATAAATTCCCATAGTTTGGATTAATCTTTAACCACCTGAAAATAACTAAACATGATATTAAAATAATTTAACTGTTTTTTAGCGGGGCCTACCACTATCTGTGATTAAAAAAGAATGGACCTATGGGCTGCCAAACAGGCATTTCCTCTTTCCTCTAATTGTTAACAGGGTATTTTATCTTTTTTTAACAAAACAATCTCTTGGTCAATAATTTACAAGGCATGGTTTCCAAATCCAAGCATTAATTTAAGACATGTACAACTGAATTAATCAATAACAATAAAAGTTAAGAACAGTTTAGAACTGTGATTCAGACGTTTGCTACAATGGTGTCGCACCATGTGGTCAGTACCTTAATACTGCAGTTTTATGTGGTGTTGTGCCTTACACGTTCTTCTTCCTACTATTGTGAGCAAATGTGAAATTAAATACCTCTTAGCTGATGTTGCAATGAAGACTTTTTAGGAAACTAAAAAGGTGTGAATATATTTTAAATGATGATTGTGTCTCATTCTGTGTTTTTATTTCTCTGAAATTTTTTTAATACATGTTTAAATAAAGTACATGGAGTATCTTGTTTTCTAAAAAAAATTAAAAATAATTTCTGCTGCAAAACAGGCACTAAACAACGAGGATATAAAATGGAATGCAGTAGGTAATAATTGTAGAATGTCTATTGCCTGTCTGCTATAGTGAACTAAGAACTCTAAGTGTCCAAGGGTGTAATGAATGGTGCAAAAAAGTATTGGACTGTGCTGATTACAGATTGAGAAAGTGTATTACAAACGTATTAAACACATTTTTACTGTTCTCTGTTATTACTAATTGTATTCAATATAATCAATAATTATTTTTAGCCAGGAAATTCAGAATCCTTAAAGTGTACTTGGTAAGTGTCACAGTATTCTACATTCCCAGCAACCATTTGCAGTCCCTGGTCATGGTCTCCTGACCTGCCTCAATGACATATCATAAGAGGGATATAATTGGAGGTGCACATCTATAAATGTCTTCATTAGAAGAGGGAAGGGGAGCAGAAGCAGGGGGATACATCAGATTGGCTCAGAGCACCATGCCAGTAGTAACTTTACACGTGGAAGAGCCTGCCCACTCAGCGGGCATGGACAGAAATAATATTCATTTTTGAAATGCATACAGAGCAATGGCTGCAGACATAATTTCAGGATGCATTACACTTAATATACATCTGCAACTGCCTAAATGATGATTGTAAACCACAGAACCCTATGGTGGTGTAAATTTGCTTTAGTAGAACCAGGGGACTTCAGGTTTTGCTGCTGTAATACAGAGATTAAAAGAAGTTCGTATGAAACCAGCCAAATCCTTCCTTATATACCCTTTCAAAACTGAAATGTGAGTATTAATTAAAGGGGATGTCCCCATCGAAGCATCTTCCTCCAACAGGTGATCAAATTATAATCTGATCTCTCTACCCTGGCTAATAGTGGAGATGGGTAGGGTTCCCTCTATATCATACATTTGCCATAATAGGACACAAGGACATATATTTATACAACAAAATTTATATTTTCCTTCATAATCTCATAGTGTATTTATTCTGTTTTCTTCCCAGATATTTATGGTTAAAATAGAATATTCAAACATACAAGTAAACAATATGCATATAACAGTGACGAAGCTGTTTGGGGCTATGGTGGGGCATGTGCCTTGGGTGCTGGCTGCTAGTAGAGGGGGTGCCAACAAGCCACACAATGCCTTAGCAAAGGGTATGTAAATGCAGGGCATGGGCAGCAAACTTAATCTTTGCCCTCCCCCAGTGAACAAAAGCCTACTTACGACATATAATCTCAAATAAAGACATATTAAGACATTTATTAATACTGTCTTAAAGTTAGACAAGATCACACTGGGCTAGACTGGCACATACTGTTCCAAATTCATCACAGTGGTGCACGCTGCATGATAAGTTTTGGCGCACCTTGCTAGACCTCAGACAAACTTCTCTTTCTCATGGCTGGCGCACTTTACACCAAAAGAATGATGGACGTCAGTAATAAATCTGGTGCATTTTATGACATTACTAAGCCCCTTCTTCTAGACACTCTTCAAAACTGTCAAGTGCGTTGTAAAAACGAAAAACTCTGCTTAAAATGCATAATAAACAGCATGTATGCAAGTTTTTGGGCTCAATTTTCACCAGTGTTCTGGGGAATTTTACTTTGTACATCTTCCCCATTGTGCCCCGCAAATAATATTAGGAAAAAATGAACATAAAAAATTAGTTTCAAATAAAACTCATTGCTATAAAATTGCTCCCTCGACCTCACAATTTCTTCTTGGCAGTCAGGTTTATTAAAAGACGAACTCCACACCTTAATTAGGTCAAGTTCTAATTAGACATGTAATCCCATTATACAGAAGATTTAGCTCCATTAAAGGTATAAAGAAGTCCTAATTTATTGGTGATCTCCAGTATAGACGCTTACTGAACTCTAAATTTTAAATTCTTCTTCACCGGAGAGGAACAAACCGTGAATAATCTCTGCTTATTAAGGTTTGTCGTGGTTCAGATAGCACTAGGTTTTCAGGTGGGTGCATGTGTAGGGGCCCAACCCAATAGAATATGAGGAAGGTACAATGCACACCAATGGGAGTAATTTTCAAGAAAGGTATTTATTATTTTACCAGTATCAGTGCTGCCAGTATCAGTTCAACGTTTCGGTCAATCCTTGTCCTTCCTCAGGCACTATAAATTTGTGAATGGATATACATTAAACTCAGTGGCGGATTAAGTAGACCATGGGCCCTGGGCTGTTACCCAAACTTGGGCCCCCCTTCCTCACCGCGCCGTAACTATTTTTAACACTACCTTTTTGGGCAAGCATTAACAGTGTTACGATTTCCCTTGTCACAGCGCGGTGTCCCTACATACTGACAGGATCACACTGTGCAGGGACACAACCTCCTGACAAGGGGAATTGTCTATCAGTCCTGGACTGCAGAAAGACTTTTTGTGAAATACAAGGATTTCCTATAATAAACATGTCAGGAGAGGTGACAGATTCTCTATAAATCTAGTGACTCACAGGTGACGACGTATCAGATTCTAGTAGTTTTTTTCCTCTTTTCTTCTCCATCCGGTCCAGCACTCATGACGACTTCTCCCGGCCATGACTCATTTCTGCAGAATTTGCCACTTAGATGTCTCCTCACTTTTCCAACATTTCCACACCTATAAACGAAAATAAAGTTATCATGGTGCCACATAGTGTACCCCTAAATATAATAGCACCAAACACTGCGCGCCTGAATATAATAATACCACACACTGTAAAACACCACATACACACAGCCCCCTGTACATAGTGCCACACACAGCCCCTGTAGATATTACACACCCCCATAGATATCGCCATACACAGCCCCCTCTATATATCACACATCCCCCTCGTAGAGAGCGTTACACACAGCCCCCTATAGATAGTGCCATACAGCCCCCCTGTAGAGAGCGCCACACAGCCCTCCCCCTCTTGTAAATAGCACCAAAAAGCCCCCCCTATAAAGAGCGCCACACACATACCACTGTGGATAGCACTACACAGCCCCCCCTTGTATATAGTGCCACACAGCGCTCCCCCTTGTATATAGTGCCACACAGCGCTCCCCCTTGCATATAGTGCCACAATGTTATGTACACATTTAAAAACTTTATATTATAATTATATATATATATATATATATATATATATGGTATGTCTGTGTATCAGTGTGATTGATTGATTTTATTAAAAAATATTTTTACTTTTTGAGATACAGCTGCTTTGTATCCTGTATCCGTCAGGTCAGCAGGACTGACAGGATCAGTGACACGCAGGATCCACCTCAAATCTATCACATCTAAGATTATAATTTAGCGCAGGGCCCGTTTCACTGATCCCGTCAGTCCTGCTGACCTGACGGATACAGGATACAAAGCAGCTATATCTCAAAAAGTGAAAATATTTTTTAATAAAACGTAATTACAAAGTTGCCCCAAACACACATTTTTATTAAAAAAAATATAAAACCGACGTGATTTTTGCGAAGTTTTTTCCGTAGACAATGCAGGTTTCGTTTTTTTAGCGTTTTTATACACACCTTTTTTGCTATTTTAGAATTTTTATTCATAAAGTTTGAAAATAATAGTAAAAAAATAAGCTTTTTTACGTTTCAGCTATTTTTTTTTGGTAATAACATTGTTTTACCCTAAAATAGACCTTTTATTTGTAATCGTCATTGTCTACCGTAAATTTTAATATATTACATGTCTATATTAGGGTAATTGGGTCAGCGCTAGCGTTACAACAATGATTGGCGGGGGGGGGGACGTTTTTTTTGGGGTGGGTATTTTATGTGTATTTATTATTTAATTTTTTTTTGCACTTTACTATTTTTTATTACTATGGTCTGATCCTCAAAGGTCAAAAAAGACTTTTGGGGAACTGTATATATTATTTTTCTTTGTTTTACACCATGTTTTTCCACTGTAACTGGAGCTGCACAGCAGCCCCAGTTACAGGGGAAATCAGCCCTCTCATAGTGACGATTGTCACTAATAGGGCTGTGCTGGGTCTAGTAAGACCCAGCAACAGTCTGCCACTAACGGCACCCGGCGATCATGTGACCAGTCACATGATCACCGGGAGGAATAGAGACAGCGCCGCTGCTGCTGTCTCTATTCCTTTACACAGCGTTCATTGAGCGCTGTGTAAACGAGATCAGAGAAGACAGAAGCAGCGAAAGCTGCTCCTATCTTCTCCTCAGGGTCCCCGGCAGTCACTGACAGCCGGAGACCCGACATTCAGCTGCCCGATCGCACGGGCAGCAAGTTAAAACCCGAGCCGTAGAAAGTCTATGGCTCGGGTTTTAAGGACCCGTCCCTGACCGCTGGCCGTAAAAATACAGCCAGCGGTCGGGAACCAGTTGGGCAGGAGGATGCGCCTGTACTGACCTCAGCGCCGGTGACCGCCCGCCCGGCTCTTGTCTTGCTGCTTTGGAGTAACAGAACAGCCGTCCGTCGCTGTTCTGTTACTCAATGGCGGCGGCCCGCACTTGTCAGGGAGGCGTGTCCTACCTATTTCCCGGCCAATTCCCTGCTCCTCCTCATCTTCGGCCGTTAGCAGCGCTAGCGCGCTGAATAGATTTAGGAGATGATGTGCGTTTCGGGCTGCCATGGGCCCCCTGGGAGCCTCGGGCCCCGGGCGGCCGCCCGAAACGCCCATATGATAATCCGCCACTGATTAAACTCCATGTACAACAAATAATAATGTCAGTAATCGTAAGATAAATGGCTTACATAACGTGTAATTAAACAATTTTCAGCAATTCTCATCTGGAGGAGGGATATGCACTCTAAGTAACATAAGAGGTATAAACAGATCTACCTGTCACAATAAGCACAAAAAACAGCAATGCATGTTAAAAGGTATGCGCAATACAGAGAAAGATACCAAGAACAGATTTTTTTTTAGAAAATGACATATCAAGTATGCAGTCGTGTTCAAACCGGGGTCCATCTCTCTCACTCAGATTATTATCACATCTATGGGTAATTGTTGAGGAACATACTGTGTCTAAATGTCTATCGAACATGTAGAGTAGAAAAAAACAATTCAAGAAGTTACGTTACAAACAATGTGTATGTGTGTCGGTAAGTATACATGGACGAATACCCGGAGATACATAGAGGTCTATGGTACGAATAGGAATACATGTAGTATATACTGATTAGCCATATTGGTGGAAATTCTGCAGTTTTAAACCAGGTTATATATGTACTTAATGTCACAATTGTATTTACTTGGTGTATACACCCGGACTGTTAGCTTGAGGAGGGCATATAGACATTCTGTCACTCAAATATAGTATGCTGGCTTCTGCGAAATGGCGCTTGTTGTAACGCGGCTGGCCGCAATGAGAGGCGCTACCCGCATGTCTGCAGCAGGCTCCCTTATAAACGTCACTGAGGACGTAGGTCACGTGGAGTGCACTGATTTCAATCCTGACGTCAGATGCGTGAGTAGGGGGTGTGTCTTCCAGGTGAACAACATGCTCACATCTGCCACAGAGCTATTCGACCTGGTACTCCGGCCCCAGTCGTGCATACATATGGCAAACTGTGCATTGAAGAAAACTTACAATCTTGCTATCCATTTAACTCCTCTTTTCAACTACGGTTTATTAACTCCACTTATTACACAAGCCACATAGTTCAGCAAGCTCAGTGAGAGCGAGCTCAGAATAAGTCCTGCAGTTTAATTTAAAGCACCTGAGAGCAATTATCCCCTCCTTTTATATACTTTTTATATACAATTAATGTACATATTACCATCGATCACTTAACTCACAAGACAAATACATCTATCTAAAGCAATGTGCAGACAATCTTCCGGGAAGGCAATATATTAAGTATAATTCATAAATATTTGATAAAAGCACAGTCCAGCTTGTTGAAGTAAAAAAAAAAAACGAATAGGCGTTAAATTTAACAGAAATACAGAATTTAATAGAAAAACCTCTCTATGCCTCCTTATGAGATCAAAGGCTTAGGGCAGAGGCGTAGCTAGATTCTCCAGCACCCGGGGCAAATATTCAGACTGGCGCCTCCCTCCCCCCAACTTATTTCCCGACATCTCCTTCCCCTCGACATGTTTGCTTTCTTTACCAATCAATGAGGTGTCATTTTTTTTCACCGTTTTTTTGAATGTAACTCGAGCATTAACCATTTCAACATTTTACAAGCAATGTAGTTATATAAGGTAGTTTAACATAACAATAAGCTAAAAGTAAATACATTAAAGAGGCCACACACAGCCCCATCTTGAATATAACGCCACACAGCCCCGTTATATATAGAACCACACACGGCCCCCTGTAGATAGCGCCACACACAGCCCACTTGTAGATAACAGTCCTGCAGTTTAATTTAAAGCACCTGAGAGCAATTATCCCCTCCCCTTAATTAGGTGTACAGCAAAAAAGAAATAAGAGGTTTTAAATTGTGTCAGTAGTTAGAACACAAGTTGCACACAAAAAAGAACCTAGCTATCTTCTATTTGCAATCACTATCGGTAACGCTTTGGCCGGAGATTCCGCTAAAGAAGGAGCCGCTGACGTCACTGTCCATATAGGGGCTTTGAGATGCATATATGGATAGTGACATCAAGGGCTTTCCCAAGACTTGAGTCCCCGAACAGAGACTTTGCATTGCTCTGGCCAGGGACTACACAGTTGAAAGCCTGACATCACTGTCCATATATGGGCAGTGATGTCAAGAGCTTCCCCGGGACAAGCGCTTAAAGTAGTCTGTGCTCAGGAGTCCTTGATGAGTGAACAATGAATGCTGAAGCAAGGAGCTGAGGACGCAGATACAGTTGACATAGGGATATACCACCAGCTGCCCGGGACAGCGGGTTCACTGGACGGAATCAGGGACTGTCCCGCTGAGTCAGGGACGGTTGAGAGGTATGACAACACTGTGGCTGGCAATTAACCCGGGGTCATGTGTCCATTGAGAAAATATCTTTGTTCTGGCCCCTAGAAAACCTCTTAAGTTTGCTAATAGAAGTGTTCCCGCACTCAATATCCAAAGTTGGTGCTTATAAATATCATACAGCTTTATAGTGCAAGGTGCAATACAGCAGTGACTTTTTATATACAATCAATGTACATATTACCATCGATCACTTAACTCACAAGACAAATACAAGTACATCTATCTAAAGCAATGTGCAGACAATCTTCCGGGAAGGCAATATATTAAGTATAGTTCATAAATATTTGATAAAAGCACAGTCCAGCTTGTTGAAGTAAAAAAAACGAATAGGCGTTAAATTTAACAGAAATACAGAATTTAATAGAAAAACCTCTCTATGCCTCCTTATGAGATCAAAGGCTTAGGGCAGAGGCGTAGCTAGATTCTCCAGCACCCGGGGCAAATATTCAGACTGGCGCCTCCCTCCCCCCAACTTATTTCCCGACATCTCCTTCCCCTCGACATGTTTGCTTTCTTTACCAATCAATGAGGTGTCATTTTTTTTCACCGTTTTTTTGAATGTAACTCGAGCATTAACCATTTCAACATTTTACAAGCAATGTAGTTATATAAGGTAGTTTAACATAACAATAAGCTAAAAGTAAATACATTAAAGAGGCCACACACAGCCCCATCTTGAATATAACGCCACACAGCCCCGTTATATATAGAACCACACACGGCCCCCTGTAGATAGCACCACACACAGCCCACTTGTAGATAACGCCATACACAGCCCATTGTAGATAGTGCCCCCCTCCCCCTTGTGCTTAGTGCCACTGAACGACCCTCCCCCTTGTACTTAGTGCCACACTGCCGCAATAGCGGAGAGCTGTAGCGGTAGCCTACCGCTACCACTCTCCACTCTGTGTGACGGGACTCACCGTTAGGAGGAGGCAGGAGGTCTTGCAGCGGCGTTCTGACTGGGGTCAGTACTGGCCCAGGTGTGGACTATTCCAGTCACCTGACCTGTAGAAGTCTATGGTGCCGTGTAAAGCACTGCCGTCACTTGGATGGGATCCGAGTGACGGCCGTGCTTTCTGCCGCTTGTTCTCTTCTCCTCACAGTTCGAAGTGCATATGAGGAGATTTTTTTGCTGCCACAGCCCCCTTGTAGCTGGCCCACCATTGGTTTCCCCCCTGTCCATAGCGCTACTGTAGCTCCCTGTAGGGGCGGAATCCCTCTAATCACCAGCCACAGCATTGCCGAAGCTTTGTGGCCGGGGATTCCGCTCCAGGAGGTCACTGACGTCACTATCCATATATGAACAGGCAGCTACAAGCTACAGTGGCGCTATCTATAGGGGGTGCCATATACGGGAGTGCTATCTCCAAGGGGCTGTGGCACTACCTACAGAGGGCTGTGTGGCCCTACCTACAGGGGGGCTGTGTGGCACTACCTACAGGGGGGCTGTGTGGCACTACCTAGAGTGTGGCTGTGTGGCACTACCTACAGGGGGGCTGTGTGGCACAACCTACAGGGGACTGTGTGGCACAACCTACAGGGGGCTGTCTGGCACTACCTACAGGGGGCTGATTCCGCTCCAGGAGAAGTCACTAACGTCACTATCCATATATGGACAGGGAGCTATAAGCCACAGTGGCGCTATCTATGGGGGATGCCATATATGGGGTGCTATCTACAAGGGACTTTGGCACTACCTACAAGGGGGCTGTGTGGCATTACCTACAAGGGGCTGTGTGGCACTACCTACAGGGGGGCTGTGTGGCACTACCTACAGGGGGCTTTGTGGCACTGCCTACAGGGGGGCTGTGTGGCACTAACCAGGGGCGTAGCTAAAAGCTCATGGGCCCTGGTGCAAGAATTCAGCTTGGGCCCCCCTTCCCCACCCCAACACCACTAGACCCCTGTTCACGCCTGTGCTAAGCCGGCTTGCCCGACAGCCCCCATGGATGCCCCCACAGTATAATGTCCCCCATAGCTGCCTCCACAGTATAATGCTCCCCATAGCTGCCCGATGCATTATAATGACCCCCATAGCTGACCCCACACAGTATAATGACCCCCATAGCTGTTTCCACACAGTATAATGCACCCAATAGCTGCCCTCACACAGTATAATGTTGGTCCCCCAGGCTTAGGTGCCTGGTTGCAACTGTGACTGTTGCGACCCCTATAGCTACGCCACTGGCTGGGGGGCTATGTGGCACTACCCACAGGAGGATGTGTGGTACTATCTACAGGGGGCTGTGTGGCATTATCTACAGAGGGAAGTGTGTGGCATTATCTACAGAGGGAAGTGTGTGGCATTATCTACAGAGGGCTATGTGTGGCAAAAAATTTACAAATGAAATGCATCTGTATTTAAAATGGACAGGGAATAAACCGGATGCAAAATGGATCAAAATCGTCCGGTATATAATAAACTCTTTAAAAAGTATATATTCACAACAGTGTACCTCGAAGGAAAAGATAAATAAGAATTGGAGTTTACCAGCATATTGCTTTGTTCACTGGTGAATCTGTTAATCCCTACATTCACGTTGTCCATATGTTCAGATGCAAAGTCCATCAAAATAAAAATGAGTTGAACTGATAATAGGAACAGGTGGGAGATTATCCTAGTATGTCTTAACGTTCCTAGCATCTGTTTACCAGTTTACAGTATTTAGGGGCAGTATTTAGGGCTTTGTGGTCCCCTGGGATTCCCCAGACAGGAATTTGATCATTAGCTCATTCAAAGGTCCATGTCATGGGAAGAACAAAACATTCAACTAGGCTGAGCCGTCTAATGCTTTTTCTGCGCTCACCTTAGGGTATGTGCACACGAGAACTGGTGTTATGGCAGGAAGAAGGGGAAGGGGATAAGTGAGCCCTAATCTACCCACCGCCCTGTCCCTGCCTACTTGCAACGACCCGCCCTAGGCGACGGGGTACAACTTGGCGGCGGTCCCTACGCTGACTAAGTGCAAGGAAATACAAACAGGGAACAAGCAAGGGAAGGGGCAGTAGCCCACGGAACACCGTGAGGAAACCAGAGTGGTCAACGAGCAGTCAGAATCAGGATGTCACGAAGTATACGAACGCAGAGCAAGGAGCAGGAAGCAAGCCGGGGTCAGAGCGAAGCAGGATAAGCGGCAGCTGTAGCAAGGCTGAAGCAAGGCTGTAGCAGGCTGGAGCAAGGCTGGAGCAGAGCCAGGAAACTAGGAAGAATCACAAGCAATGAGGAAGAGAAAACAGCAGGTATAAATGGACAGGGGGCGGAGCTAACTCCGACTGACCAGGCCGCGATAGGCTCTCCCACTCCTGAGCCTGCCACCCTGATTGGTGGGAGCCGGAGTCAGTCTAAGAGGTCCGGCCTCAGGTGTCGATTGATTAATCCTGGGAGTATCCACAGACGTAGTGCCTGGCATATCCTTTACAGTACCCCCCCTTTTATGAGGGGCCACCGGACCCTTACTAAGAGGACCTGGTTTAGTGGGGAAGAGAAGGTGGAACCTCCTGACCAATACCCTAGCGTGAACATCTCGAGCAGGTACCCAAGTCCTCTCCTCCGGCCCGTATCCTCTCCAATGGACCAGGTACTGGAGGGAGCCCTGGATCATCCTACTGTCCACAATCTTGGCCACCTCGAATTCCACCCCCTCAGGGGCGAGAATGGGAACAGGAGGTTTCCTCGAGGGGGACCAGGACGGGGAGCAGCGTTTAAGGAGGGAGGCATGAAAGATGTCGTGTATGCGAAAGGATGGGGGCAGCTCCAGACGGAAGGATACAGGGTTGAGGACTTCAATGACCTTATAAGGCCCAATAAATCGGGGAGCAAACTTCCTGGACGGGACCTTAAGGCGCAAGTTCCTAGACGACAACCACACTAAATCCCCGACGACAAACCGGGGGTTAGCAGAACGTCTTCTATCAGCCTGAATTTTTTGTACGCTCTGGGACGCCTCTAGGTTCTTCTGAACCTGGGCCCAGACTGTGCACAGTTCCCGATGAACGAACTCTACCTCGGGATTATTGGAACTACCAGGAGAAACGGAGGAGAACGTGGATTAAACCCGAAATTACAGAAAAACGGGGAGACCCCTGACGAGTTACTGACCCGGTTATTCAGGGAAAATTCGGCGAGAGGAATGAATGAGACACAATCAAATTGACAGTCAGAGATGAAACACCTTAAATATTGTTCCAGGGATTGATTAGTCTTCTCCGTTTGGCCATTAGTTTCGGGATGGAAGGCGGAGGAGAAGGACAGATCAATCTCCAACTTTTTACAAAAGGCTCTCCAAAATAATGAAACAAATTGTACCCCTCGGTCAGAAACGATATTGACTGGGAACCCATGGAGACGCAGAATGTGTTTAACAAACAAAGAAGCTAACGTCTTGGCGTTAGGTAGTATCTTAAGGGGCACAAAGTGGCACATCTTGCTGAAGCGGTCTACTACCACCCACACCACCGACTTGCCTTGAGATGGAGGCAAATCGGTGATAAAATCCATGGAGATATGGGTCCAAGGTCTCTGGGGAATGGGCAAAGAACGTAGTAAGCCCGCAGGTCGGGACCTGGGGGTCTTAGGCCTAGCACAAACCTCACAAGCGGCGACGTAAGCCCTAACGTCTTTAGGCAACCCAGGCCACCAATAGTTTCTGGTAATGAGGTGTTTGGTACCCAAGATGCCAGGATGACCAGATAGGGAAAACCATGACTCCGCACTAAGTACCCTTAGCCAGTATTGCAGGGGGACAAACAACTTGTCCACAGGGAGGTTCCCGGGAGCTGAACCTTGATCAGCCGCAATATCAGAGACTAAATCAGAATCAGTGGCAGAAACGATTATACCAGGGGGTAAAATACAAGCAGGATCCTTCTCCGAAGGAGGATTGGCCATGAAACTACGTGACAGGGCATCAGCCTTAATATTTTTGGACCCAGCCCTATAGGTAACCAAAAAGTTAAATCTGGTAAAAAATAGCGCCCATCGAGCTTGTCTCGGATTAAGCCTCCGGGCAGATTCTAGGAAAACCAGATTCTTGTGGTCAGTAAGGACCGTTACCTGGTGTCTGGCCCCCTCCAGGAAGTGACGCCACTCTTCAAAAGCCCATTTAATGGCTAAAAGTTCGCGGTTGCCAATATCATAGTTACTCTCCGTGGGCGAAAACTTCCTCGAGAAGTAAGCACAGGGGCGGAGATGGGTGAGGGACCTGGTACCCTGGGACAAGACAGCCCCCACTCCCACCTCGGACGCGTCAACCTCCACGATAAATGGCTCCCTTTGGTTGGGCTGAACCAGCACTGGGGCCGAGATAAAGCACTTCTTGAGGGTCTCAAAAGCCTGGACGGCCTCAGGAGGCCAGTGGAGGACATCAGCACCCTTGCGAGTGAGGTCCGTAAGAGGCTTAGCAACGACCGAGAAGTTGGCAATAAATCTCCTGTAATAGTTAGCGAACCCCAAAAAACACTGTAGCGCCTTCAGGGAGGCAGGTTGGACCCATTCCGCCACAGCCTGAACCTTGGCAGGGTCCATGCGGAGTTCATGAGGAGTGAGGATTTGACCCAAAAATGGTATCTCCTGTACCCCAAACACACATTTTTCGGTTTTCGCAAACAGATTATTTTCCCGGAGGACCTGGAGCACCTTCCTGACATGCTCCACGTGGGAGGACCAATCCTTGGAAAACACCAGTATGTCATCAAGGTACACTACAAGAAAAATTCCCAGGTAATCTCTCAGAATTTCATTAATAAAATTCTGGAAGACAGCAGGGGCATTACACAACCCAAAGGGCATGACCAGGTATTCGAAATGACCTTCGGGCGGGTTGAACGCAGTCTTCCACTCATCCCCCTCCTTGATGCGGATAAGGTTATACGCCCCCCGTAGATCAAACTTAGAGAACCATTGGGCCCCCTGAACCTGATTAAAAAGATCCGGAATCAAAGGAAGGGGATACTGGTTCCTTACGGTGACCTTATTCAAGTTACGATAGTCAATGCACGGCCTAAGACCACCATCCTTCTTCCCCACGAAGAAGAAGCCAGCACCTACAGGAGAAGTAGAGGGGCGAATGAAACCCTTGGCCAGGCATTCTTGGATATATTACCTCATGGCTTCACGTTCAGGACATGAAAGATTAAATATCCTACCCTTAGGAAGCTTAGCACCTGGTACCAAATCGATAGCGCAATCGTAATCTCTATGAGGGGGCAACACCTCGGAGGCCTTCTTAGAGAAAACATCAGCGAAGTCCTGAACAAACTCAGGTAGCGTGTTTACCTCCTCACGGGGAGAAATAGAGTTAACCGAAAGACATGACGTCAGGCATTCACTACCCCATTTGGTGAGATCCCCAGTATTCCAATCAAACGTGGGATTATGCAACTGTAACCAGGGAAGACCTAATACCAGATCGGACGATAATCCCTGCATCAACAGTACAGAGCACTGCTCCAAATGCATGGAGCCAACAAGGAGTTCAAAAACAGGAGTATGCTGAGTAAAATAACCATTAGCAAGAGGAGTGGAGTCGATACCCACTACCGGGACAGGATTAGGCAAATCAATAAAAGGCATCTTTAGAGACATAGCAAATTCCACAGACATGATATTAGCAGATGAGCCTGAATCCACAAAGGCACTGCCGGTGGCAGACCGACCACCAAACGAGACCTGAAAGGGAAGCAAAATTTTATTGCGTTTCATATTAACGGGAAATACCTGTGCGCCCAAGTGATCTCCCCGATGATCACTTAGGCGCGGAAGTTTTCCGGCTGCTTATTCTTGCGCCTGGGACAGGTGTTCAGTTGGTGCTTGTCATCCCCACAATAGAAGCAAAGACCATTCTTCCTGCGGAACTCTCTACGTTGTCGGGGGGACACGGAGGCCCCGAGTTGCATAGGTACCTCCGAGTCTTCCGTGGAAGAGCGAGGAGACGGGACCTCGGGGGGGATCGCAGGGAAGTCAGAGGGGAAAACACTGAAACTTTCAAGCTGTCGTTCCCTTAGACGTCGGTCAAGCCGTACTGCTTAGGCCATAACCTGGTCTAGGGAGTCAGGAGAGGGGTAGCTAACAAGCAGATCCTTCAGGGCGTTAGATAAGCCTAACCTAAACTGGCACCTTAGGGCAGGGTCATTCCACCGAGAAGCTATGCACCACTTTCTAAAGTCCGAACAGTATTCCTCAACAGGTCTCCTACCCTGACGTAAGGTCACCAGCTGGCTCTCGGCCAAGGCAGTCCTGTCAGTCTCGTCGTAAATGAGTCCGAGGGCAGAGAAAAAACGATCAACGGAGGAAAGTTCAGGGGCGTCAGGAGCCAAGGAGAAGGCCCACTCTTGGGGCCCTTCCTGGAGTCGGGATATAATGATTCCCACCCGCTGGTTCTCGGAACCTGAGGAGTGAGGTTTTAGACGGAAGTAAAGTCTGCAACTCTCCCGAAAGGAGAGAAAAGTCTTACGGTCCCCTGAGAACCGGTCAGGTAACTTGAGGTCAGGCTCTAGAGGTGAGGCGAGGGGTACTACTATGGCAACGTCAGGCTGGTTGACCCTCTGAGCCAGGGCCTGGACCTGTAGGGAGAGGCCCTGCATCTGCTGGGTCAGGGTCTCAAGGGGGTCCATGATAGAGTAGGCGAAAGGGTAGACTAGGTAAGGGCTTGTGATTATGTTATGGCAGGAAGAAGGGGAAGGGGATAAGTGAGCCCTAATCTACCCACCGCCCTGTCCCTACCTACTTGCAACGACCCGCCCTAGGCGACGGGGTACAACTTGGCGGCGGTCCCTACGCTGACTAAGTGCAAGGACATACAAACAGGGAACAAGCAAGGGAAGGGGCAGTAGCCCACGGAACACCGTGAGGAAACCAGAGTGGTCAACGAGCAGTCAGAATCAGGATGTCACGAAGTATACGAACGCAGAGCAAGGAGCAGGAAGCAAGCCGGGGTCAGAGCGAAGCAGGATAAGCGGCAGCTGTAGCAAGGCTGAAGCAAGGCTGTAGCAGGCTGGAGCAAGGCTGTAGCAGAGCCAGGAAACTAGGAAGAATCACAAGCAATGAGGAAGAGAAAACGGCAGGTATAAATGGACAGGGGGCGGAGCTAACTCCGACTGACCAGGCCGCGATAGGCTCTCCCACTCCTGAGCCTGCCACCCTGATTGGTGGGAGCCGGAGTCAGTCTAAGAGGTCCGGCCTCAGGTGTCGATTGATTAATCCTGGGAGTATCCACAGACGTAGTGCCTGACAGATCCTTTACAACTGGCTTTTACGTCTGAAAAGATTGACTGGTTTCAGGAGAATACAGCTGTGTCGTTTCAGACGTAAAAGCTCCTCCTCGCATTTTGCGAGGCGTCTTTGACGCCCGTAATCTTGAGCTGTTCTTCATTGACTTCAATGAAAAACGTCTCAAATTACCTTTCAAAGAAGTGTCCTGCACTTCTTTGACGAGGCAGTCATTTTACGCGTCCTCGTTTGACAGCTGTCAAACGACGATGCGTAAATTACTGGTCGTCGGCGCAATATGTCGGCAAACCCATTCAAATGAATGGGCAGATGTTTGCTGACGTATTGTAGCCGTATTCTCAGGCGTAAAACGAGGCATAATACGCCTCGTTTACGCCTGAAAATAGGTTGTGCTTTTCCCA
Organism: Rhinoderma darwinii; assembly: GCF_050947455.1. Lineage (NCBI taxonomy): Eukaryota > Metazoa > Chordata > Amphibia > Anura > Rhinodermatidae > Rhinoderma > Rhinoderma darwinii. The sequence goes on from NC_134699.1 coordinate 47,270,209, forward strand.
AAACTGTTCCCACAAAGTTGGAAGCATACAATTGTCCTAAATGTCTTGGTATACTGAAGCAATCGGATTTCCCTTCACTGGAACTAAGGGACCTAGGCCAACCCCTGAAAAATAACCCCACAGTATTATACCTCCTCCACCAAACTTTAAAGTTGGCACAAAGCAGTCAGGCAGGTGACGTTCCCCTGGCATTTGACAAACCCAGACTCGTCCATCAGACTGCCAGATAGAGAAGCAGGATCCGTCATCCACAAAATACATGTCCACTTCCCCAGTCCAGTGGCGGCTTTACACCACTCCATTCGATGCTTGGCATTGTGCTTGGTGATATAATGCTTGGATGCAGCTGCTCGGCCATGGAAACCCATGCTATAAAGCTCCGGGGGCACAGTTTTTGTGTGGATGTTAATGTCAGAGGAGGTTAGGAACTCTGCAGTTAATGAGCCAGCAGAGCGTTGGCGACTTTTATGTACTATGCGCCTCAGCACTCGATGACTTCGCTCTCTAATTTTATATGGTCTGCTACTTTATGGATGAGTTGCTGTGGTTCCTTAACGCTTCCACTTTGCAATAATACCACTCATAGTTGATTGTGGAATATCTAAGAGGGAAGAAATTTCATGAACAGAAATCCTATTACACTACGAAGCTCGAATTCAGTGACATCTTTAGAACGATCCATTCTTCTCACAAATGTTTGTAAAGGCAGACTGCATGGTTAGGTGCTTAATATTATACACCTGTGGCAATAGGACTAAATGAAACACCTGAATTCAATGATCAAGAAGTGTGTCCCAATACTTTTGTCCATATAGTGTATGTTGTATACACAATGGGGTTCTACTGTATGTTCAGGTTGCAAGGCTCATAAAAGTTACTGTTTCTCCATATTTTAAAAAGGATATAGGAGAGCTGGAGAGGGTTCAAAGGCGGGCGACTAGATTATTAAATGCAATGGAAGGTCTCTCTTACAATGAAAGACTAAAAAAGAGACACCTTAGAGGTGATCTTATCAACATGTAGAAGTATATATGTGGTCAATACAAAGAACTAGCACATGATTTTGTTCTTTCCAAGGACATTACAAAGAAACAGGGGACATTGATTGCATATGGAAAAAAAAGCAGTTTAAGATATCAATATACAAAAGGGTTCTTTATAGTAAAAGTAGTCAAACTATGAAATGCCCTACCCCAAGAGGTGGTAATATACTATGTCAGCAGTTATAAAAGGGCTAGATATTTACTTGTTAACGAACGGCATTGGGAATTTTAACTAATTTAGCAATGACAGACTTGCAATTGATTGAGAAAGGTTGAACTTGATGGACCTGTGTCTTTTTTCAACCTATGTGACTATGATAGGAGGGGTTCCCCAGGACAGGAAAACAGTTTGTCTGGGTTCTACCATGGTAACAAGGTTGGGAATCATTGTCCTAGAATTACGTAAGATGCCAGAACTGGTAGTCCTAGGGTAATGTTCAATCTGTTCCCTGTAATTTGAATATAAATGGATTCACCAGTGCGCAAAACTGCAAACTGTTAAGATCTAATTAGGGGTAGACAGAGCGATCTGGGCACCAAACGGCAAAGATCACGGGCTCCTTACCAACCACCATAGCCATGGTATATTTGGTTTGGGCAAATAATTGCATTTGAGGATCGCTAATTATTTGCTTTTTTTTTTTTGCAGCTCCTGCACTTGAAGTGTAACTAAATGTTTGATAAACTTCTGACATGTCATAGTGACATGTCAGAAGTTTTTATCGGTGGGGGTCCGAGCACTGAAACCCCCACCGATCGCTAAAACGAAGCAGCTGAAGCGTTCTTGTGAGCTCTCAGTCGCTTCGGGACGGCTTTTTCCGGAAATCCGATGTATCGGAGTACGGGCACATAGACTTTCTAATGACTCTGTACTCCGATACATTCATTTCTGGAAAAAGCCGAACAGACACGAAGCGGCTGAACGCTCACACGAACGCTTCAGCTGCCTCATTTTAGCGATTGGTGGGGGTCTCAGTGCTCGGACCCCCACCAATCAAAACTTCTGACATGTCACTATGACATGTCAGAAATTTGTTAAACTTTTAGTTACCCTTTAAACTTTAATGAGCGCTGTAACTAACTAAAGTTGCAATGAGCCCTTGGGCACTGACCCTGGATTTAATCCGTATTCACCTTCCCCTGCAAGGTACACTTTTGTGATTATAAACTTTTTTAAATAGGTACTATTTTGCAGTGATTTTTTTAATTTTTTTTTATCAGTTAGAGCCAGCAAGTAAGCACAGCAGTGAACAAACTAACTCCTCACAACAACTCTGAGATGCATAATTCCACGCCACATGTTTCATGGTCCATAATCCCTCCCAGTATTTACTGCAAAGTGCATTTTCCATTAGTTCCACAGCAAATTGGAAACTGTATTTGCACTATACCAATTGTCAATATAACTGTTTTTGGAAAAAGATCACAGGCTGTTGACTGTTGACCATTCATCTGCCTACCACACCTCATCCAAGCGATGAGAGATAGGATTTCTTATTTCTAAGTGGTTCCGCATGATGGTTGAAAACAGATAAAGATTTTCAAGTGGTCACAGTAAAGCTGTTATTGCTCCAATATTAACACGTTATTCACAAACATGTTTAGTACAAATAGTAACAAGACAAAAGTGTTGAAAATGTCTGGCTAGCCAGCAACACTTGCCAATCCCTGAGAATGTCTCAACTCCTACTCTAAAAAAAATCCACCGTTACCTGTCCCTGGCAGGGGGATTTACATCTAGTATTACATATTAGTCAATTATCTTAGCGGGTCTTTTAGCGGTCCTGAAGTTGGCAAGGACAAGGGGTAGGTGGAGTAGGCAGCCACCTAAAGAGCCATTGGGAGGTGGATGCAATTAAAATAATGATTGCCCATCCATCAGAATAGTGAACTTAAGGGACTGAAAATGATGGGGCACTTTCTGAAATCCCTGCCCAGATTTACCTACCCTGGGTTTACCGGCCCCTGGGACTACCGAGTTAGGACCCCTATCTATGATCTCTATATGCCCTAGTAGTTAGATAAAAACAATGGGAACCAGATGGGATCCACTGTGAAAAGGCGCATAATCAAGGCGCAATACTTCCATGAGTCCAAAACATTTTTGGAAAAAATCTATACATTTATTGTCTAAAACAATAGATTATAAAAAAAAGTGCATAAAAAAGAGAAGAAAGTCTCTTGAGGTACGATGCATTTTGGGGGACACAAAACCCTTTATCAAGTAAACATGAGACAATGAAGTGTATGGTGTAGCTGACTTGTGTGTTTAAATAAGCCCTTGAAATTGGCACCAAGGCCTCCCTGGGGGCATGGTAAGGTTATGTGGCTTGATAATTTATGCACAAGGTGGGGAGGATAAGGAGGGCGGGGGTGGGGGGGATTATAAATGAGCGCTATATCGGCTCTTGATCAGTGATGCGAGGTTTGGATATACAAGTGGTTGTTTTTTTTTCTGAGTGGATCCTTTGTAGGGCATACAGACAAGTGTTGTCTTAAATATATTCATTGCAGAAAATGCAAATAGTGTTAGCAAATCATAAAGGGTTAATAAATAAAATCAATTAAAATTGCAGAGATAACAAAGGCCATTTACCATACCTCCCAACTTTCAAGTATGGCAAAGAGGGACAACCAATACGGTGCGGGAAGTGCGGCACGGCAATTTTTTCCCTTATAAGCCATGCCTCTAATCCCGCCCAGTCCACTCCCATACACACCCGGTTCAGCCCACACAGTATCATGCTCCCATAGTGCCTCCCACACAGTATAATGCCAAATAGCTGCCACCATACAGTATAATGCCACCATAGTTGCCACCATACAGTATAAAACCAACACAAATTCCCCCATACAATGTAATGCCCACACAGATGCCCCATACAGTATAATACTTACACAGATACCCCCATACAGTATAATGCCCCATAGCTGCCTCCATACAGCATAATGTCCCCATAACTGCCCTATACAGTATAATGACCCCATAGCTGCCCTTATCATATACATTACCGTTCAAAAGTTTAGGGTCACTTAGAAATGTCCTTATTTTTTAAAGAAAAGCACAGTTTTTTTCAATGAAGATAACATTAAATTAATCAGAAATACACTCTATACATTGTTAATGTGCTAAATGACTATTCTAGCTGCAAACGTTTGGTTTTTAATGCAATATCTACATAGGTGTATAGAGGCCCATTTCCAGTAACCATCACTCCAGTGTTCTAATGGTACATTGTGTTTGCTAACTGTGTTAGAAGGCTAATGGATGATTAGAAAACACTTGAAAACCCTTGTGCAATTATGTTAGCACCGCTGTAAACAGTTTTGCTGTTTAGAGGAGCTATAAAATTGACCTTCCTTTGAGCTAGTTGAGAATCTGGAGCATTACATTTGTGGGTTCGATTAAACTCTCAAATGGCTAGAAAAAGAGAGCTTTCATGTGAAACTCGACAGTCTATTCTTGTTCTTAGAAATGAAGGCTATTCCATGCGAGAAATTGCCAAGAAACTGAAGATTTCCTACAACGGTGTGTACTACTCCCTTCAGAGGACAGCACACACAGGCTCTAACCAGAGTAGAAAGAGAAGTGGGAGGCCCCACTGCACAACTGAGCAACAAGACAAGTACATAAGAGTCTCTAGTTTGAGAAATAGACGCCTCACAGGTCCTCAACTGGCAGCTTCATTAAATAGTACCGGCAAAACGCCAGTGTCAACGTCTACAGTGAAGAGGCGACTCCGGGATGCTGGCCTTCAGGGCAGAGTGGCAAAGAAAAAGCCATATCTGAGACTGGCTAATAAAAGGAAAAGATTAATATGGGCAAAAAACAGACATTGGACAGAGGAAGATTGGAAAAAAGTGTTATGGTCAGACGAATCGACGTTTGAGGTGTTTGGATCACACAGAAGAACATTTGTGAGACGCAGAACAACTGAAAAGATGCTGGAAGAGTGCCTGACGCCATCTGTCAAGCATGGTGGAGGTAATGTGATGGTCTGGGGTTGCTTTGGTGCTGGTAAAGTGGGAGATTTGTACAAGGTAAAAGTGATTTTGAATAAGGAAGGCTATCACTCCATTTTGCAACGCCATGCCATACCCTGTGGACAGCGCTTCATTGGAGCCAATTTCATCCTACAACAGGACAATGACCCAAAGCACACCTCCAAATTATGCAAGAACTATTTAGGGAAGAAGCCGGCAGCTGGTATTCTATCTGTAATGGAGTGGCCAGCGAAGTCACCAGATCTCAACCCCATAGAGTTGTTGTGGGAGCAGCTTGACCGTATGGTACGCAAGAAGTGCCCATCAAGCCAATCCAACTTGTGGGAGGGGCTTCTGGAAGCATGGGGTGAAATTTCTCCCGATTACCTCAGCAAATTAACAGCTAGAATGCCAAAGGTCTGTAATGCTGTAATTGCTGCAAATGGAGCATTCTTTGACGAAAGCAAAGTTTGAAGGAGAAAATTATTATTTGAAATAAAAATCATTATTTCTAGCCTTGTCAATGTCGTGACTATATTTTCTAGTCATTTTGCAACTCATTTGATAAATATAAGTGTGAGTTTTCATGGAAAACACAAAATTGTCTGGGTGACCCCAAACTTTTGAACGGTAGTGTGTATATACACACATATACACGTGAATTATAATACAGTTAAAGGGGTTGGCCAGGAATAATTTTTATTTTAACTTACGTTGCCATTTATAAATAATTTTGTAATATACTATTTGTTTCAATGTGCCAGCATTTCTGTGTTCTTTACCTGTTGTGAATTTTTAACTTCCTCTGACGTTCCGTGCCTCAGCCCACCCTGCACTTCCGGCTGAGCCAAGGCACAGCTCGTCATCAATTGCGTGTACATGCAGTGGGCCAGGCTGATATTCCCTAACACACACACACACACATTCCCTATAGCCAGTTTTTGAGGGTGAGACGTATTGTGGAGGGGAGGACAAAAGCATGAATAGATTGGAATAGATGGGTAGGAAATTTGTCTCTAGAGGCTATCCAAAGAAGTTGGTGGAACACCATAAGGATAGAGTGATGGAGTTGGATAGGGAGTCCTCGTCTGGGAGAGTAAATTGTAAAATTAAGAATAAATCGGATATGACCAAAAGAGTACCTTTTGTATCAACATATACAGAAACGAGTAACAGTCTAGCTGCGATAATACGAAGACACTGGCCAATTTTAAAGTTTAATTTGAAGTACGTTCCAGAATTTGATTTACCACCTTTAATGTCATATAAACGATCGTATAATCTCAAGGATAGATTGGTAAGAGCTGATGTAGGTGGCAGTAGGGAGAATAGACAGACATTCTTGGGTACAAAAAAACTTGGCTGTTACCCATGCCTTAACTGCATTAATTGCACGTATATGTTGAAGGGAGAAGTGTTCGCACATCCCTTCACTAGAGAGGAATTTAGAAAAAACACTATTTAACCTGTATGTCGGATCATGTAATCTATTTGTTACAGTGCCCCTGTAATTTGCTCTATATAGGGGAGACGACACTGGAGTTTAAGACACGGTTGAATAACCATAGATTTACAATTAAGAATAAACGATTAGATCTGCCAGTTTCCAAACATTTTTGTGAGGCTGGCCATAGAGAAAAAGATTTGCGTTTTAGGATCATTGACCATGTAGCGAAATCTGGACGAGGTGGTCATAGGGTAGCTCAATTAAAGAGACGAGAGTTACAATGGATCTTCAAACTGAATACACTTCGACCATATGGTCTTAATGTAGATTTTAAATTGAAGGGTATCGGCTAGGGAACGGTGGATCCGATTGGCGTTTTCTCTCCAAGTTGGCGTTGGGTTTGTCTTTACATCATTTGCATATTCTGTATATGATCATATTTTATGAACTATTATTAGAGTATGAGTTATGTATACTAACTCTAAATTTTTGTATTACAGATAGTTATTACATGATCCTCAAGACTGAAGGACTCGCCTGATACGGTTCCCCTCGCTATATGTAGTAAAGAGAATTTTATAAAATTGTATGAAATATAAATTAATTTTTTTTAATATTTATCTCTTCCTCTCCTGAGTTGTATCTGAGTCAGTGAGTGACTATACGGGTTGATATTACATAAACATCGCGATAATGCGATTGACATGATATAAACACCGTGATAATGCGGTTTATTTAGAACTAGGTCCTGTAATAAGAGTGTATGTGATACACAATATTATGCCGATCTGGATTATTTCCGTTGGGTTTTTCATATTATGAATAAAACACACAAATACGTATTTATATTGAAACAGATTTAAGTCTAATAATTTAGATGATATAGTATGGTCTTTGATTTGACTAAAGACCTCTATATATTTATACACTTTACAGAAATATTTTTATATATATATATATATATATATATATATATATATATATATATATATATATACAGAATTTGCAAAAACATATGTCTCCATTGAAAAAACGCTTGAAAAAACGCATGTATTATAGCAAAAACGCATGTATCATAGCATTGACAATAAGGAAAGGAAACCAGGAAGTAATTCTTACCTGGCACACAATGAGTTACTGAATGTGGGCTGGACACATGCTGAGCAATGGGTGTGCGTGTCATGCTGTGCGTTCCAGGACTCGTGTTACACTCAGAGAGAGGAAGTAGCAGAGATTTCTCAATACCAAACAGAGGAGGGCATCTGTAAACAGTGAGTCACTTTGAAATGTAAATGTTATTCTATTGTTATTTGTAACACCTGCACTGGGTTAACCACCAATTAGCACTGTACACTATATACATTAGAAATGATAAATGACTGTCAATGAAAAGTTGAAGATTTTGTATGTTGGTATTAATAGGTACATGTATCAGCAGTTTCTTACCTATTATTAATTTTTTATACAATGTTTTATGGAAATTTGTATTAATCATCTGAACCCAGGAAATGGGTACTTATATGTGCACTTTTCACATGTTGTGTTATGCTTGAGAAAGGCCCTATGGAGTAGGGCTGAAACGGCGCATGTGGTGAATAAATCCACTTTTTTTACTATCAAGGTGTGCCGTCTCGTGTATTGAAAGGATTTACTATATATATATATATATATATATATATATATATATATATATATATATATATATATATATATGCATTATGGCAAGGCGACTGTATACCACAGAAGAGGTATTTGAAATGCTCTGTTCGGAAACAGATTCTGTCAGTGAGGGGGCATCCGTATTTCGCCCTTGAACTTCCTCCATTGACGACAAAGAAAACCCCTCGAACCTCTCAAACAGATGATAAAGCCACGTGATGCGATGTGAAGGTCCCGTACGGGGTACAATAAACGAGCTATACACCTGATTCAAATGGCGTTCTACAACTCTTACGTGTGGTCCAGAAATGCTGGCCATCAGGAAAAGGACCTGGAATACCTGGAAATAATAATTTTAAAAAAAATTTTTTGCAGACCGGGAAGAGGGGGGAGAAAATTTAGCCTCCGGAAGTGATGCCTCCAGAATTCTTAGAGGGAAACATTTCCATTCTGAGGTGACGACCCCAGAAAAGATGTTTGTCTGTTATAAAAGTGGTATTCGCAAAGACACAATTCATCAGTGCGACACGTGCCCCTCCAAACTCTTTGTATCCAAGATTGTTTCAAAATCATTCCACTTTAGAATATTCATTTTATAAATACTTTGCTTTGCCATGTTTTCCCTTTTTAGTTTAACCAGTCCCTTTAAAAAAAAAAAATGTCATAGCCCTGTAGCTTTTCATCTATCCTGTGAACATGCTCAATACTATATTTTCCTCTATTTTCCAAATGTATTGCCCTTCATTTCAATGCAGTTTTGTTTTTCTACATTTTCCCACTCCAACTTACCAGAGAGGGTTGCTGTTCTCAACGGCTAGAAACAGACATATGTGTAGGTCATCTGCTTTGTTAGCATGACATAGTCACAAGTACAGGCGAATGCAATATCACAGGCATATGGAGGAAGAGTAGGGTCCGTAGACTTCATTCAGTGCTATGTTACGGCTCTGTACAACCTGAAGAATGGTGGTGAGCATGAGTCCTTATAGGGGTTATGCGGGGACCGAAAAGTATGTGAGTACACTCGTTTGGACTCTTCGTCATGTGACCAGCCCCGCTGTACTCTATGTACAAGAAGTAACTACTGCTACAGTGAGTACTGCTAATACTTTCCGGTCCCCGCATAACCCCATTAATAAGGAACAGAGTATACCACAATATTCCCCTATGTTAATGTATAAAGCACAGCATATTTTTGGTTTTGCATAGTACAATGTATTCCTTGTCACAAAAAGGAAAAGTAAATGTCATGTAAGGCTACATTTAGACGAACGTAGCCAACCTCGGACGTGAAAAACTACAGTTTTTCACTTCCGGGGTGCACCCGTGTGTGACACGTTATCACGCATCCCTCATAGACGAGAGTCCATAGAGGGATGTGTGAAGCGCAAAAAAATAGGACATGTCCTATTTTTTCACGAACTCTTCACAGGCTCCGTTGAAACAACGGTCATGTGAACGGCCTCATTGAAGTACATGAGTCCGTGTGACAGCCGTTGTTTTAACACCCGTCACACGGACAAGATAGACGCCCGTCTGAATGAGCCCTAAGCAATAGTGATCCTGTAAATATTAATCCTAATTGTCCTAACTCCAATGACTGACAGGTGTGTTAAATGTAACTTTCTTGAAACAGTGTTTAAAGGCTATGTAAACCTTTGAAAGGCAAAAAATAAAGTTTTAATAAAATTGTGTATCAGTTTGTTTGGTGTAACTTTGGAAATACTTTTTATTTCAAATTATTTTTACTTTTTAAGATATAGCTGCTCTGTATTCTCTGTACAAAGCAGCTGTATCTAGCGCTATTCACTGAATCCATCAGATCATATAATAGATGTGATAGTTTACAGGTGGAATACGCAGGACCCACTGTTAGGCTATGTTCACACGGAGTATTTTGGGGGAGGAATATCTGCCTCAAAGCTCCAAACGGAATTTTGAGGCAGATATTCCTCCCCCAAAATACTCCGTGTGAATAGCAATGATCGCGCCGTTTTTCGCCCGCGGCCATTGAGCGCCGCGGGCAGAAAACACGCTTTCTCCTGCCTCCCATTGAAGTCAATGGGAGGTCGGAGGCGGAAGCGCCCGAAGATAGGGCATGTCGCTTCTTTTTCCCGCGAGGCAGTTTTACTGCTCGCGGGAAAAAGACGCCGACGCCTCCCATTGAAATCAATGGGAGGCGTTCTCGGGCCGTTTCTGCCGAGTTTTGCGACGCGGTTTCCGCGTCAAAAAACTCGGCAAAAGACCCCGTGTGAACATACTGAACCCGTCAGGTCCGCGGGACTGACGGATTCAGTGAATAACGCAAGATACAGCTGCTCTGTTAAGAGAATACAGAGCAGCTGAATCTAAAAAAGTAAAAATAATTTTTAATAGAAAGTATTTACAAAGTTACACCAAACACACGGATACACCTTTTCATTAAAACATATATATATATATATATATAAATTTTGCTTAAAGGTTATGTGAAAGGTTTACATAACCTTTAAGCACTGTTCATACACAGGTCAGAGGATGTCATTGTTACCATGTGTAACTAGAGTAGCCCATCTAAGTACTGTCTGTGTTAGAACAAGTCCACAGGGCTCCAGACAAGGTCATAGAGTCAATGACCCTCTCCAAACTCTTGTTCAGAGGGACAGATGGCAAAAAGTACAATGCAAAGGAACCTGAAACCCGCCAGCACTTAGTCTAATTACTGCCTCAAGTTGTGTGACACACTAGGTCAAAGGAGGGCACACAATGAGGTTGGGGAGAAGAGTCAGATGCAACTCACATGATCAGACTTGTTTCCATCCTGGAATCTTCAAGTAATCTGACAAGAAGAGCTAATATGGGCCACTGACATTACAAAATAAGCAAAATGTAGAAGCTGACAATAGACTCATTACCACCAAGCCGTCTCGGTCCGGAGCTGGGAAATTCCCCAGTAATGTTATCCAACCAGAACGTATTTCAGAAATGCAATGTGCGTTCTTTCAGTCGAGGTAGAACAGGTGGAAAAAATATTCTCAGGGACCCATAGCAAAATATGCAGTGGGGCACAGGGGTGTAAGTTGAAGCTCCTGGCTCCAATGCAAAATATCTAAGAGAGCCTCCACCTCACATGTGACATTTACAATACTTATGGCTTCTTATGCAGCAGAGGGGTCATTGGGCCCTCTCAAGAACCAAGGCCCAGTGCAGCTACTAACGCCCCTGGTGCGGTATCTAATTGCTATGCCCCTGGTGGGGCACCGCTACCTTATTTACAGTTGTCATGGAAGTGAACCACAGCAATGCCAACATCAGTAGAAATGCAATACAACAACAGATTTTGGTAATGACAACAATCTGCAGGGAAATTTAGTTTCAGGGCCTGGGGGAACAACAAAGTGTCAACAGCCATATTGGTTATCACATTTAAAGTAGCTTCTCAGAAACTAAAGAAGACAACCAATTTAGTTGCACTTCCTGTTGTAAATTTTTAAAAAATGTCTGCCACATTACAGAAGAATGTCAATATTGCCTAATATATAACCTGGTGTACTTCCAAATGATCAGCCACGTCACAATCTGGTACCAGCCATAACAGCTGTAATCTGGTTCAGCAATTGTGGGGCCCCTCTTCCTAAAAAATAACAAGCAGACCACTATAGGGTCATGTAGTGATTTAGTCCCTGCAATCTATGCAGGAGGGAGTGATGTCTCCTATTTAGAATGCCAACCTCAGAAAGGAGAGCTGTGTGTGAACATGTGGAATGGGACCATACACAGATGGTATGGGTCCCGGCAGGGAAAATGTAGCATTACGTGATGGCCATTTAAATGAATAACCAACCATGTAATACATGGATGGACCAGGTCCACCAGAGCGATAGGCACTCTTTATTATGGGCTCTCTGCTCCATGTTATAGAGGACCCATGAAAATTGGTTGTTTTATTGGGACAACCTGTTTGAAGGTAGTAGATGAGGAGGCCATATCACTAAAGAACTCAAGCAGTGCATGGAGTCTTCTGCCTTTACAAGTCTCATGGTTATGTTTTGTCTGAAAACATCTAAATGGAATCAACAGCATGAAAACTATTTGCACAGACCTTTGGTGTTAACACATGATGAGTCAGGAGGAGTCTTGTAGCCAAGTGAAAAGCACCACGTACCACTCTATTGCGTGTCAGTATCTGATCCATGAAAAATGTTTGCACTACAAACAAAAAAATATCAACTTTGTGTTTCTTTACAAAAAATATGCAAAAGAGGACACTTGTGCTGTAAATAGTTATAAGCAGGGAAGCCTATGGTTATTCTAATGGCCAACTAAAGCGGATCAAACGCCTGCCAAACAACAGTGCAAGATCCTGCAGCTACTATGGTGACAATCAAAAGAGGAGAGCCAAGTTTAGATGAGCTCATATCACTTTCCCATGGGCAGCTCAGTCCGATTCTCTTCAATACCAGACACCAGATACCATACCAGACACAGCCCACAGATAAAAGCGCTGCTGTTTATCTAGGAAGACTCCCTAGAATAGCACTTTGGGGAACAATAAAACTTCAAGCAAAAGTAACATTTTCACATCTATATTGGAGACAGGGGCGTTGCTAGGGTCTTAAAAGATCAGGGGCACAAGCCCAAGACATATATTCCCCCCCCCCCCCCGAAAAATCAGATGAGCGTAATACTCGTCTGTGTGCTGTGCGTTGAGACAACGCACAGTACACGGACCCATTGATATTAATGGGGCCATTCACACATGCGTGAGTTTTCACGCAGCGATTGTCTGTTGTGTGAAACTCACTGTATGTCCTATATTGGTGCGTTTTCACGCACCTAGCCACCCATTGAAGTCAATGGGTGCGTGAAAACCACGGACAGCACACGGACGACATTGTTATTTCCAATTATTTATAACCAGCGAGATACAACACAGCAGCAGCAGCCTAGCATTACCAGGGTGGGAAGGGCAACTGTTTTTGGCCTTTCCCAGCCTGATAATACCAGCCTGCGGCCGCTCCAGTGTCCTGCCATCGCTGCAGATTGTTAGGTACTGGATCGTACCCGGCTCTTCCCGGAACCCCTGGTGGCGGTGGGTATCGGGGTAATAATGGGGGTTAGTGTTAGCCTCTGCACTGGCTAACACTAAGCCCCGCCTTAGTAATGGACGCTGTCTATCAGCCAGCGGCCATTACTGAGGTGGTAGTAATAAAGTTTGAAAGAAAATACAAAGACATAGAAAAATATTTTACTGAAATAAAAAAAAAACACACAACACTCATTAGATATTTTGTTGAAAATAAAAAACATCCGTCATTGAAGTAGTCCTCAAATCCGACATAGTCCAATGACCGAACCTGTAAAAAAAACACAAACCTAAAAAAAAAACATTAGTAACACATGTGGTAGGCTTAGATAAAGGGCCCATGTATGATACTGTCTGTTAGACCATGTATCTAAGCCTACCACAATGTAGGCTTAGATACAGGGCCCCAGAAGACTAATCTTATACTGTATAAGATTACTGTCTGCTGGGGCCCTGTATCTAAGCCTGCCTTGTGGTAGGCTTAGATACAGGGTCCATGTGTTACACTGTCTGTTAGGACCAGTATCTAAGCCTACCACAAGGCAGGCTTAGATACAGGACCCCAGCAGACTGTATCGTTACACTTACCGTCCTCTTCGGCTCCACGTGCAGCAGATGTCCCGACACCATCTAGCATTGTGACGTCATCCGCGGCGCACAGCGAAGTTACGCCATGACGCGAGAAGATGTCAGGACTTGGGTAAGTATGTGTCATTACTATAGTAACAGGGGCCCGTGTATTTTATTACATAGGCTCCAGTTACTATAGTAACTTTTATAGATACGGTGCGGGCGGCCGCGGTCCAATGAGCAATTGCAACTGCTGCGACCCGGTCGCGATTGCGACCACTACGACCCGAATGTGGCAGTCGCCGGGGATCCGGGGCACCGGGCCAAATATCCGGTGCTAGCGACGCCCCTGATTGGAGAGTTGCATTATCAGGGGTTCCATAATATATTTCAATCACGGGAATCATGTCCTTCATAAGTAGAGTGACACAGGTAACAAGAGAAAGACGCTGGATTAGAAGAGTACAGACGTGGCACAGTGCGACCATTAAGGGTGTCCTATGTGGACCAATGAAAATGTTTGTCCTATTCTTAGTGGTACCTTGTAACTTACTCTATTCCACAATCATGATGAGTCACTACAGAGAAGGTCCACTTATAAACACCGGCAAGACAGCTTTATGTCCTGCCTCAAAGTAGTATTTAACAGCAGAAAGAAAGAGGAACTGCTGCATATATTTTTTTTGTTAATCATTTAAACAATAAAGGTGAGTCTGTCATTACTTTTTTCACCCCCAAGCTGCTTACACCGCTGACCAGGTATTGAGAAAAGCAGTGGCCACATACTGTTATTACATGTGTTTGTTCTTGAAAAACAGTAAAAAACATTTATTCCTCCGCACGCCATATGTTAATTATGCACAAAGTGTCCTAAGGATCAGGAAGTGTCCTGCATTGTCCTTTCTAACACCTCCCCATTCCCTACCCTCTAGACTCGTCTGATGACTCTGCCAAGCTGCTGAGTCATCTGCCACTTCATCCAAATACTGTTCCTGCGCCGTGCAGGATCCGTCAATAACCAATACATGTAGTAAAGATATGTGGCCACTGCATTTCTCAATACCTGACCTACAAAAAAACTTGTGACACACTCACTTTAAAGAGGCTCTGTCACCACATTATGAGCGATTTTAGCTACTGACTTTCTTAATGCCCAACTGGGCGTGTTTTTACTTTAGACCAAGTGGGCGTTGTACAGAGGAGTGTATGACTTTGACCAATCAGTGACCAATCAGCGTCATACACTTCTCTCCATTCATTTAGTCAGCGGATAGGGATCCTGCTAGATCACTATGTGCTGTCTTATACTGACACATCAACGTTACTGAAGTGTTTAGACAGTGAATAGACCTTCCTTCCAGCCAGGACGTGATGTCTATTCACAATCCCGACACTTCGATAACGTTTCTGTGGTACGTACAGCAGAGCAAGCGTAATCTCGCGAGATCACGCTGTAAATGACAGGTTACAGCGAGATTACTGCTGTAAGTACCACAGAAACGTTGCGGAAGTGTCGGGATTGTGAATAGACATCCCGTCCTGCCTGGTAGGAATGTCTATTAACTGTCTAAACACTTCAGTAACGTTAATGTGTCAGTATAAGACAGCACGTACTGATCTAGCAGGATCCCTATGCGATGACTAAATGGAGAGAAGTGTATGACACTGATTGGTCAGCGTCATACACTCCTCTGTACAACGCCCACTTGATCTAAAGTAAAAACACGCCCAGTTGGGCATTAAGAAAATAATTAGCATAAAGCTAAAATCGCTCATAACGTGGTGAAAATAGATAGTTTTTCTAAATAAAAAGCACTGCTGTCACCTACATTATAGCGCCCATCTCCTTATGTAGGAGATAGGGCACTTATAATGTGGTGACAGAGCCTCTTTAAGACCTGACTCACACGAACGACTGCAAACTCGGACGTGAGAAACTGCAGTTTTTCATGTCTGAGTCGCACCTGTGTGGAATCTGTTTTTACGGATCCCTCATAAACTTGAGTCTACTGAGGGATCCGTGAAAATGTGCAATTTTCTCATGGACCCTTCACACGGTTTCGTTAAAACAACGGCCGTGTGAATGGCCCCACTGAACTACATACGTCCGTGTGACGGCCGTTAAAAAAAATCGCCGCTACACGGAAGTATACTACATTTGTCTGAATAAGGCCTCAGTTGTATTTTAACCATGCTAAGTTTACTATATTGTCACAAAACCATGTATATGATATGAAAAAGGTGTGCAGCGTAGAATATTTTTCCCACAGGAATATATTGTAGTTTTCTGGAGGGTACTTTTACGCTGCGGAAATACGAGAAGTCCCGATGTATACCTCCGACGAAAGGCACCGACGTATTCCACTGTATACAGCATACAGTGGATACGTCGCACAAACTCCCAGGGCACAGTGCTACTTTAAGCGCTGAGCCCAGGTAAGCCCCGATGTCACTGTCCATATATAGACACTGATGTCAGGGGCTTTCAATTATGGAGTCCCTGGCCTGAGCAAAGTAAGCGCTCTGGCCGGGGACTCCAATCTTGGGAAAGTTCTTGACGTCACGGTCAATATGTTAGGGGCTTTGTAATGCAAGTATCCCCGTACAGAGCGTCGGCAATGCTCTGGCCAGGGATTCCGCCCCCATAATCGGTCCCCTGCACTCAATTGTATCTGCATCCCTAGGACGCGGATACAATTGATTTGGCTAGCACTGCCCTGACGAGGCACAAAATGTCTCGCCATTTGGTGCTTTAGTGATGATGCAGTCAACGCTATGAGGTCATCGCGCTACTGCGTTGTCCTGCTGTATGAGTTCTGGGTTCACTGGAGGATGGTGCGGGAACAGGAACGGAAACAGGTAAGCATGTAATTTTATTTTTTACTTTTACAGTGGCCAGTGATGGGGGCCCTATCTTCAGGGGACTGTATAGGGTGCCCTATCTTCAGGTGACTATATAGGGGGCCCTATCTACAGGGGACTATATAGGGGTCCTATCTACAGGGGACTATATTGGGGGCCCTATCTACAGGGGGACTATATTGGGGGCCCTATCTACAGGGGACTATATAGGGGTCTCTCTACAGGGAGCGTTACAGGAGGCCCTACCTACAGGGAACTATATAGGGGGCCCTATCTACAGTGGATGCGACAGGGAGCACTATCTACAGTGGACTACATAGGGGCCCTATATAGTCCACTGTAGATAGGGCCCCTATTTACATGGGACACTACAGGGGGCCCTATCTACAGGGGATGATGCAGGGGGCACTATCTACAGGGGACTCTATAGGGGATTCTATCTACAAGGGATGCTATCGGGGTCCTATCTACAGGGGGGTGTTAGAGGAGGAACTATCTACAGGGGACACTAGAGGGGGCACTATCTACAGGGGACTCTATAGGGGGCTCTACACTATCTATGCTTATCTATTTACAGGGGATGCTACAGGGGGCACTATCTATGGGGACTCTATAGGGGTCCCTATCTACAGGTGACACTACAGGGGCCCTCTCTACCGGGGACTCGGGGCCCTATCTACCAGGGACTCTACAGGGGGTATATCTACAGGGGACTCTATGGAGGGCCCTATCTACAGGGGGCACTATCTACAGGGGACTCTACATGAGGTACTATTTACAGGGGACTCTACAGGGGGCACTATCTGCAGGAGGCACTATTTACAGCCTGTAGACTACAGGGGCCATATCTACAGGGGCCCTATCTACAGTGACCCTATCTACAGGGACCCTATCTACAGGGGACACTAGAGGGGGAACTATCTACAGGGTGCACTATAGGAGCCACTATCTACAGGGGCCAATATCTACAGTGGGCACTATGAGGGGCATGATCTAAAGGGAGCTATATAAGGGGCACGATCTACAGGGGGCATTGTGAGTGGCACTATCTACAGGGGGCACTGTGTGTGTGATGCATTACTTTACAGTATTTTACTCCATTTTATTCAGTGGCACAGTGTATGGTATTATATTCAGGGGCACAGTGTGTAGCACTATCATATTCAGGGGCACAATGTATGATATTATTATATTCACGGGCATAGAGTGATAATTTTAACTTCGTTTATAGGTGTGGAAATGTTGGAAAAGTGAGCTTCTGAAGACATCTGAGCGGCAAACTTTTTAAATTGGTCATGGCCAGGAGGCGGCGTCATAGAGGTCTGGACTGCATGAAAAAGAACGACTCCAATCTGAGAAGGCGGCACCTCTATCAATCTTACATTGGGCATTCTCTGCCAGTTGTGTCTGCATACCACAAACCCGCTTCAAATTATTGACACAACACTGGCAGTGAAAATGTGGGGAATCACTCTTCATTTCTGAGTGATCATGCGTCCACGTCTCCTCATAAACACAGATCAGTTTAGCGAGCACGTGGAGCCATTTGGAGGATTTATTAAAAACACTCCTCTTGCTAATGCACAAGTTATCGTGTGCATAAGCCCCGTCCAGCAGAGTGGACCACAGCATTTCTGCTGACTTATATGTAGTTGGGGGTACTGGATTAAAAGTGCTGTGTTTCGCAAGGTGTTTATATGTGGAGAAATCCGTACTCACTTTTCCAGAAGTCATCTCAGTCTGTGTTGTCCTCCTTGTCCTTTGCTGCTTGAAAAAGGTTATTTTGCTCTAGTGTTGCATACGGTGCTATTAGGCGGGTGAGGCGTGCTCTCCTACAGCTTCAACTGTGTGATGCATGGCGCATTCAACACCCCACGGATAAGGATTATAGTTTTTACTCCCATCCGCATGGCACCTACAGTCGCCTGGATTACATTTTCCTTCAGCAACATGCTCTCCCCTGGGTGGCATCTACGTCCATTGGCAGTATCCTGTGGTCTGACCATGCCCCGGTATATTGTACCTTACATCTCCCCTTCATCACTAAAGGCCCCTGGACTTGGAGACTGAATGAGTCCCTGCTCCTGGATGGGGTGTGCCATGCTGATTTGCTTCAAACGGTGGAAAATTTCACTATTGATCATGCCCAGGACGACACATCCCCCTTGGTTCGTTGGGAAGCTCTTAAATGTGTTCTCAGGGGGGTCCTCATAAAACACGGGGCGCGCCTTAAGAGGGAAAGGGCCCACTCCCTTAAAATTGCTCTCCAAAAAATTAGTGCTCTTGAACTGGCTCACAAACGTGCGCTGTCTCTCCCGATTTTACGTGAGTTACAGATTGCCCGACAGGACGCCAGACGGCTGTTGGACTCTGCCCAGCAGCGCGCTCTTCAAGTCTGTCGCAGTAAATTCTACGAGTTTGGCAATAAGAGCGGACGTATGTTGGCCAGAGCTTTAAAAACCAGAATTGCTCAGTCACACATCCCAAATACTAAGGCCCCTTCTGGCCAAGTTGTTCACACGACCCCAGAGATAGCGGAGTGCTTCCATAGCTTTTTCTCTGAGCTTTACAACCTTAACCCTCCCACCCCCGCCCCCTCCCATCCGCCGGGACGGGACTCTTTCTCATCTCCCTTCACACCGTTGTCTGGGGAGATGGCTGAGGAACTTGATACGGACTTCACTCCCGCGGAGCTCCTCATGGTTATATCTGATCTTCCTGGGGGAAAGAGTCCTGGCCCGGATGGCTACACTGTCAAGTTTTATAAGGTGTTGGCGGACCGGTTGCTACCGCTCCTGTTGTCAGCTTTCAACTCTATTTCCCCGGAGGTCCTGTTTCCCCCTAGCTCCACCTTGGCTCATGTCGCGGTTATCCCTAAGCCGGGTAAAGACCCTCAACTCTGCTCCAGTTATCGTCCCATCTCCCTGCTCAATGTAGACTTAAAAATTTACGCCAAATTGCTCGCCAATAGACTGAATAAATACCTGCCAGATCTAATTCACCCGGATCAGGTGGGGTTTGTGCCTGGTCGGGAGGCCCGTGACAACACCCTTAAAACTTTTGATATCATTCACCACGCCCAGGCTAACCGAATCCCGCTCATGATCCTGTCCCTGGATGCTGAAAAGGCGTTCGACAGAATATCGTGGTCTGCCCTTTACCAAACCCTTCGACATGTGGGAATAGGACCATCTTTCTTGGCAAAAATTATGGCATTGTATCGTACACCCTCGGCCCAAATAAAAATAAATGGCTCCCTTTCGGCACCTTTCCCTATTTACAATGGCACACGACAGGGCTGTCCCCTATCCCCCCTGTTGTATGTCCTGGTTATGGAACATCTCATGGCCTCCATTCGGAACAACTCAGATATTAAGGGTATTAACATTGGAGGGAAGGAATACAAGTGCTCGGCATTCGCTGATGACCTATTGGTCTATCTCACAGACCCTCATGTCTCTCTCCCTTCACTGATGTCCGAGCTGTCTCGTTTTGGAACATGGTCTAATTTCAAAATCAATTTCTCTAAGTCTGAGGCGCTAAATGTTTCTCTCCCGGGCCCATTAGTGTCGCTTCTCCAAAGTAATTTCCCCTTTTCATGGCCCTCTAGAGGTATTACATATTTGGGTGCCCGTATAAGTGGGGACCTTACACAATTGTTTACAAATAATTTTATCCCCCTACTGGCCAAGTTTCGCACTGACCTTAATTCCTGGCATAAGACTGAGTTTTCCTGGTTTGGCCGTATCAATATTATTAAGATGTCCCTCCTCCCCCGCTTGCTTTATCTCCTGCAGACGATCCCCATCTCTATCCCATCTTCCTATTGGTTGCGGCTTCAGCGATGCTTCGGCTCCTTCATTTGGCCGACTGGTCGCCCACGTCTGAGCCGGGCTCTTCTGACTCGTTCCAGGGGTACGGGTGGGGTTGGTCTGCCGGATTGTCGGCTCTACTATTTGGCATCAAATCACGCACGGGTTTTAGATTTCTTTCATAACCGTGAATCAAAACTATGGGTTCGTTTAGCTCAACAACTATGTCCCAGTACCCTATCATCCCTGCCGTGGATCCTGCCCGGGAATAGACCGACTCAAGCCTCCTTTGTTGTTTACCATACTCTCATGGCGTTGAGGTCCTTAGGGCCTGGAAGTACGCTTGTAGACCCCCTGGGTCCTTTAACTCCTATCACAGATAATCCAGCCTTTCCTGCTGGTAAGGCTGGTCGCTCCTTCCTAGGCAGGCAGTCCACCAACCCCATGTATTTTGCCCAGGTCCTCTCCGCTTCCTCTCTTCTCCCTCTAACCTCCATCTGCCCCGATGCCGTGCCCCTCACTCGCCATATATATGAGTATGCCCAGTTAAAACATTTTTATGGAGTGGTAAACCGACGCGCACATCTTCACAGGTCGTTGACGGACTTTGAGCGCCTATGTGTCTCCTCCCAGCCCCCTACACATACCATATCCACAATATATAAATTACTCCTTTCGCTGCGTTCCCAACAACTCCCCTCCTTCTGCGGGGCCTGGGAGAGAGAATTACATACTACATTTACTGATACACAATGGAAGCGGTGTTTCTCCCTCTCACAAAAAGCCTCTATAGCCGTTAGGGCCCAGGAAACTAGTTATAAAATTGTCTCTAGATGGTATCGGGTCCCGGCTGCGCTTCATAAATGGTATCCGTCTGTGCCTGATAATTGTTGGCGCTGTGGTGCTGTGGGAGGTTCCATGTCTCATGTTTGGTGGAGTTGCCCCTTGTTGAGGAGTTTTTGGGATGCGGTACTTAAATTGATATTGGAGGTTACTGGAGTCTCTGTCCCCAACTCTCCGGAGGCAGCTCTCTTATTCATGTTCCCGATGCCATTACACATTTATAAAAGCTCCCTAACTAGACATCTGCTTCAGGCGGCAAAGTCAGTGATCCCGCGCAGGTGGAAAACGGCAATGCCCCCAACATTAGATGAGTGGTTTCGGGAAGTTGCCTTGATACAGCGAATGGAACACTTGGTGGCTCACTCCCCGGCAGCTGTGGTAAAATACACGTCTACATGGTCTCCTTGGATAGTGTTTCTTTCTTCGCCTTCCTACCTCACGGTTGTAGCCTGAGTCGGCCTATGCCCCTGTGAAACATACTACGGCTCTTGCTCGCTGCTGATTTTTTACTCATAATACGCTGGAACTGGAGTCCAGGATCCCTCCTGTCCTCTCCCCTCCCTCCTATCCTTCCCTCTCGTGGGGCCTTTTTCTGTACTTTCTTTCCCCCTGACTAGGGCTATGTGCCTCTCCTTCTCTGTTTGAGTTAAGTGATCTCATTGTACCTCTTGATGTTATGCCTCTATGATTATTCATGCTACTGTTGTACACTGATAATTCTGTTTCATGTCAAGATGTGATGCACATTATTGATTTTTCCCTTTTTTTTTTTTCTGTATGTTTTTGCTTTGGTCCACTGACCTTGTTTGTTCTTTTAGTTATGGGTGGAGGCCTTCTCTCCCATATGTTTTGTAATTTTGTGTTCTAAAACTCAATAAAAATTTTTGAATAAGGAAAAAGGTTATTTTGCTTTGGAACGCCTTTTCCCAACCAGCTCGACTTCTCCTAACACAGACACAGACGTTGATACCTCTAAAGAATCTTATGCATTCCTTGATCGCCCGACAATTCGTCGCCATAGAGCAGCACGCCGCAAAGCAAACTAAAAAAAACTTTAATACCTTAAAAAAACGATACTTAGGTTCGCTGTTTCCAACTGTATCCTGTATTTAGCTTTAAAGGGGTTGTCCGAGATATATTTTTATTTAAAAGTTAAACACACAATACACACATTAACTATTCCCTAATATACTTACCTGTGCAATCTTGCTTCTGTTCTCCGTTCTGGCAGCTCTTTTCTTCAGATCTCCTGTCTTCTGACGTCACGTTTTCTTCCTCCTCCACTGTCGTGTCGTGTCCCGATCACATGGTCTCGCCCCAGCGAGACCTCGGATGGGACACGACACGTCACTGGAGATGTGTCGTTTCTGCGGGTGCCCGCCCAGCCTATGCAGCTTTTTTTCACTGTGAGCGCGCCTATGCGTGTTCACAGTGAAAAAAGTGAAGAGGGACGGCACCCGCGGACTAGAGAGGTACAGTGACCTCTGTACTTTTAGTTCTTCCCCTATCAAAGCCTACACATAGTAGGCTTTGATAGGGGATCAGACAACTCGATGCAGCACACGGGTCGCATGCAGCCCTTGAGGCTGTTATCTGCGGCCCGCGGGACACCGTTGCGCCGTAGCACCGAGCAGGCCCAAGGAGGAGCCGCACTACGCTATTATAGGCTCTGCTACGATGTCAGGAGTCCCGGAGCAGAGCGTATAATATTAAACTGTAAAAGATCTTCTGGGGTCCTGTATCTAAGCCTACATTGTTAGGCTTAGATACAGTGGCTAAAAAAAATTGTCACACGTGGAGCCTGTATCTAAGCCTAACACAATGTATGCTTAGATACAGGACCCCAGATGACATTCTTTTTATTTCTGTATAAGATTTGTGTTTTGGGGCCCTGTATCTAAGCCTAACATGTATTCTTAGATACATGGCCCATGTGTGACACTGTCTGCTTGGGTAATGTATCTAAGGCTACCTTGTGGTAGGCTTAGATACATGGTCAAACAGACAGTATCACACATGAGCAGTGTATCTAAGCATCACTTTTTTTTCTTAGTTATGTGTTTTTTACAGTTCAAGGACTACTTCAATGTCACCCTTTTTTATTTTTAATAAAATCGTTAACCAGTGTTGTGTGTGTTATTTCATTACAATATTTTTTCTATGTCCTCATTTATTTTAAAATGTATTACTAGTTCATTACTGTCTAACAGCGTCCATTAGTAAGGCTTCATGCACACGAGCGTGTGTATTTTACACGCGTGAAAAACTTGCGTCAATCATGTCTGTGTGTGTGCGTT
Organism: Rhinoderma darwinii; assembly: GCF_050947455.1. Classification (NCBI taxonomy): domain Eukaryota; kingdom Metazoa; phylum Chordata; class Amphibia; order Anura; family Rhinodermatidae; genus Rhinoderma; species Rhinoderma darwinii. The sequence continues at coordinate 47,293,791 of NC_134699.1, forward strand.
ACGGCGGATTTACACGAACGTGCTATACGTCCGTGCAACCCGCGTGGTTTTCACGCGGGTCGCACGGACCTATGCAAGTCTATGGGGGCATGCAGACTGTCCGTGAGTTTTGCCCAGCGTAAGTACGCTGCGTAAAACTCGCGACATGTTCTATATTTCTGCGTTTTTCGAGCATCACGCACCCATTGAAGTCAATGGGTGCGTAAAAATCACGCGCACCACACAGAAGCACTTCCGTGGGACGTGCGTGATTCGCGCAACAGCAGTAAAAAGTATGAATGTAAACAGGAAAGCACCACATGCTTTTCTGTTTACAAACATCCAAACGTAGTGTCATAATGATGGCGGCTGCGCGAAAAGCACGCAGCTGCGCACCATATGAACATGACACGGAGCTGTGAAGTGCATTTTGTGCACGCAAAACGCCACTGTATTTGCGTGCGCAAAACGCACACGCTCGTGTAAATCCGCCCTTATGCATCAGTGTGCTTTTCGATTGTCGTGTGTTATTCACGCACTCACAAAGCCAGCACATTTTTTTCATCTAACAAATTGTGTAAATCACGCACCAAACACGTGTGTGCTGTTTGTGGTTTTCACGCATGCATTGACTTCAATGTGACTGTAGGTGCATGATAGCGCACCAATAGAGGACATGCAGTATGTTTCACGCAGCGGACTCTCGCTGCGTGAAAAGTCACGCATGTGTCAACGGCCCCATTGAAATAAATGGGTCGCGTGTGTTGTGCGTTTTTTCAAAGCACAGCACACGGACGTGATTCACGCTTGTGTAAATCGTGCCTAAGGCCCCATTCTCAACAGGGTGAATCTCGCCCGTGTGCTGATCGTGAAAACCACGCACAGCACACGCGACCCATTATTTTAAATTGGCCTGTTTTCATATGCGTTTCTCACGGGCGTCAATCTTACACGCAAGTGTGCATGAGGCATAAGACGGGGCTGGACGAACGCAAAAAAAGCAGCAAACAACGCCGCAAAAAACAACGCCAAAAAGGCTACGATAAACGCGGGGAAAAACATTTTAAAAAAAACTTGAAAAAAACAGCAAACAAAGAGGCAAAGAACGCCACGAAAAACAACAGGGAAAACGCCACGAAAGACTCAACGAAAAACGCAGAAAAAAAAAACCCCAAAAAAATACACGAAAAGCGTAGAAAAAAAGGCTATGATAAACGACGAAAAAAATATAGTGGAAAATGACGCGAAAACAGCCGCAAACAAAGAGGCAAAGAAGGCTGCGAAAAAAAACGGGGAAAACCACACGAAAGACGCAACGAAAAACGCATAAAAAATTTCCGAGAACAACGACGCAAAAAAAGAAACGATAAACGACGCGAAAAAAGGATACGATAAACGAAACGGAAAACACATTCAAAAACATCGCAAAAAAAGACGCAAACAAACAAGCAAAAAACGCCAAGATAAAGTAAGCGAAAAACGCCCCGAAAAAAATCGGCAAAGAAAAACGCAAACAGCGCACAAAAAACGCCGGGAAAAACGACGCAAAAAACAACGTGCAGGGAGAGGTAAATCTGCCGCAAACTTCAAGATGGAATTTTGAGGCAGATATTGTTCCTGCCAAAAAACTCTGTGTGAACAAAGCCTTAGTGGAGAGAGACATGAGATAGAGGAGGGCGGACAAGGGTTAGGGTATGTTCACACGAGGGCGTCCGTAACGGCTGAAATTACGGGGATGTTTCAGCCTGAAAACATCCCCGTAATTTCAGCCGTAACGGCATGTGCAGGCGCTTGAACGCCGCGCCAATTACGGACGTAATTGGCGCTGCTATTCATTGGAGTCAATGAATAACGGCTCCAATTACGCCCAAAGAAGTGACAGGTCACTTCTTCTACGCGGGCGTCTATTTACGCGCCGTCATTTGACAGCGGCGCGTAAATTAGGCCTCGTGTGAACAGACAAACGTCTGCCCATTGCTTTCAATGGGCAGATGTTTGTCAGCGCTATTGAGGCGCTATTTTCGTACGTAATTCGGGGCAAAAACGCCCGAATTATGTCCGTAATTAGTGCGTGTGAACATACCCTTAGGGTAGACACGAAGAGGTTTATAGACCTGAAAAGAGAAATAAAACATAAATGTGAAAAACATAATGGGGGGGGGGTAACATTTGCTCATCATCCTTCAAGAATGTCAGCAAGGAGACAAGTCCAGTGAAGGAGGACAGCGGGAGGAGCAAGGACAGCTCACATGAACTCTTGGAAGGTACGTGCACGCTCATTGCAGCCTGCAAGGAGCGTGCACGGGAAAAAAGTTTCATCACAAGGAAAGATCAACAAACCAGAGCTGAACTGCATGTAAACAAGCCGTGCTGAATTCAAAGAAGAAATGTGCTAAGTAGAATTTTTTTAAAAAATAATGCTTTATTTAGGTTGTCTGTATAAGGGGTAATGTATGACACAGTTTTTGAAAAAATGTTGGGATCTCGGACAACCCCTTTAAATAAAATTGTGGTACTCATCCGAACTTCAAGGTCTAGACGAACAGTATAAGACTTCACCGTGTACATATATTATCCATCTGTGCCTCTCCGCCTGTCTTAGCTCACGGTTTAACACAATTCTATTGTACAAAATTCAAAAATAAATGAATAAACAGTTTGGACTTGGCTCGCCATATGTAGAAGGGGCTAGTATTTAGTGGGGTTCACTGGCTAGTGTCACCCACTATCACTACCTCCTTTTCTCAGGGTCACCAGGGTTATGCCTAGCTTCTCTACCATTTTCCTTGTATTACGCTCATCTATTTACCTTGCTACTAAGTGCGTGTGTGCGCAGTGATTGACGACACAAGTGTATAATAAATAAAGCTTTATTACCAACACAAATCACACTTAGTTATCAAACACACACATGTATATATATATATATATATATATATATATATATATATATATATATATATTCACTGTATAGTATATGAATATCTCAATACGCATAATAACTGGGGTAAATACTGTAGTGTAGGGTTAATACAGCTTCTGCTGTATTTGCGTTCAGGGTTAGGATAGGATGGAGTTAATGAGTAGGTATAGGGGGGTAAAAGGTAAATATCAGAGGAAAATATGCAGGACCAGGAGGGGAGGTTTGTCCAGGGGTTAAATGTAAGGGGAGAATGGTAGGATAATGCTCGTTGTCTAGGGGAAGTAAGGGTTAACCAGGTGGAAAAAGAGGGGGGAGAGAGGTAGGGAGATAATGTAGCGCCTTGTATAGGGGGAGAGGAATGCTCGATGTATAAGGGGAGAGGATTCTTAATGCTCGTTGTCCAGGGGATCATTGGTGGTGGTGAGTGTCCGTGCACGAAGCAGGGTAGAGATCCTCCGTTGGTGGTGGGAGCAGGAGTGCAAGAGCAGTGTTGGACTCTGGGGTATTTAAAGAGGCTCTGTCACCAGATTTTGCAACCCCTATCTGCTATTGCAGCAGATCGGCGCTGCAATGTAGATTACAGTAACGTTTTTATTTTAAACGAGCATTTTTGGCCAAGTTATGACCATTTTTATATTTATGCAAATGAGGCTTGCAAAAGTCCAAGTGGGCGTGTATTATGTGCGTACATCGGGGCGTTTTTACTACTTTTACTAGCTGGGCGTTGTGTATAGAAGTATCATCCACTTCTCTTCAGAACACCCAGCTTCTGGCAGTGCAGACACAGCCGTGTTCTCCAGAGATCACGCTGTGTCGTCACTCACAGGTCCTGCATCGTGTCAGACGAGCGAGGACACATCGGCACCAGAGGCTTCAGTTGATTCTGCAGCAGGATCGGCGTTTGCAGGTAAGTCGATGTAGCTACTTACCTGCAAATGCTGATGCTGCTGCAGAATCAACTGTAGCCTCTGGTGCCGATGTGTCCTCGCTCGTCCGACACGATGCAGGACCTGGGGCAGGAAGTGAGTGACGTCACAGCGTGATCTCGAGAACACGCTGTGTGTCTGTGCATTGCCAGAAGCTGGGTGTTAACGAAGAGAAGTGGATGATGCTGATTCGTCAGCATCATACATTCCCATTCACAACGCCCAGCTAGTAAAAGAAGTAAAAACGGCCCGATGTACGCACATAATACACGCCCAGATGTACTTTAACTTTAAACACACCCAGTTGTACTTTAGAAAGCCTCATTTGCATAAATATATAAATGGTCATAACTTGGCCAAAAATGCTTTTTTTAGAAAAAAAACAAAACATTACTGTAATCTACATTGCAGCGCCGATCTGCAATAGGAGATAGGGGTTGAAAAATCTGGTGACAGAGCCTCTTTAAACCGTGCACTTCTGTATGACATCACTGTGCCAAACTCATGCACATGCAGGTCGTGGGAACCTCCTGTTATGTGGGAATGCATCACAGGATGTGTCCACTGTTCATGTGATAATGTAGATGTTACCTGCAGTCCTATGTAAGCTCTATTCACACAACAGGGTCCGAGTATCGGTCGATTTGGTTTGTTTTTCTCTGCCGTTTTGCAGGCCGTGTTTCCGTTTTTAATTGACAATTTTGCCCCGTTTTGCATCAGTAGATAATGCCACAAAGACTCCCTTGTAGGTAGTACCACACAGCCCCCCTGTAGGTAATCCCGAAGCTGTGGCCGGGGATTAGGGAGCAACAAAATACCCTCCTCCTCACATGCACTTCACACTGTGAGGAGACGAGAGGCAGAAAGCACGGCTGTCACTCGGATCACATCCAAGTAACAGCCGTGCAGCCAGGAGAACGGCCCAAAATAAGGCATGTTCCATTTTTTTTTGATGGCCCAGTTAACAGGGCCGTTAAAAAAAAAAAAATCGGCCGTGGGAATAGCCCCTGTGACGGCCGAGAATCCCTGTCATGTGAATAGGGCCCAACACCACAGATAACTCAGAGTACAGATAATGCAGTAGATGCTCACGCAGAAACAGACCGACTGAGCACTCTCATCTCCTTCCTTACAGGTCTGTCTGTGGGCAGTGCTAACGGTGCCTCGAACACCACGTCCTTGCCAAATATATATATGATTATAGATGTAAATATATAAAACACTTCCCTTTACATTGTATATGTACTGAGCTTGGTTCGAGTGATGTATTTATGTACTAAGCTTGGTTACAGTGTTGTATATGTATTAACCTGTTAGTGACCGGCCCATCGTGTTTCTACGTCGGTCACTAACGGGCCTTATTCCGATGCCATACTTTTTACGTCGCAGCATCGGAATAAGTAAACAGAGCAGGGAGCTGTCAAATCTCCCTGCTCTGCCGTGTGAGATCGATATTAGTATCGATCTCACACATTTAACCCCTCAGATGCGGTGCTCAATAGCAAGTGCCGCATCTGAGTGGTTTTGGAGAGAGGGCGGGAGCTCCCTCTCTCTCCCCCACCGACACGATCGCCTGTGTCTCTAATGGCAGCCGGGGGTCTAATAAAGGCCCCCAGGTCTGCCTAGAATGAATGCCTGCTGGGTCATGCCGCAGGCATGACCTGGCAGTAATACACTGCAATACAGAAGTATTGCAGTGTATTACAATAGCAATCGCATATTATAGTCCCCTAATGGGACTAGTAAAAAAGTTTAATAGTTAATTTAAAAAAAAAAAAAAAAATATGAAAAACCCAGCTTTTCCCCTTACAAACTGCTTTACTATTAAAAAAGTTACACATTTGGTAACGACCCAGACTATAAATCTATTACATTTAACCCGCATGGTGAACGCCGTAAAAAAAAAATAAAAAACTATGGAAAAATTACTGTTTTCTGTGAATACTGACGTGATCAAAAAGTCGCATCTACTCCAAAATGGTACCAATAAAAACTACAAGTCGTCCTGCAAAAAAAAAGCCCTCATGCATCGGCTCTTCAAATATGGAGACAAAAAGCGTTTTTACTGTGTAAAAGTAGTAAAACATACAAAAACTATACAAATTTGGTATCGTAACAACCCGCTGAATAAAGTTAGTGTTATTTATACCACACGGTAAATGGCAGATTTAGGTCGCAAAAAAAGTGGCGAAATTTCAGATTTTTTTCTATTCCCCCCCCCCCCCCCCAAAAAAAGTTAACCAATAATGTCCCCCAAACTGGTGCTATTAAAAAAATACTACTCGTCCCGCAAAACACAAGACCTTATACAGCTATGTCGACGCAAAAATAAAAACGTTATAGCTCTTGGAATGCGACAATTGAAAAACGTAAAAAATAGCTTGGGCATTAAGGGGTTAAACTGTTCTGGAGCTGTATTTATGTACTTAGCTTGGTTCCAGTGTTATGTATATGTACAGACTGTCACGCCTGTGGACCCACTAGGCCGCTCCACCGTAGCAGATGGCCAAACAGTCAATAAGTCTCTGGGGTAAGAGTACCTGGGAAGATACTCAGAGCAGACCCTTGGCACAGATGACACTAGATGTGGCAAAGTTGTACTGCCCATGATAGAAAGGTGTCAGATCAGTTTGAAATACTTGAGCTCCCAGCCTGCAATGTTAATACTAAGGAATTCTAAGTCACCAAAAATGAGGTCTTAAGATTGTGCAAACCACCACATAGGAGCAATACACAGCATTTACACCTATGCAACCATAAGCAGCTCAAGTGGGTATGACAGACACTTATTTCTAATATTTAAGGATTCTATAATGACAGGGTCTGTTCCATAGGACTGGTGCCTAGTATGTGGTGCCAATACTCAAAAGGGTCAAAAAGTAAGACTGGAAACTGTAGGCCTGTAAGTTTAACCTCCATTGTGGTAGGGGGCATGACCAGAAGCCTGAGTGCATACCTGAGACTAGCGCTCCTGTCCTCAACCACTAATTTCAGGCAAAGCTATCAAACTTTGGGGAGAAAAAAGTCCAGAAGCTCCTACCACGTTCTTCTGCACCTCTGGGTGGCTTCCCTACCATGGAGCCATACCCTTACCACAGCATGCAGTTCGTACTCCAGGGCCATCTTCCCATGCAGCGGCCGACCGCTATAACATGGCCATGTGATTTGATCTCCACAACAGCTGCACTGAATGATATGGTGGGAGATCCGCCTGAGGCTACTCTATCCTCAGTGGCATCCTCCTCATCACTCTCCGGGGAGAAATCCTCACAACAGCCTGCGGCCACAAGATCCAGAGCCTGCACATCAGCTTTTTGCTAGGGACACTGCTTTCACCAGGCGAGGCTCCTGGAGGCTATGTACAATCTACCTCCCTTTCCCTGTTGACTCCTTTTGTCTGGGGCCTAATCGCTATCACACCAGAATGCTCACAAAGCACCTGGTGTCCCCTCTGAGCCATCAATTCCTACTGAACTTTCCCAACATTACCACCACCAGTAAGGGTCAGAAACCCAGGCTGAATTGGGGGCTGCCCCCTCTGAGTCAATATGGGACAGATGGGGGATCACTGGAATACTCCATCATGTCAGGCTGCTGACTATCACCGTCTCAACTGCCTACTACGCCACCCTCCTGGCTGGCATTCCTTCATAACAGTCTACCAAGACAGATTGAGGCTTTAGTATCTGTCACTCAAACTTGCAAGATGAAATAGCAATTGTACACAAGGATCTTAAACTGCTTACTAGCCGAGTGGATACCATAGAATGGCCACAATACGCATATTGATAACTTTTTTGGCAATACCCCACTTTTGCGTATGACTGATGCTTGTATGGGCTCTGACGTGGTCAGATCATGCTGCGTGCTCTGTGTTCCTCATGACCTCCCAGTCCCATAACTCGTGTGCCATTGGAGACAACGAGACCCTTCTCAAGAGGGAGGCATTTCACTGCCATTTATAGCAGTATTTTTTTAAAACATTGGCTCAGTTTTCTCAGAAGCAACCCTCTGGGAGGCACACAAGGCTGTTAGAGGGCATTGTATTCTTGCTACACTTAAATGGACTGAGCTCCAGACTAGGTTGCAGTCTCTGGAATCTACCAAAGGCACTAAATCCTACTAAATGTACCCTTAAACAGCTAGCGGATGTTACAGCCCAAATTAAGGACTTGCTACTTCGTAAAGTGGACAAGATTAATCTAATAGTCTTTTAGAAGTTTGATAAACCCTTTAAGTTGCAGTGAATTGAGGCACATGCAAAATACTCCATGCATTCCTATGGATGTGGCATTGCACCCTGGACACTAGCAAAGAATACAGACATGGATTTAACAGGTATTTAATGCAATTCTATGTACAGAATACATTGACAGGTTCCAATTAGCATAAGATTGATCAACAAACACAAAAAAAATAAAAATTTGGAGTCATCTTCCTAAAAGCTTGTTAAAGTTGCATGTTTCTCAGAAGTACTCACTAGCGCAGCTCATCTAGAAGTCTGTCAGGAATAGTGGGACTTCACAACGTTGAAAGGTTACAAAACACCCGAGAAAGTGAATGTGGCTGTGACTAAAAGTTGCTGTTCAAGTCATGAAGGAAACTAGTCACCAGGATAATATCTGTATTTGGATGTCAGAATGGCTGCCCTACACTAGACCCCCTTCTATGAGCCAGAGCCGCTCCCATTCATCTGAAGTACCACCATGTGGAATTAGGTGTTTACCAGGGGGGGGGTCTCAGGAGTTGGTTTGAGCTCCGAGAACTATTTAAAAAAGGTATTGTTCAGATGAAGAAGTGTCTTTTCCAGAAGCCGCACTGAACTTGTCTGCAGATGAGGACCAGCATTGCAGCCAAGTAGGATGCTGTAACAAAAAAATAAAATGTCATCGTAAGCATTTTTATTAGGCAAGACCTGCAAAAGAGTAATAGTCCTAGCCTAATATTAGAAAGGATAGCAGCTAGAAGCAAGACATTTACACAGAGGCCTCAGTAATAGAATGTGTCCTCATGTACAACATGTCAGACAGGGATAACAAACATCACAGGCTCTCCAGATTTACATTACACTAATCCATAATACAACCATGTGAATGAGGTCTTATTGTCAGACATTGTGATCATTTGATAAAAGTGAAAGAAATTACCTTGCCACTCAGGTGTCACCCTCTTTCCATGTCCACACACCCATGTCTGGAAGATGCAGGATCACAGTTAGTACATTATACAACACATTAGAATTCTACATGACATTTATAAAGTGCTCAGAGAGACCCGTCTCACCACCTGCAGTCTGCCGGTAATTCCAGCTATTTATAGGTTAACTCATCATCGCACAGGATAGAGGCAGAGCGGTCAGACCGACATCCATGCACAACATTTAAGATATTTATAAGTCATATTACAGTTGATCCATGTATAAGTGGGGTCTGACATTGGCAGATTTCCTGCCTGGTAACAAGTGCCAATAAACATTAACTTGCCGATCGGCATGTTTTTATATGGAGCAATGATCTGGAATATGGGGACTCAAATCATGAATACTCCAGTGACATGTGGGATGAATCCACTTACCCAACTATCCATGTACTTTCTTGGCTGCATCCAAAGGACAGACTGAAAAGTGATACTGGGGGAAAAACAAATTTTAACATAAGACATAAGTGCAAAAAACACAACCAGGTCCTCTGGGGGGGGGGGGGGGGGGGAGAATGTGACAATCAGCAGAATATTTCCTCGTCAGTTATCGCATCTGACGGCACTTCCTATAGCCTGGTCTCATCATGTGTCACCAACTAGAAGGACCTGGGGCAATAACAGGTGGAGGTGTCGATGATTCTCCAATTCCTTCTAGCGAAAGTCAGTTGAGGGGGGAGGGGGGTTTCATCTTACAAATTCAGCTCTCTGGCTGCGTTCCTGCTCAGTGCTGCAATCCATGTACTACAGGGCAGCAGAGCGCTTCAAGAGCGCCATGTACTAAACATTAGTGACTAGTGTACACACTTGAGGGACACCTGTGTGGCCACCTTCACACTGCAAACTATGGGAGGGAAGCAGTACCTCAGAGTCAAGGGCATCGTTTAAAACAACTCCAATATCATGCTACAATATAAAAAGAAATGGGCAAAGACTAAACTTACCATGTATCACATCCAACAGGGTCAGACCTACAATAAATGAAAAATGCAGTTATATATCTGAAGGACTTAAACTGTAGTACATAACAAACTCAGTCCAGTAATACAGGATACGCAGTTAGCGCGGGTCATCAAGACGACTTCTGCAGTGCGCTCAGATAAACCTCTCACCACCTGCAATCTGACGGTAATTCCGTCTCTTTAAGCGTTAGTCTCATCAGCAGGGTTACCACGATAGCAGAATTTAGACTTGGATAGATAGTGTAGTATTGCAATACTCTATACCAAAATACTATGCCAGCAAAATAAAAAGTTGCCATGTTCTGATGTGAGGCACATGGTGTGATGAATTTTGAACCTCCATGTGCCTCATGTTAATATTAATAGTATGAGGTACATGATTAGGTTAATTACTATTAATGTGAAGCACGTTAGGTTCATAGTACCTTGTGCCTCACACATTAAGTGAAACAGTAGTTTTTATTTTATGACAGCGTAATCATTAACGCCATTTTTTTTTATTATGGTTGCAACGATGTGTATATTTTATATAGAGACTTATTGTAATATTTGTTTTGTTTTTTAATCTAATTTTATTTTTAAACATTAATGTACTGGCATATGTCTATGTCAGTACATTAGCTGTGTACTGAGGTGGTTAGGACATACCCAAGTATGCCCCAACAGGAAATATGGTCACAGCCCTGGGGTCCTTCAATGAAACCTGGACTGTCTGCCCATATATGGCATGGCCATCGATTGAGTCACAGGAATTTCCCATGATGCAATCGAAAGGGCATCCCTTCTCATTTTCCCCTTGAATGCTGCTTTCAGCTTTGATTAACTGCGGCTGTGTAATACAGCGATTGCCCCGCGGTCAGAATGAGGTGATGCGACCAGCGCTGCACTAATGAGCGTCGGGGCAGGGACTGACAGAAGATCGGAGTGTTTTGCAGTGCGCCCGCCATGTTCTGTCTTCAGTGCAGCACCAGTCGCATCACATCATGCTGACATGACTCAGGAGCAGGGCAATGGCTGTATCACAGCCGCAGCCCCGCTCTCATGTGTTACAATACTAAGCTGTGCGGATGCACAGTTCAGTATTGAAATAATGGTATCGAACCGTTTGAGGGTGCGCGACATTGAAACAGTATAGAAGTATCAATGCATCCCGAATTACAAGGGCTATAAACATGGAACATCCAGTAGTAATAGAGTATGTATCGCAGATGAGTTAGCAAGAGTTTGTAAGTAACATGAATCTGTAACAACCATGTGAATGAGGTCTTATTGTCAGACATTGTGATCATTTGATAAGTGAAAGAAATTACCTTGCCACTCAGGTGTCACCCTCTTTCCATGTCCACACACCCATGTCTGGAAGATGCAGGATCACAGTTAGTACATTATACAACACATTAGAATTCTACATCCCATTTATAAGGTGCTCAGAGAGACCCGTCTCACCACCTGCAGTCTGCCGGTAATTCCAGCTATTTATAGGTTAACTCATCATCGCACAGGATAGAGGCAGAGCGGTCAGACCGACGTCCATGCACAACATTTAAGATATTACAATCAGCTGATTGGTGAGGTCACATGTCAAAACCTATGGCATATACACAAGTAAAGCCTGATTAAGGGTGGTCACCTGCAGCAGATTGTTCCTGAAATGTATCTGAATGTGGCAGATGCAGATTTCTGTAGCAAGATCTGCACCTTACACATGGCCAATATTAATCAAGAGGTGGAGTTGTACTTAATCTTCAATTATACAGAGGAGCTGTGGCGGATTGTAATGGCACGAGTCCATCATGTGAACACGGCCTGAAGTGGCCATTTACTGCCAGTGGTCTCTGCCTTCTGACCCAAGAGCTGCTCCAACTTTATGCCATAAGAAATGGGTCATTACTGTACTATAGGCTTCTGGACAGCAGCATTTTAAGACACTTTAGGAACAATCACCACAGGCTCTCCATGAGGGTTTGAGGTAGCTTAGCTTACCTGACCATCCTTGTTTTTCTGGATGCAGCGAAGGTACAAACTGGAAAGGCTTACAAACTGAAGAAAACAAAAATATAAAATCATAAAGGGCAACATAAAACAACCCCAACCCAAAGGAAGGTGGTGACAATCAGCAGAATATTTCCTCGTCAGTTATCGCATCTGACGGCACTTCCTATAGCCTGGTCTCATCATGTGTCACTTAGCAAGTGGAGGGGTAGAAAATTCTCAAAGTCCTCATAGCGAAAGTCATTTGGGGGCTCCAAAAGGCAGCATTCAACCCTCAGGACCCCTAAGCTACAGCTCCTGCTCAGGGCTCTTGTGGTACAGCAGGGCATACAGAAAGCTTTGTACTAGAACAGTGACAGATCAGACTTTTTTGGGTACCACCAATAAAATGGTTTTTCAACTACGCACATTCCCAGCTGAACAAGTGTTGGCAGTAGAGTGTCCTTACGCAGCTTTGGTAAATGCCAGGCTTTACTAGAGTACGGCCTCGTATGTGCGGCCACCTTTCCACTGCAAAGTGGAATAAGCAAGACCTCATATGGAGTCAAGGGCAGAATTTGAGGCTTGCATATAATGTGCTACGTTAACAACTACTGGTCAACATTCATTTATAATAGAAAAAATAAGTTAGAAAAAAAAGTGGCAAGTGTGAATTACTTACCATTTATCAAACAAGGTCCAACCTAAAATAAAATTAAAATAGTATTACATATCTGGAGTCTATAAGAGTTTATGTGCTAGAAGTTAAAGATTTCTGGGGTGATCTACAAGAAAGCTTCTGCAGGGCGCTCAGATAAACCTCTCACCACCAACAATCTGCCGGTAATTCCAGCTTTTTAAAGGTTAGTCTCATCAGGGCGCAAACCAAGACTTGCATAGAACGTGGAAAAATCAATATGATAAGGGAAACCTCAATGAGCCATAATGCAATATTTGATTGCCCACTGACCAGTGGATGGGAATAGCACCAAAAATGCTATGTACAATAACCTTCTCAAAGTATTACTAGGGCTACGGATCTGGTACAACAACTAGTAAGAATATTTTATGTACTTTAGATGAATTAGCTTATGAGTTTGCATATAAGGTGTATCTAATACAGCCATGTGAATGAGGCCTAGTTGTCAGACATTGTGATCATTTGATAAAAGTGAAAGAAATTACCTTGGCACTCAGGTGTCACCCTCTTTCCATGTCCACACACCCATGTCTGGAAGATGCAGGATCACAGTTAGTACATTATACAACACATTAGAATTCTACATCCCATTTATAAGGTGCTCAGAGAGACCCGTCTCACCACCTGCAGTCTGCCGGTAATTCCAGCTATTTATAGGTTAACTCATCATCGCACAGGATAAAGGCAGAGCGGTCAGACCGACGTCCATGCACAACATTTAAGATATACATTAAATGGCAGAAGTGGTTTCCTTTTCGCTTTTGGTTGACTATTTGTAAGAACTGCTGTTACTACATACAGACCACTGCATTTTGGTTTGTTGAGTTTAAGGAGGCTGTCACCAGTTTAAGGGCTCGTCCACATGCTGCGGAATTTCCATGTTTTTTTCCAGCTGGAATTTCAGCCAGTGGATTTCATAAATCACATCCACATGCTGCGTAAAACTTCAAGCGAAAATTGACCTGCGGTGTGTACTTTTCTGACCACATGTTAAATCCTGCTGCAAAAGGTGTCCAGAATTGCTGCGGTTTGCCAGGAGTGGTCTCCTCCTAACATGAGGAAAAATGCAATTTACGCAGCATTTTCTGCCGCAAAAACTGCAGGAAATGGTGCATTTTTGCTGCAGGGGAAATCCTGACTTTCAATGGAATTGCTGCAGAAACTTCCTGAAACAATTCCATTGTGTGGACAAGCCCTAACACTTCCCTATCTCTTAACTAACCTAAACGCTGTTGAGTGAACTTTTTTTTACAAAACAAAAACCTTTATTGGTGAAAAAGTTCTGATCATTTTTACATTTACACAAATTTTCCAAATGCCCAACTGGGCTTTTTTCCCACCAAGTGGGTGTTGTAAAGAAGTGTATCGCTGACCAATAAGTCAGACTTCTCTTCATTCATGCCCAGCTTTATTCACAGCACAGCATGATCTCACGGTGAGTAAAGTTTGGCACGAATGAAGTGACATGCCGAATGGTCAGCGATACACTTAACACCCACTTGGTGAAACAAAACAGTTGGGCATTGGAAAAAAAAAATACTTACATAAATGTAAAAATCATCAAACTGTCACTAAAACGATTTTCAAAGAGAAAAAAAACCCAGTAGTAACCTACAACGAAGCATCTATTAGATGGTGAAAGCCTCAGACAATTGTGGTAAAAAAATATGAGATATGCGCCCCAAAATTCTATTAGGGCCAGTGTTTTCAGATGGTTTAACCCCTTGACGGTTATATCCGTCGCAAGGTGTTCGTTCCCGCGTAGCGACAGATACATCAGTCGCTCTGATTGGGTGGGAACTACCAGTACACCCACACGATCAGCGGCAGGAGCACGGCTGTTACAGCCTGGCTCCTGCCCCAATTGCCAGAATCAAAGCGCCTGCCGAGTCCGGCAGTTTAACCCTTTAAATTCCGCTGTCAAAAGAGACAGCGGCATCTAATGTTTGACAGCGCCAGGTAGATCCCTTTCACCCCATCGGCGCCCCTGCAAAGAAATCGCAGGGTGCCGTCAGGTTCTCATGGCAGCCGGGGGCCTAACAAAGGCATGGCCTAATAAATTGCCTGTCAGTTTTACACTGACAGGCAATAATGTATGGGAGCACAGCCTGCAAAAAAAACCAAACTAGTAGGACATGCCCCATATTTCCGGTTTTATGGCACGGACAACTTCCGTAGCGATACGTGAAAGGTGTCCGCAGCCAATAGAAACGGGCAGGTCCGTAAATGCGGAGTTTATTTTGGTAGTGCATGGGGCCTTAGACATTAGCTTCACTTTAGTCTCCAACTAAACGGAGAACCATTGGAAGAGTCAGTAAGGATTATGTAGGCACAAATCCACCATGTGTGAATATGGCCTACATCAGCCAGGTGTGTCTGCCCTTGGATGCAAAAACAGCAGTTCCAACTTTCCATGATGTAAGGACTTCTACAGCGAGGTCAGTAATAACCCAATACATCCGCTAGGTAACTAAAAGTTTTGACAGCCTGATCCAGTATTACATGGCTATTATAAGTCTACACAACTTAGCCACTGTAGAGCGTCAGAAGAAAGATTCTTACCTTTGGGCCTCCGCATTCTCCCATAATGCACAGCAGACACCTGCAGAAGGTTAGAGAGAATTAGACTACATGTCCTCATGTAAGAACTCCAGCACAAGAAAAGCCTCAGTATGTAGGTGTCCTCATTCATTCAGACAGGGATAACAAAGCATCACTGGCTTTTCATGACTGGTAAGAAAACTAATGCGAGCTACGAGATCCACATAATGCCAATACACAGCTGTATTCATTGCAGGATGCCAAGTGGTTTTTGGGGGGTACAGGTTGGTTCACCCACATGTAGAATGCTAAGAATGAAGCAAGTTTGGATGCTGGTCACTAGGACATGGGCAGTAACAGGTTTTACTGGTGCCAGCGAGTCACCTGCACGTTCCTCGTGCCATGCTTTTAAGGCTAAATTCACATGCAGATTTATTGCAGAAATTCCTGCAATGGTCTCACATCTTTAGGCTCAATGCACACGATGCGTATTACGTGCGGCAAGTCCACAGCGTAATACAGTACCAGCATGGTCAGTTTCCAGGAAATCTCATGTACACGCTGTGGTATTTCAGGACAGAAATGGACCTGCGGTCCTTTTTTAGAATCCGCAGCATGTCCACTTAGTTGCGTTTCCACGTGCAAATTATATCTGCCTAGGGCTGTGGAAAAAAAAAAAGTCGCACCATCAAAATACGCAACGTGTGCATGTAGCCTAATAGGGCTGGTAGAAATCCATGTGCTTAGAATTTGAGACGCAGAACTTTCTGAAACAAATAAGCCATGTGAACACAGCCCGATAGGTGCAGCCGAGTCCACAGGCATAACATGGGGGTATTTTATGGTCATCTGCGTAAGTGGTACTTGGTATATTGACTTCTCTAAAGTATAAGCTCCGTTACTAACTGATCACTAGGACTCTTAGGCTATGTTCACACGGGGTCTTTTGCCGAGTTTTTTGACGCGGAAACCGCGTCGCAAAACTCGGCAGAAACGGCCCGAGAACGCCTCCCATTGATTTCAATGGGAGGCGTCGGCGTCTTTTTCCCGCGAGCAGTAAAACTGCCTCGCGGGAAAAAGAAGCGACATGCCCTATCTTCGGGCGCTTCCGCCTCCGACCTCCCATTGACTTCAATGGGAGGCAGGAGAAAGCGTGTTTTCTGCCCGCGGCGCTCAATGGCCGCGGGCGAAAAACGGCGCGATCATTGCTATTCACACGGAGTATTTTGGGGGAGGAATATCTGCCTCAAAATTCCATTTGGAGCTTTGAGGCAGATATTCCTCCCCCAAAATACTCCGTGTGAACATAGCCTTAGGGCAGCAGTCTGGGCTGGTAACAGCAGTCTGTACTCTGTTTATGGGAGAAGTCAACACCAGACTACAGATTAGCAGAGAAGTCACAGGTGAAGGACAGGCACCGAGTCACCCAAAATCCCTATGCACTAAAGACAGGTATACAAGGAAATAACTTACCACGGTCAGTCTGGGTCCAAACTCCATGAGGGACATTCTCACAGCAGGCCTGTAAAATATACCACACGTTACCAGGTAATCCAAAGCCAAGTACCCACAACCAGGCAAGTGTTGTGGACCACCAGCAACCCTTTACCCAAGGGGCACATTGCTGGAGCATGCAGTCAGGAGAAGGGAGGCCTGGCTGTGACCTTATATGGAGGGGCCTGGGAAGTTGGAGGGGAGACCCTGCTGGGACTAATGGAGAGGGTTCTGAATGTGAATTAAAGTTTGTCATTATGTAAAGCATAGACTTCTCACGTTTAGGTTACACATCAGACATGCTACAGATCATAGACAAGATTACATCTGATAGTTTCTTCAAGGCTACAACTACCAGCGGCCGCTTTCCAGGCATGCTGGAAGTCGTAGTTAAGCAGAAGCTGGTGAGCCACGTGTAGATCACTAACCCCAAACACAGCGGCCACCATGTGTCTATAGACGACGCTGGGAATACAACGTATTCTGCCATCCCCAAAGTGCTCACCCACACCCGGCCAGCGAGGCCGCCACCAGCTTACACAACTAGCAGTACATACCCTCCTCCAGCCGTCACCGCCACGATAGAGACCTTACGAGGCCGTAAAGCGAGCTTTTATAGCACCTAAATCCCGTCTGCACTTCTCGCGATACAAAGAGGCGTATTTAAGGGAAATGTAGTTCTTGCTGAGCTATGGCGCATGCTCACTTAAGTTAACGACCAGAGACTTTCATTATCATTATGTGAAATAACGACACAAAGTACAGTCGCTTTAAGTTTTACTCTGTGGTGGAACTTGAGGATTTTTTTTTTGTTTTCCTTCTGCTTATTAGGTTGAGATGTAATGTTGCAGAGTAGCCACTATGTGGCGCTCTTTCGCTAAATATAAATAAATATATATGTCATGCGCAGTGCAGTCCTTCATAAAGCAGTGTAACTATCAGTCAGTGAATGTGACTGTACCATTTATACGGTGCGCTGTGAAATGCTACCAAGGTGCCACCTGTCTGAAGGGTGTTGGCTGGCACTGAAGGGAAATATTGCTGCTGGTGGCATGAAAATCCATTAGGGGCTAGAAATGCAGAACTGCTGATTGGGAGAGATAATGAGAATTCAGACTTTGCATATTACTGGGTCATTAAGCAGACAGTTAATTAGAGATTAAAAGGAAGATTAACCTCCTATGGAGAGATAAAGGCATAATCAAGTGCCGCGTCTGTATTATTGTGAATGTCCTCGTCCCCGTTGTCTTCTCCGCTGTGATATCTTTCCCCAGCCCGTTATTAATGGTAATGGATATCCACGAACCATCGCCGACCTCCTCTCATTTTTTATTTGTGAGGAGTAACTTGGAATTTGTGCGATTTGGGGTTTGGCTGCTGGATTGCTGCCATGCCCTTGAAAAACAAATCCTTCTCCAGAATACTATGATGCCATCCTCCTGTAAATTGGGCCTTAGGATGTGATTTTCCATTAATAAATCATTTTTACTATTAAACAAAGACAAGACGTAACTTTGCAGCGTAAAAAAGGACAGGATTTACAAATTGAAGCTCTGATCTTGGACAATGTTTCCATGCCAAATTAAAGGAGTTGTAACAGAATCAAAAATGATCACCTACCCACAGTATAAATGATCATTTTCTGATGACTGGGGGCCCCATCACTGGGACCCCTACTGATGGTGAGAATGGGGGTACCGATCTAACTGTTCCTCCTTATTGCTCGAACGCAGTGAGGAACAACATTGAACGCTCAAGTTTCCGCGCTACCGCTCTATTCGTAGTCTAGATGAATGATGGAAATAGCCGAGTGCAGTGCTCGGCTGTTTCCGTAAACCTCATAGACTTTGAATGGTGCGGCGGGTGCATCCTTTTACCACTACTCCAGTCAAGCTCCTCATCACTGTGGGCGGTGCAGTGAGGAGGATCTGGCGTTTTGGGAGCCCAGTTCTTGGGGCCCAATGGTGGGGCCGCCAGTGATCAGATAAGTATCAACTATCCTGTGGATTCTGGGAATACCCATTTAACTCGGAAATTACTTAAGGGATAACTAAACTTTCAGAAAACTTCTGACATGTCATAGTGACATGTCAGAAGTTTTGATTGGTGGGGGTCCGAGCACTGAGACCCCCACCGAACGCTAAAACAAAGCCTGAGGCTCTACTCACACGACAGGGTCCGAGTGTCACACAGCCCCCTGTAGATACTGCCACAGCCCCCTGTAGATAATGTCACACACTGCCCTCTGTAGATATTGGCACACAGCCCCCTATAGAGATTTTCACACAGCCCCCTGTAGATACTGTCACAGCCACCCTGTAAATAATGCCACACACTGCCCTCTGTAGATAATGCCACAGTGCCCTCTGTAGATAATGCCACACACTGCCCTCTGTAGATATTGCCACAACCCCGCTGTAGATAATGCCACACACTGCCCTCTGTAGATAATGCCACACACTTCCCTCTGTAGATAATGCCACACACTGCCCTCTGTAGATAATGCCACACACTGCCCTCTGTAGATAATGGCATACAGCCCTCTGTAGATAGTACCACACACTGCCCTCTGTAGCTAATGCCATACACTGCCCTCTGTAGATAATGCCACAGTGCCCTCTGTAGATAATGCCACACACTGCCCTCTGTAGATAATGCCACACACTTCCCTCTGTAGATAATGCCACACACTGCCCTCTGTAGATAATGCCACACACTGCCCTCTGTAGATAATGGCATACAGCCCTCTGTAGATAGTACCACACACTGCCCTCTGTAGATAATACCAAATACTGCCCTCTTGTAGGTAGTGCCACACAGCCCCCCTCTAGGTAGTGCCATACAGCCCTCCTCTAGGTAGTGCCACACATCCCCCCTCTAGGTAGTGCCACACATCCCCCCTCTAGGTAGTACTATACAGCACCCTTGTACATGGCACCCCCGTAGATGGCACACCACTCGCAGATGGCACCCCCTGTAGATGGCACCTCCCCCCTTCCTGTAGATAGTGCAACTGTAGGGGACCGCTCCAGGAGAAGTCCCTGACGTCACTGTCCATATATGGAAAATGACGTCAGGGACTTCTCCTGGAGTGGTCCCCTGCTCCTGAAGCGGAATCCCCGGCCACAGCGGCTCGTGATTCCGCTCCAGGAGAAGTCGCTGACGTCACTGTCCATGTAGTCCAAACAGATAAAGTATGGGCAGCACAGTAGAACAAAACCTCCAGGGTAACAGGGTGCAAAGCCTCTGGGATCCGACTTGTAAATCCCCAACATGTAGACAAAAAATAGGAAAAGAGGCAGCACTCCAATAGTCGTATCAAAGAGGATACATTTATTCACCCATCAGTGCAGTAGAATGCAAAGTTTCAGCTGCTGAATGCAGCCCTTGTCAAGCAATATAATACAGACATTTCAGTGTATTTATACAACCCACAATGGGAGGATTATCAGAATCTACATCTAATAAAAGTTAAAACTTATAAGTGAACAATCGACTGGTCAAATCACCATATAGCCAATAGTGTCAGTGTTATAATCTTAGTGAACATACATATAAGTGGTAATGTAATAGAAGATAAAAATACAGACCTAAAACTTGTCAAAATCTTTATCAGTATTATACAACAGCTGTGGTCATCATGTGTTAAGAGTAGTTCAATCAATACAAAATCACTGGCACTCACCCAAAGCGCAGGAATAGAACATGCACGAGTATAATACGCCATTCAGGCACAGTGACTCCGGCGTCTGTAAAGAACGAATGCGCATGTCTAGTAGTTGATCATGTGATAAATAAATCACATGGTCGGCTGTCAAAACGGTCCAGGTCTAGCGTCCATCGAGACAGCTAGCAACCCAATATGTAAAAGGCCGTGCACGCGCAATCGAATGCCGGAGGTAAGTCAAAGTAGAAGAAAGCACAAGGAAGTGACCATATGGTCATATCATATCCTATGCTCACCACTCTAGTAGGATTTCATTGACCCAACCAAAAATGCCAAAAAGAGGCACATGTCTGATAACATAACAGGACACAGCAATGAGAATCTCACGCTGTAGAACCAATGCTATGACCATACAGGGTTCTATTAATCCAAAATGGAAAAAGGAGGGGACAAGTCTAAGCAAAAATGTTCATATCACATATGCAACCACACAACCAATGACATAATGGCATAATGAAAAATTATAAAAATCAGCATATTGGTCCGTAAGTATAACCCTCAACAATATTATGTCCTCCTGTTTGGGTGAGCGTCCAGTGAAGTAGTCCAAATTCAATTAGAAGTAGACAAACCTAAGAGTAAAAGATAAAAATAAAAATAAATAATCAAGAACAAATGCAGGATCTATAAAAATACAAACAAGTTTATATAAACCCCTAATAAAAAGTACAGTGAACCTTACTACTTAAAGGGAATGTGTTGCCAGAAAAACATGTTTTTTTTTTTTAATTAAACATTTAGTGTGTAGGTGATTAAACATTGTTCAAATTTTTTTTTATTTTTTTCACGAGTCAGGAAATATTATAAATTAGATTCTAATTTATAATATTTCCCATTGCTGGTCACTAGATGGAGCTATTCCCAAAATTGCAGCATTGCAAAATTGGGTAAAAAGCCCTCGCTCTAGTGAGCTCTCAGCATCCCCCCCTCCTTTATCCTAGCTAGTGCCGGGATAAACGAGGGGTTTGAACGGTCTATCCTCCTACACTGTGTGTCGCCATTTTTTGAGCTAACACACAGTGTAGTAGGTTTACATACAGTAGTAAACGTACACAAACACGAACATACATTGAAATCTCTTACCTGCTCCTGCCGCCGCGGCTCCCTCCGGCCCGTCCGCTCCGTCTGCTGCCGCTGGTCCAAGTGCACAAGTCCAGAAGCCGCGACCGGAAGTAGTAATCTTACTGTCCGGCCGCGACTTCCGGTCCACAGGAAAATGGAGCCGGACGGCGCCAATTTCAAATTGGACTGTGTGGGAGCGGCGCATGCGCAGTTCCCACACAGACGGCGTACACAGAAGTGGATGGGACGGGAGCCGTTCGCAGTCCCTATGGGACTGTGGCTGCCGTATTCCATGTCTGTATGTGTCGTTAATCGACACATACAGAAATGGAACAAAAAATGGCAGCCACCATAGGGAAGAAAAAGTGTAAAAATAAGAAAAAGTAAAACACAAACACACAAATAAATATAAACGTTTTTAATAAAGCACTGACATCTTTAACATATGAAATTTTTTTGTGTGATGACACTGTTCCTTTAAGGGGACACGCCTGGTGTCTGCTGCCAAGGTCCCATCTGAGCCTAGCCATTGCTACTGTCTGAACTCCTACAGGTACCCTTGTGCTTGGACTATATATACATTGACTTGGTACACTGTTTGGCCAGCTGCTCTCCCACTATGGTGGTATGGCCCAGTGGGTCCACATACCCACAGATTGTGACACCTACCATAGGAGCCTCGAAAAAGGTGGAGGTCCTATCCCAGAGGGAAAAATAGAAAATATGAGTGATACTGATAATACTTGGGCTTTGTTTAGAAGGCAATGAACTTCAGGTTTGGCGCAGATACTTTTTCTAATCTCCCTTGACTTTAATACCCTTCTTACAGAGATAAGGTTAAGCTGCATATCAGGAGCTTTTTTCATCCAGTCCTGAGGTTGCCATTTCCACTGCCCACTATGTCTCCGGGTATGTGCTCATTTCCATAATGGATTTTTTATGATCATCACTTTAGTTCACCTTCTTTGTCTCTCTGCCTGCATTTTTTCTGTGTCAGGCTATTAGGACATTTGACACTATTTATTGTGTATTGTACTTAGGTAGCACTTCATCTATATGTGGGCATTGTACCACTAGCTACCACTTACATGTGGGCTTAGTATTCTAGCACGTACCATCTATTTTCATGCATTATTTTCATGCATTATTTTTTCTTGTTGTGGGTTACATGAGTTTTTTGTGGTTGGTTTTTTCTATTTGTCACTGGTCCTTTACATCTGACCTTATTGTCTTCTTCTCTGTGTATGGTCCATCCTTTTTTATTCCGTATTATGTCATTGTATATCATATTTAATAAAGATTTTCTACTTTTGCATATATTTTGCTTATTATTTCTTTAGGGGATATGTTCCCTCATGGTTCGCGTTTAGGTTGTCTAAGCTGCATATCAGTCATGACATTCTCTATCGTCAAACTTTTCGTCTCTTCATATTTGTTTTTCATTTGAAATAAATGGTAGTCTGAAGGGGACAGAACAGGTAAATGGGCAAGGTTTTTTTTTAGCACTTTAAAGAGGAAATACAATCAAAATAATCTTCTGATAGATGCAAGTGAAAATATCCCATTGGTGAATAATTATTAGACAATAAACTGTTCACAGGATGTCCCACTGCTTGGGCCCCCAGGGATCAAGTATAATCTGTGGAGGAATCCAACAGTTTAGTTTCCCTGCAGCGCCAGAGCAGGGAAAATGATCCATTCCACAGTCCTCAAAATCAAAGAGCTGTCCGTATATCACGATCCGTGGCTATATGGACACAGTAGGCCATACCGCCTTAGCGAAGTAGCAGCTGGCCAGACAACAGTCTATGCAAGAGTACCTGTAAAAGTCCAGACAGTAGCAGAGTCTAGGCACAGATGGAACTTGAAGGCAGATGGCGCCAAATGTGGCGGATGATACCAGGTGTGGCAGATGACACCAGATGTGGTGTACGACAACAGGCATGGCAGATGACACAATGCGACTCCAACACTAGAAGAGGCACAGGAATAAACACAGCACGGGATACAGGATACAGGTAGAAGGGCACAGGAACTTTGGGAACAGGATACGATTAAGGGACCATTTGCTAAGAAAAACATGGGACTAGACAACAACTCTCAGGCAAGAAGTGAAAGGGCAGAGCCCTTTTTATAGTCCAGGGTGATTTGGGGATAATTTGCAATTATTTTCATGTGCGCTGGCCCTTTAAGGCCGGGAACGAGCGTACGCAACCTAGAGGACACTGCAGAGTGGAGCGGAAGCAAGTGCTGGCGTCTCCTAGGAGGAAGACACTGGTCAGAACCCAGGAGTCTGCGGTCAATGAGGATGATGGACCACGAACGTTACACCGTATAATGCAAGAACATGCCAAGTCCTCCAGAAGATGAGATGCTCTTGTAGCTGTTCTGCTAATAAATCCTGAACGGATGCTCCACTATTAACTCATAATTCCCTAATATTGTATTTGAAAAATAGCAGGGATTTTTCCCTGTGTATTTTTTGGCTGAGATATTCAGACCTGCCAAGATCGTGCTGTCAATGCTATATACATTTTCAGGCACAATGATCACAAATAGACCTTCTGGATGATCTTCAGCTCCAGTGCTGAAATGTCCTGTCTTAAATTGAGCAACCCAGTCTGTGACTGTCAAGTAGAAAGGACTTTTTTGACCTAATGTGACTGATATGACATTATACATTTCTTTGGCTGTCTTCTATTTGACAGGACTTTTCAGCTCTGCCCTCTATTGTTGTGAAATATTTATTAAAGGGCTGCCATTTTCTGTCCAGATCCAAAAAGCAAAAGCTGTAAAAGCTGGTCGTATCTGGGATTTCGGTTTCCCTGGAGTTACATTCAGTTTGCTGCTCTAGCCATTTATCTAAATACCCTGGCCATGACAGAGTGACCTGTTGGCATGCCAGCCAAGGCTATATTTCCCGCAGCCTCAACGAAATAAGTTTCTTATTGTGCCCTCACTACAACTGACTGATTTAGCGCTGCTGAACCCAAAATTTGCCATGTAGTCAAATTTTGAATATAATATGAAGGGCATCTAACTTCTAGTTATCTGTTTATCGGACAAATCACATATTGACATTTCCAGCGCTGCGTCCAGAGATAATAGCGCATGTGCAGCAGTCAATGCTGCGTGTGGTTGCGTAGCAATGGTAAACTTCCGGTTGAGGTTCCGGGACATGGGCAGTGGCACTTTGTGGACGCCATGTAGTTAGTCATCGCATGGTTTGGTGCTGCTGGTTTATTACCAAGAATTGACATAGTTCGTCTCCGATTGGTGAGTGGCCCTGAAATCCCATCCCTAGCACACATGGTTGCATCTTTGATAATGTGCTAATTAAGTAAATATATGTTTTTAATTTTTTATATTATGTATGCCTTTGTTTATTAGAAATGCACAACTTTATAATAATCACTCATTATGTAAATGAGACACATGCCTTAAATATCACCTGTGTTAATGTATCATGCTTGAGAACGGTCCTAACGCTAGATAGAATCGTTGCATCTTTATATTGATTGAATAAACCACATCCTTTCTTTGCTATTCTGGAGCACTGCAGGATTTATTTTGGTATATATAAATATATAGTAGCAGTGCAGCTGCTGGACAGGGCAGAAACTCAGGTTTTAAGCAACCAGGGAACATGTACAGCAGAGAGGGTTTTCTCTGCTGTTGCTTGGGTGTAAAGCCTGGCAAAGGGCCTGGTTTACTGGAGTGTGAAGGAGAAGGGCGGCTTCCACTCCATACAGACAGTCCGTGTCTTGGGCTTCCACTCCATACAGACAGTCCATGTCTTGGGCTGTCTGATGAGCCTAGTTATTCTCCACCTGAGACGGCTCTTTATATCAGGTGTGTGCTGTTCACACAGGGCTCTCAGTCTGGGGAAGACAGGCATGCCAGCCTGTGAGAATCACCACCGTGTGAGGTAAAACTGAAGGTTTTGAGGTGCTGGGCACAAGGCTCAGTGTCACATAGTGAGGGACACTGAATGTGTTAGTTAGAGGCTGGACGGCCTAGGGTTTATTTTGTATGTTTATGTTGTATCACTGATTGCTGTTGTGAAGACAATAAATCTAGCTGCGGTTGGTTTAAACCTTTTTGGAGTGAACTTTCTATGTGTGCCAACCATCTCACCCGGGAGATGGCGATCCCATGAGCTAAGTGGTCCCCAAGTTGTCACAAAATATATATATATATTTTATTATAATGACTGATTATAATGCCATATTACAAGGACTGTTTCACTTGGGTAACAGGTTTGAATAGTCTTCTGGTGAATAAGACTTTTAAATGGTGTTTTGAGCACAGAGATTAGTATCAAAATTTGGCTGTAGGCCCCAAATATTTCTAGTTACGCCCCGTTACCAAGTATTCATTTGGTTTCAGGCAGTTGTTTAAAAAATTTTTTGTTGCCAATTGATATAATCTTAAGAAATAAACCATAAGGATGTTGTTCTGTTAAAGAATGTTTATTAGAAAAATATTGAACACTCAGGGGTTGGGGTCACTTACAAATTGTAAAAATATGTTTGTCCTTTGTAGAACAGGATATTGTGATGGGTTCCAAAGGATGTTAATTGTTTTGCGCCAACTTGGAGGGTAAAGAATACAATAATGTCACAGAGTTGTCTGGTTTAGAAGACCCATCTTCAAATATCTGTTAGGGAATTATGAGTTAATAGAGGGGGTGCCCCATTCAGGATTCTTATGGATTAGACAGCAGTTAGCGGCTACAAGAGTCTTTCTTGCTTTGGAGGGACCTATTGTCTCTACATGACACGGAGAGGCCAGTGATTTCAATGACAACTGTGTAATGCTTTATTTTGCCTGTGGTGGTGCTGCAGTGGAACTGAACACTTGCTTCCAGGTTCTCACTCTGATTACAGCTGCTCTCCGGGGTTCCTAGAAGCGGGACACATTGTAAACAGGTTATCACTGAGACACGCTAAGGCCACATGCACAAAATGCGTATTATGGGCAGAGTTGCCGCGCGTAATACAATACCAGAGATTTCAAGTAATCTCATCTACACGTTGCAGAAATTTTATGCACGTAAATTGATCTGCGGTGCAGATTTTAAAACGAGCATCACGTCAATTTATTTAGCATTTCCATCTCAGAATTTTATCTGGCAAGTTTATAAAAAAAAAAAAAAATCTGCATCATTAAAACCACAACCGTTTCCGCACCAAAAATTAAACTGTACCTAAAAATGTATGCATGTCGCCTAAGGATATGTTCGGATGCGGTAGATTTGTTGCAGAAATTTCTGTGAATGAAGATCAGTTCCTTTCATCCGTATAAGGTTGTTTCTGCTGCATGTAACCCATGGATTTCTTCAAATCCCATTAAGGTGAATGGGACAGTTGCAGAAATGTCTGCAACAGATCTTTTCGACGTGTGAATATACCCTTCTAGCAAAAAGACATTGCCCAAATTCGACAACTATTATAAATGTTTTTAGAAATAAAGCTTATTAAAATGAGCATTGTACTTATACCTTGTATATATAGCTTGTATGTTATTATATTATCTATATGATTATATCCTTGAGAGCAGATCTCAGGGACTGCAGCTACCTAGACAGCGATATATGCAGTACAAGCATACTGTATGCAGGCATACCAGTCCTGTGTACTTATACCTCATCAATGTAAACAAGCAGCACTCTCTGGGTCACAATATAAAAAAAATAGTGCTCATCCTTCCCTGTATATCAGATTTCAAGCTATACAGGTCCTTAAATCTGACAAAGTGCCTAGGAATGCTTGCTGGCTTGCAAGATGTTGGTAAACTGAAGACCTAATCCAGCACTCTTCATTTATTAAGTAATCTATTAAAACATGATGCTTCTGAGAATTCATGCTTGCAGACACTTACGCGTTTCAAACAGAGTTCTTTACCCATTGCCGCTGCAGTCCGTTTTGCCTTCCTGGCAGAGTCTCATTTTTCAAATCTTACATGTTTCATTTTATGTGGTTATAAATTTATAGCGTACATAATAAGCTAAGAAGGTTAGGGAGGGATGTCAGGGGCTTAGTGAGAGTCAGCAACAGATCATCTGCGAACAAATTGGCTTTGTACTTAGAAGAGCCAAGACTGATTCCCACTATGTTGGGGTTGGTTCTAATCAGATGTGCTAATGGTTCCATGGCTAGCGCAAAGAGAGCAGGGGAGAGGGGACAACCTTGACGGGTACCGTGGTGTATTTGTATTGAGGAAGAGGGTAACTTAAGATAGGCTAATGGAGAAGTATATAGGGTTTGTATGGCTGCAAAAAAAGGACTACCTGACGTAAAACTGCAAAGAGATAATCCCAAGACAGTGTCAAAAGCTTTTTCTATGTCTAAAGCTAGGAGAGTACAAGGTGTAGATTCACCCGGAACCCGGACTATAGTATTGAGAAGTTTATGGATATTATCCGGAGCCTCCCTATGAGGAATAAAGCCCACTTGGTCAGTATGTATTAATGTAGGCAAAAATAAATTTAGACGGCATGCCAGAATAAGGTAAAAATCTTAGCATCGAGATTTGGATGTGATATTGGTCTGTAATTTGATGGAGACAAAGGGTTTTCTATTTGGCTTTGGGATTACCGCAATCATAGCATCCAGAAATTCAAGGGGCATAACATTCCCTTTCAGGAGGTCGTTGCAAAAATGTTGAATATGTGGTAACAAGTGAGTTGTAAACTTTTTGTAGTAGGCAAGGAGAGGCCTTCTGGGGCTTCCCACAACTTGAGTTGTTTTAATTGTCAAATCTATCTCCTCATCCGTAATAACCGCATTAAGGTCAGATACGGCGTTAGATGTTAAGCTCGGCAACTGTATCTGTGATAGGAGATTGGCTATGGTAGTCTCCATAACACAAGACGGTTTAGAGGTATAAGGCTTGGTATAATTTTCTGAATGTCATAAATGATGTTAGGATTGGATGTAGTTTGACGCTTTTAGTTTGAAATTTGAACACTTGATTTATACATTGTCTATCCCTGAGTTTGTTCTCCAAAAGTTTATCAGGTTTATTAGCCCATTTGTAATATTTAGCTCGGGTCCAACGTAAGGCCTTCTCAGTAGTGTGTGATAGTACGGCATCTAATGGAGTCTTCGCCTCTAACAAGGCTTTATATAAATATAGGGACGGTCTGCGGTGGTGTGCAAGAGATAATCTAGCTAATCTGTCCTCTAATTTGGACTGTTCCAGTCCTTTCTCCCTCTTCCTCTTAGAAGCTACTGCGATAAGGTGTCCCCCTATAAAAGACTTATGAGACAGCCTAAGCCAATGTGGAGTCATGTCAGAGGTATTATTCTCCTCATTATATTTCCTGAGGATACTCCGTTACCTGATCTCTCACAATCGGGCTCCTAAGCATGGCCTCATTCAGTCAACAAGCGAACGGAGTCGAAACCCTTCGTGCAAAATCAAATTCAGAATAGACCATGTCCTGATCTGACCAGGCACAAACAATATGTCTAGAGTGGAACAATTGGAGCAGTGATGAGGCAGTTGATAGGATCATATAAATTCTGGCGTGGTGATGGTGTGTTGCTGACAAAAAGGTATAGCCTCTATTTGAGCAATTGTGCTCTCTCCTGGTATCTGCTAACGAGAGTAGGTGAAAGGTATCAGAGATCATTGTTTTGTGCGCAGCTGTACGATAGGACGCTACAGTGCGGGATTTGTCAAGTATAGGATTAATGACTAAATTAAAATCACCGCACCATATTAAATGTTGGTAGTAGCGAGGCTCAACTACCTGTGCTAAATCTTGAAGAAATGTAGTAGGATCTACATTGTGGGCATAGGAATTTTACTATACATACATCAACATCTACTAATGTACCTAGGAAGATCAAATATCTCCTTTCTGGTTTTAGGACCGAGGAGACTTGCAGGGACAAAGTATTTCTAATCTTAGTGACTGCACCCCTAGTTTTAGTGTCAAATGAAGACCTCTAAACCGCAGAATACCTGTTATGGAAAAACGTAGCGGCAGAAGCATGGGTAAAGTGCAGCTTGTTTTAAATAATAAATAAAGGCCTTTCGACGTTTTGGAGATAGTTAAAACCCCTCATATTATGTGAGATGATTCAACACATTTAGATAACACAAAAATGCAATACATAGAGATCATAGAAGGTGAACACAGGTAGGGTATACTCGTGAGCCAGGTCAGCACATTTCTGATCTCGGGGGCCTCACGGAAGTCATTGAATTTATGACCATGCGAATCAGGGGATAAAAAATGGGAGAGAGCTGTAACCATAAAAAAGGATACCCTTTCCAACTAGTTTATCTGGGTGGGGAATCCGTCTAGTGGAACCCCAAGTCCAGGAGGACAGGGACAATATGGTAGTCCAAACCACTTACAGGCAAGCTTGAACATTCAGGAACAGGGAATACCTGACTTAGGTAGGACAAATGAAGAATCGAGACCAGGTCACATAATGCGTAGAGATGCACAGGGGCATCCCCTCTTACCAACACTCTTCCATCAACGAAGTTTCAGTTTCTTCAGAGAACACCCGTCATTTCACTACTCCAGAGGCCCTCGAGGAGGTTGTTGCTTTGTTCATCCATGATCTCGTAGGGCGTGGTGTTCTGAGCGGCAATGGTGGTTGAGCCGCAAGGGAAAAGCCACGTTTATGTAATGCTTCTTTGCCGTCGTCAGGATTATGAACAACATATGTTTGGGTATTGACCAGAAAAGTCAGAGAGAAGGGAAAGCCCCAGCGGTACTTCACCTGGGCAGCCTGCAAGGCTAAAGTGATAGGTCTCATATCACGACGTCTGCCGAGTGTCGATGCGCACCGTGTATGGAAGATTAGGCAATGTAGGAAAGTTCCGTGCAGCTCCCAAGATCTGTTCTCGGACCTCTGGATAGTGCAAACGTAAAATAACATTTCTACACCAGTCAGGGTTTCTTGGGTTCACCAGAGCTCTATGGATCCAGTCCATCTTCAACAACATCGTGTCTAGTTGAGGTAAGAGCGCCCAAAATAAAGTAGTAGCCAATGCGGGAAGATCAGTCGAAGATTCGAGAAGCCCTCTTATATGAAAATTTGCATGTCTCGAACAATTCTCGAGATCTTCAAGCTTCATTTCCAGGGCCTCAATCTTAGAAGTATGAAAATCAATATCACGTCTCTCAGTAGTAATGGCGTCCACCATGCTTTCCGTCTTAGCTTCCGCATCAGCGACTCGCTGACCGAGTTCTTGCACTTGATGTGTAAATTGTGTCACCGCCTGGGCTAATTCAGCCCTAAATAGCTTTTCTATATTTTGATAGAGGTCTGAGTGAGTTTGTAGTTCTTGAAGCGGTGAAACTGGGGCCTGAGAGACACCGGTATGCTGCGGCCGGAGGTTTCACTACAGGCCTGAGATGTGGCATCGGCCATGTTGAATTCCGCCGCAGAGCGGAAGAGAGCGGGAATAGTTTGCGATGGAGCCTGCAAATCCCGGTTCCAATCGGATTTTTTGTTTTTAGTTCTGGTCATGTTCGGGAACAATTCCCTGTTCAGGCAATGCTGGTGGAGCTGGAATTCAGCGCTAATTATCGCCCGGTTGCAGTGGCTGGCACTGAGCTCACACTAAGCACATCCGCTCAGTCGAACCTCACGCATGCTCCCCATATATATTTGTTGATCCGTAACACTAACTACTAATAACGTGAACCTTACTAGCTCTATCTCAAGCCCTACACCTAACTAACACAAATTAATGCCCAACCACTAACGCTACCTAAAGCCCTACACCTAGCTAACGCAAATTATTGCCCAACCCCAATGCTACCTAACGTCATATACCTAACTCCCTACACCTAGCACTACCTCTATCTATTTTTTTTTTTATTTAAGTCACACAAAATGACAGGAGGGGGTATATGGATGGGTGGGGAGGGATCACTGGGGCAGATCTAAACTTTTTCTTATTTTTTTTTTTTTTTTTTTTTTTCTTTTTACCTGACAGGAGGACAGGCTGACGCAGCTCTGTTCTCACAACCTCTGACAGAAGTGAGGAGATCAGAGCCGTGTACTGGCTTTTCTTCCTGCCTTCATGACATTGACAGCTATGATTGGTCAGTCACTGATGACAGACCAATCACAGCGATTGCCAGGCTGGGATCACTGTGATTCGTCCTCCGGCCGCTGACTATGATGATCAGCTGTCTGTGACAGCTGTCAGCACAGTCCTGTCACCATGTGTTTACACATGGTGACCGTTCAAATCAATGATGAAAATGAACGTCATGGTGCGTGATCTAGCACCCGACCATCATGTTCATTTTCGTCATAGTGTTAAAATAGGTTGTTCTGTATTTGTTTATGGGTTAAGCTTATTTTGTGAGGACATATGTGGATACGATTTAAAGAGGCTCTGTCACCAGATTTTCAAACCCCTATCTCCTATTGCAGCTGATCAGCGCTGCAATGTAGATTACAGTAATGTTTTTCTTTTTAAAAAACAAGCATTTTTGGCCAAGTTATGAGCATTTTTATATTTAGGCAAATGAGCCTTTCTTATGGACAACTGGGCGTGTATTGTGTTCGTTACATCTGGGCGTGTTTACTTGTTTTACTAGCTGGGCGTTGTGAATGGAAGTGTATGATGCTGACGAATCGGCATCATCCACTTCTCTTCGTTACCACCCAGCTTCTGGCAGTGCACAGACACACAGCGTGTTCTCGCGAGATCACGCTGTGACCTCACTCGCTTCATTCCACAGGAGGAACGAGCGAGGACACGCTGTGTGTCTGTGAACTGCCAGAAGCTGGGTGGTAATGAAGAGAGGTGGATGATGCTGATTCGTCAGCATCATACACTTCCATTCACAACGCCCAGCTAGTAAAACAAGTAAACACACCCAGATGTAACGAACACAATACACGCCCAGTTGGAAATAAGATTAAAAACGCCCAGTTGTCCATAAAGGCTCATTTGCATAAATATAAAAATGCTCATAACTTGGCCAAAAATGCTCGTTTTTGAAAGAAAAACGTTACTGTAATCTACATTGCAGCGCCGATCAGCTGCAATAGGAGATAGGGGCTGCAAAATCTGGTGACAGAGCCTCTTTAATATAATCTTGTCGTCCACCAGCTGGTTGGCAGTTTTAACTACATAAACATTTGTACCTGCTGGATTTTTACTAAGGCTTTCATTATAATGTGCTGGCACACTGTTTTAATTTCCCTTTTCCAATATTGTTACAATGTCCTGCCATTTATTTTTTTACTTTCGATCTGTTCTTCATACATATTGCTGTCTACATGGACATACGAATACAAAAATCACCACCATATTATACAAAGGTATTCCCTTTAAATCGATTTCCCAGTAATGTGCTAAAACAGCTCTCCGCATAGGGAAAATAGACAGTAAAAAATAACACTATAGTTCATTTAATATACTACCCAAAATGATAGATTATTTTTTTTAGCAGCTCTGTAAATACGTGAACATTTCTGAGCTTTTAAAAAAAGAGAACCCTTTGAAATAGGGACCTCTTAACCATGCGTTTTGGCCTTCTGTCGGAGGTATACGACAAGTGGATTCCAGAAGTATACCTCCGACAGAAGGCTGCGATGTATCCCACTCTATGGGATACGTCGCCTGGGGAATCTGCCCCTGGGGAAACTCCAGAAGTCACTGTCCATATATGGACAGTGACATTAGGATATTGCCCAGGGTCGGAGTCCCTGCTAGAGCATCAGCTAGTGTCCCCAGGCAGAGGAAGCATCATGAATCGCTCTGCCCGGGAATTCTGAACCTGGGGAAGCTCTTGAGGTCACTATTCATAAATGAACAGTGACTTCAGGGGTTTCCCCATGGCCGCAATCTATGTGCGGAGCATCGGCTAGTGCCCTGCCCAGGAACTCTGGCCCTGGGGAAGCTGATTACTTCACTGTCCATATATGGACAGTGATGTCAGGCGCGTTCTCGGGGCCGGAGTCCCTGAGCAGCGCGGTTGTGCAGCAACATGGCTGTCCATAACTAATTCTATATTGTGGGGAAACTAGGGCCCAGAATCTTTTTAGCTACTACCTAAAAAATTGGTGTAGATAAATTTACAGACAACAGCAGCATGGAATTAACCGGTTCCCAACCGCTGGCTGTGTATTTATGGCCAGCGGTCAGGGTCCTTAAAACCCACGCCATAGACTATTTACGGTGCGGGTTTTAGCTTGCTGCCCGAGCGATCGGGCAGCTGAATGTCTGGTCTCCGACAGTCAGTGACTGCCGGGGACCATGAGGAGAAGATAGAAGCAGCTTTCGCCGCTTCTATCTTCTCTGAACTCTTCTACACAGCGCTCAATGAGCGCTGTGTATATGAATAGAGGCAGCGGCAGCTCTATTGGTCCAGGTGATCATGTGACTGGTCACATGATCGCCGGAATGCCGTTAGTGACATACTGCTGCTGGGTCTTACTAGACCCAGCACAGCTCTATTAGGTTATGTTCACACGCAGTGGTTTCAGACGCAATTCGGGCGTTTTACGCCTCGCATTACACCTACAAACATCTGCCCATTGCTTTCAATGGGAATTACGATGTTCTGTTCCTACGAGCCTTTATTTTACGTGTCGCTTTCAAAATACGGCGCGTAAAATGACGGCTCGTCAAAAGAAGTGCAGGACACTTCTTGGGACGTTTTTGTCTACGGAAAAAACACAAATCATGTCGCTAGCCCAACAAATAAAAAAGCCGTTTAACTAATGAGTGCTAAAAAGGGCTAAATGGTGTCTGGTCCTGAAGGACCAAAATAGCGTGGTCCTGAACCGGTTAATTTTCACTGCGGCTGCTTTTGTGAGTAAAGGTATTGTTTATAACACCTGTATTCTGTGAATGGGGAGAGGATAAAGGCTAATATAAATGCCCTCAGCACACCATGAGAGCACCTTTTATTGCTTCCCAATTTCAGTTTATGCCCGTCATAGGATCTAGTTCCACTAAGATGAATTTGACACGACTATGTAATGGATACAAGTCATTTGAATTGGTGCCATTTAATAGTACATGCAACCTGCAATAGCCTCTGCAAGGGAAAATGGGTGGCTACATTAGAATGTCGTACCTCGTTGATTAGCTTTATTCACTAAGGCCTCATTCACACAAAGTTTTGATGCAGTTTTGGGCTCTGTTTGTTTAAGCCAAACACAGAAATGGAAAAAGAAATAGGATATGTATCAGTCTTTTTTCTTTATACCTCTCCTTCCTCTTAGTTCCACTTCTGGCTTTGGCTCAAAAAGCTGAGCCCAAAAAACTGCACCAAAAACTACATTGTGATCCTGGCCTTAAGGAAGTATATTAGGGTGTTGCTCTTAATGTAGCACCCTGATTTATTAGATAAAAGGGTTACAGTGTGGAGCTTCCCTTTAACATGGATTAAACAACTTAATAGTGCTTTATAATGAGGCTAGATCATCATCCGTGAATTAATATTTATTGATGAGAACCTTTTTATCTGCCTGAGAAAATGTCATTCAACTAGTTGAACATTAATTAGTCCAGACAGCAAAACCTTTTGGAACACTACC
Organism: Rhinoderma darwinii; assembly: GCF_050947455.1. Lineage (NCBI taxonomy): Eukaryota > Metazoa > Chordata > Amphibia > Anura > Rhinodermatidae > Rhinoderma > Rhinoderma darwinii. Next base: position 47,328,813 of record NC_134699.1, read on the forward strand.
ATGAAATGTAATGTCTCGCAGTATCAGATGTAACCAAAATGTCAAGAGGGATTAGGCTGGATCTTACCCCTTTTACATTAGCAGAAAAGAAATTCCAAGAGATATAAGGCCTAGTGCACACAGTTTTTTGCAGGAGGAAAATTCCTCCTGCAAAAACTGCTCCAGTAGGTTTTTGCACAGTGGTTTGACAAACTCGTCAAAACACTCGTCAAGGTTTTTTTTCCCACTTTCTGATTGATTGAAATGGGGTTTTGGAGGCGGAAACCACCTCAAGATGGGTCATGACGCTTCTTTTTACCGTGACGCGTTTTTTTTACTCGCGGTAAAAAAACTCGTCCAATTCCCATTGAAATCAATGGGAGGCATTTTCTGGCAGTTTTTGAGGAGTTTTGTGGCGCGGTTTCTGCGTCAAACTCGTCAAAAAACTCTGTGTGAACAGGGCCTAAAGGTTTATAGACTGCAGCTTAATAGAAACCTAGGGAATTCTGTACAGTTTACAATAGTTATAGTATACTACATTCTATACTATCAGATTCTAAATTGTTTAACATCAGATAATAGGTTACACATTTATTAAAAGTATAAGACTTTACTTTTAAAGTGACAGTGTGTTTTGTGCAACTTTTATTAAAAATTAGTTTTACTTTTTGAGATACAGCTGCTTTGTATCCTGTATACAAAGCAGCTGTATCTAGCGCTGAAACCTGTATCCATCAGGTCAGCGGCACTGACTGGTTCAGTGGCAGCGGGTCCTGAGGGTCTCCGACACGCAGGATCAAGCTGTTACCGATCACATCTAAGTTCAGAACTAAATATTGAGGTGGTGGAGATACTGAGATTGGTTCTCACCCAGAGCTGGAACTATTTTTTTTTATCCTGTATGGAGTAGACAGTCACATTAAATTTCAGGTATAATAGTAAAAAGTAGAAAAAATCCATGGCACTCGCCATTCAGTAGAATTTTCATTTAATATTGCGGCAGGCAAACAAAGGCAGTATGGATTTGGCTCCACATCCATACTGCCTTTGTTTGCCTGCCGCAATGTTAAATGAAAATTCTACTGAATAGCGAGTGCCGTGGATTTTTTCTGCGTTTTACTATTATACCTGTCATTGCCTAATCACACCACTGAGCACCACCTGTTGTGGATTCAATTGAACCCATTTAGACCTATGTGGTCGCCTGACTATTGAGACTTGTAGTGCTCCAAGAGCCAAAGCAGTGCCGATCTTTTTCTCACTTTAAACGGTTACACATTAAATTTACCATGACATCCTAAGTTGATTCCTTACAGTTTCTCGACAAAAGAGTTTTCAGAAAAGATAACAAATTATACACTGATCTATACAATAAGACAACGGACCGCAATAATGTATTGCGGTTTGAAAGCTGTCATCCTAATCATATGATCGCGCCCCTCCCTTTCAACCAAATGTTGAGGGTAAAAAGAATTATGCAAGATCCCTCTACACTTCAGAGTAGATGGAATGACATGGCAAAAAAGTCAAACATCTCGGGTATCCAAAAAGACTGTTAGGGTATGTTCACACGGCAGCGTCCGATACGGCTGAAATTACAGAGCTGTTTTCAGGAGAAAACGGCTCCTTAATTTCAGACGTAATGGCATTTGCAGGCGTTTTTCGCTTCGTCCATTACGGACGTAATTGGAGCTGTTTTTCCATGGAGTCAATGGAAAACTGCTCCAATTACGTCTCAAGAAGTGACATGCACTTTGACGCGGGTGTCTTTTTTACGCGCCGTCTTTTGACAGCGGTGCGTAAAAAAAAAATGACCGTCGGCACAGAACATAGTAAAACCCATTCAAATGAATGGGCAGATGTTTGCCGACGCTTAGGAGCTGTATTTTCTGACGTAATTCGAGGCTAAAATGCCAGAATTACGTCCGTAAATAGGGTGTGTGAACCCAGCCTGAGACCAAAAAAGATTGAAAGTTGAGGAGTTTCCTAGACAAAATCTTCTGAAACCAAAGATTCAGACCACATCACATAGATTAGCATTGGTTTCAATGTTTTTCCCATGAGTAATAAGATTGCAAAAATAATTGAAAGAATGGGGGATTTTGATTAGTACCTACTATAACATTCCAGAATTTTCAATGCCACCACATATGGCCTACCGAAGGCCCCAACATTTTAGGGACTGTTTAGTCCACGCTGACATTGGTTCTTCGATTAGGAGTCACCCGACCTATCTTGCCCCTACAAAACTGCAGAAATGTAATTAGGAGTGAAGTATTACCCTCACCCAACTAAAGGTACTGTACATAAAATTATATATTACATAACTTGTGTATCTGATAATATTTACATCAAACAATGCCCATGTAAGTTACTATGTGGGTGAAACCTCTTTGGAGTGTAGATCACACGTTAACAACCATAAATCTATAATACGCACAAAAAAAACCTGATTTACCCTTACCCAAACATTTTGCAGAGATGGGCCATGGTGAAAATGACTTTAAATTGTTTATTGCCGATCATGGCCGCTGTGGATATAGTGTTTTTGGACTTTGCATAGTTATTTAACACTGTCCCTCATAGACGTCTAATGGGTAAATTAAGGACTATAGGTTTAGAAAATATAGTTTGTAATTGGATTGAGAATTTGCTCAAGGACCATATCCAGAGTTGTGGTCAATGACTCCTACTCTGAATGGTCCCCGGTTATAAGTGGTGACCCCAGGGTTCAGAGCTGGGACCACTATTATTCAACTTATTTATTAATGATAGAGGATGGGATTAATAGAACTATTTCTATTGTTGCAGATGACACCAAGCTATGTACTAATGTTCAGTCTATGGAAGATGTTCGTAAATTACAAGCTGAAATGGACACACTGAGTGTTTGGACATCCACTTGGAAAATGAGGTTTAATGTAAATAAATGTAAAGTTATGCATCTGGGTACCAACAATCTGCATGCATCATATGTCCTAGGGGGAGCTACACTGGGGGAGTCACTTGTTGAGAAGGATCTGGGTGTACTTGTAGATCATAAACTAAATAACAGCATGCAATGTCAATTAGCTGCTTCAAAGGCCAGCAAGATATTGTGTATTAAAAGAGGCATGGACTCTCGGGACATGGATGTAATATTACCACTTTACAAAGCATTAGTGAGGCCTCATCTAGAATATGCAGTTCAGTTCTGGGCTCCAGTTCATAGAAAGGATGCCCTGGAGTTGGAAAAAATACAAAGGGCAACGAAGCTAATAAGGGGCATGGAGAATCTAAGTTATGAGGAAAGATTAAAATAATTAAACCTATCTAGCCTTGAAAAGACGACTAAGGGGGGACATGATTAACTTATATAAATATATTAATGGCACATACAAAAAATATGGTGAAATCCTGTTCCATGTAAAACACTCTCAAAAAACAAGGGGGCACTCCCTCCGTCTGGAGAAAAAAAGGTTCAACCTGCAGAGGCGAGAACTGAATCTGTGGAATAGTCACCGCAGGAGCTGGTCACAGCATGGACAGTAGATGGCTTTAAAGAATGCTCAGATAATTTCCTAGTACAAAAAAATATTAGCTCCTATGTGACTTAATATCGGCCCAAAAAAAGATTTGTACTGTATATCCATCGTTCTTGTCTCCATAGCATCTTTCCCACGACAACTCTGCATAGGGCTCACACCACCCAGGCCTACGTTACAGAACCCTATGCTGGTCTAAATTTATTCCAGTAGAGATGTATGTTACTCATAATATGGATGCTACAATGCCGCCACATTATGGTGATATAAAACCGTCTAAAGTCATGCCCCCAAAAGTAAAACCCTTTTTACCTGGGAATACTACACAGTATTGTTTAGGTAAAATTGGTGGCAAACCTACAGCATAACCCTCCCTCATCTCAATCTGCAATGACCTGGAAAGTTAAACACTGCCATGGTGCTACCCCTTAGCCAAATGGAGGGGGGCCAAATGCTCACTTCCTCTGTTTTAATTTTTAGTGCTTCTTTAAAGAAGTATAGTAACTCCTTAGGTACATAGAGGCTCGGGCAGCACAGTCCCTCAGTGGTTAGCACTGTTGCCACTGGTGTTGACTCTGTCCATAGGTACGTTCAGAATGGAGTTTGTATGGTTTCCCTGTGGGTTATCCAGGTTTCCTCCCACACCAAGAACATATTGAAAGGTTAATGGGCTTCCTATGAAATTGGTCCTACTCTGAGTGTGCCTGGGATAGGGATATTAAATTGAAAGCCCCATTAAGGACAAGAGCTTATGTGAACGGAGACTATCTCTGATTTATTTCCTATTACCAACATATTCTGCAGCGTTGTACATATTTTTTTTTTTATGACTCCTGCACACAGAAGGGCTATTTGTTGATGTTGGGGAGGTGAGCAGTTAAGAGTTAAGATGTCATTACTCAGTAAAATCGCTGAAACTTGGCCTTCAACCAAATGCGTACTAATCAGGGAGTTAATAAAGATAAGGAAAATCCTACAGGGTGGTATTGTAGGTGTATAGCTTCAAACCAACATCTGTCAAAACGGGAAAGTAAGCCCAACGTAAAGAAGGAGCAGACGTAATGGAGGGAGTGCATGACAAGATTGTTTGGTTAGGGCTTTAGCATAGGTTCAGTGGAGTAAGGGGATTAAAAGGTTAAGTATCTTGGAGGCTGGCTAATGGGTGATATTTTAAGTTAGGGGTGGAGTTTTGGGTATCTAAGCCCTGGTGGGATAGAGGCAGTCCCTCTTTCCTGCCGGACAACATGAGGAGAAAGTTTCTGTGTAGATTAGTGTGAGTAAGCTAATACTTACAGTATGGCCGAGTCTTTGGCGTCCATGATGGCCAGGCTTCGTGACACGGCTCTGCTGCATTGTCCAGGCTGGTTGGAGCAGCAGATTGGGGGGGCCTTGCCTCCTCTTCCTACCGCTGGCTTGACTGGCAGTGGGGGCCGCAGGAGCTGATGTTCCAGGCCTTCTGTACGGCGCTCTCCTGAAGTGACTCCTTGGTGCCGTGGGAGCCCCAACAGGTACCCTCCTCCTCCTGCTCCAAAGTGCTCGCCAGGCTCGGGAACAGGGAGGCTTGGGAGGAATCCCAGCAGGTGGGTAAGATTGGAGGTAACAGGGGGAGTGGAGCCACGGACATTTTCCCTCCCCCTGTCTTCACCGGAACAGCCGGAAGTGACGGGACACCTCAGCGCTGATGTGCCGACCGCTGGGAGAACTCCGAGGTCGAAGCCAGAGAGCGCAAGCATCGTCGGGCGGGCTCAGCTAGAGGACTCTTGTGACCTACTCCTGGAGCAGGGAGGGTACCATCAGAGGCCGGAGCTATCTGGTTTGAGACCTTGCCTGTCCCATTCTGAAAGAAGCATGCAGGAGGCTGCTTTTGTCTGAGGCTGTGGAGGAGTCAGGGGACAGTGACTATGCTGCTGACAGTCCCGGGAGAAGGGACTATATTTCCCTTTATGCCACTCTGGATGTGGGTGGTGCTACATTGGACAGGCTGGCGTTGGCTGGGGCTGGTTAGTCGTCACCCGGAAGATCTGCCCGCAGCAGGTCGTGGATGGTTATGGTTAGCCACCCCTCTGGAATGATGACGACGGATATGGGATCGTCTGGATCTAAGGGAACAGCCACTGGGATGTCTTATCATGGGCAGCCGGGAGAAACGACCACCTTTTCTGTACCGGGTTGGGTGTTTCTTTGTGAGTAACATGCAACTTTTTTTTTTAGAGGGATGGAGGACTTCTTTAGTAAAGGCGTGAGGTATTTGGGTCCGTTTCCTGCGAGGGTATGGGGTGCTTCTAGTGATGTGAGTGGCGGTACAGCTTCAGGGGGGATTACAGGTGCTGGCGTGGATGAGGCTAGTTCTGTTGGAGTGACAGGGGTAGATAAGTCTGTGGAAACGGGGACCTCCAAGAAGGCAGTAGATGAGGTACGTTTGGCTGATTCCGCAAGAGGGAAGGTGTGTGCTTTGAGGTCCCGCTTGGGACGCATTTGAAAGCTGAGATTCGAGAAGATATGTAAGAATGAGTATATGGAGATTTTTGCGTGGCTGTGGTATGACAAACAGTTTAGTCAGAGGAAGGCAGTGCGGCATTCCTTGCGGTGGGACCACAAGGACATTAGTCTTTGGATGCGCCTCATGTTGGTGCCCAAACCGGACCATCAGCCCTTTCATGATGCAGCCGGCATTCAGGGATCAGCAATAGGACAGTCGGCTGCTTCTGGTAAAAGATGCTGCTGGCAATTCAACGAGGTCCATTGTAAATTCAGCTCCGATTGCAAGTACGAGTGCTCCGGATGTGGAGGGGCTCACAGTTTGTCCAGATGCTTCAACAAGCATAAAGGCAAATTTTGGCGATACTGAACAGAAGATGGGCGATGCTGGTGGGGGTGAAAAAGATGCTCCCGTTTTTAAAGGCATATCCAAATAGGCGGGTTGCGGATTTGTTGTTTAAAGAGTTTTGCGGAGGGTTTTCAGATTCCATGTACTTCCACCGGCCTGCAGGGTGTGACGCGCAATTTGTCTTCAGCGTTGGCCCGGCCTAAAATAGTGATGGACAAATTAATAAAGGAAGTGGCGATGGGCCGCATGGTCGGCGCGTTTTCCTCCCTTCCTGGTGCCGGTTTGCGTGTCTCCCCTTTGGGTTTGGTTCCGAAGAAAGAGGTTAATAAATTTCCCCTTATTCACCACTTGTCTTATCCTGATGGCTCATCGGTGGTATTGCTCCAGAGCTCTGCATGGTTAGTTATGCTTCGTTTGATGCTACGGTTGACTAGGTTCACAAATATGGAAATGGGCTCTTTTGGTGAAGACTGACAGAGGCTGCATTTCGATTGTTGCCGGTGCACCAGAATAGATTTTGTTTGTAAGGTTGCTATTGGCAAGGCCGTTATTTTGTTGATTGCTGCCTCCCGATGGGTTGTTCCATTTCCTGCGCCTATTTTGAGATGTTCAGCAGGTTTTTAGGAATGGGTGGTTCAATGTGAGGTGCAGGTGGCATCGGTCTTGCATTACCTCGACAACTTTGTTTGTTGGTCCGCCGGCCACATCATCGTGTGCGGGGTTGCTACATACCATGGAGCGGGTGGCGAGCGATTTTGTCATTCCCCTGGCGCCTGAAAAAACTGAAGGACCTGCTACGGTCGTCAAGTTTCTTCGGATTGTTATCGATTCAGATAAGATGGAATATAGTTGATGATAAGCTGCAGGAATTGAAAACTTTAGTGTCACGAGTGTTGAGGATGAGGAAGATACAATTGCGGTAGTTGCAGTCTCTATTGGGTCGTCTGAACTTTGCTTGTCGGATAATGCCCATGGGGTGGGTTTCATACCGCTGGGCTTCATTCTCCTCATCACTTCATTCGGTTGCCTGGTAAATTAAAGGCAGATTTGTTGGTGTGTGGGGAGTTTCTGGAATGGTGGGAGTCTGGTTTAGTGTGTCATTTGGCTTATGAACTTTTCCCAATAGTGGTTATGGAAATCTGGGGTGATTGCCTGCGGGGCATGAGGGTGCATTTTGTGTGTAACTATTTGGGAGTGGTTCAGGCCATTAATGCTTAAATGGCCAATTCACCTCCAGTGGTGTGGTTTTTGCGGCACTTGGTTTTGCGCGGGGTTGGTTTTGAATTCGCATTTTGTTGCTGTTCATGTTCCGGGGGTGATTCCCTTTCTCGTGGGACAGGTTTCGTCTGTTGGCGCTGGATGCGGAGCCTCACAGGATTATTTGCCCCGATCATCTTTGGTCGGTGGTGTAACATTGGCAATGCCGTTAGTGAGGAGCTCTGTCAGGGGGCCATGTGGATGGCGAACAGTATGTTTTGGCAGGTTTGGGAAGATTTGTTGAGGAGTGCTCAGGTGAGGAACGAATCTGGCGACAGGAAGGCATGCCTGCTGTATTGGGAGGGCCTATAGTGAAGGGGTATCCCCATCAGGCATGGGTTGGCGGTTGGTGGCCCTTGCCTTTTGGTTTCGACTCAGAGGGGAAGTGGATGTGACAAAGACCTTTTTGGTGAGACAGGCCATGAAGGGTTTTCAGAGGGGTTCGATGACCATGGATTGTAGGAAGCCTGTATCTTTTGGTCTGCCGGTGCTTCTCAGTGAGCATTTGCGGGGCGTTTGAAGTGCTGTTTTTATTTTGGCTTTTTCTTTGGCGTTTTTTGGTGCTTTTAGAATTTCTGAGTTGGTGGTAAACGGGTTGTTGGGGGGTTGTTGTTTGCGGATTCTTCATTAGATGCGACTGTTATGTTTGCTTCACAAATCGAAAACTGATCTGTCTGGAAAGGGTTTCTTGGTGAGTTTGGGTTTGTTACCAGGGTCTCGGGTGTGCCCGGTTTGCTGTTTTCAGGATTATGTGGCGGTACATCCCGTGGGGCCAGAATCGTTGCTAGTGCATGTTGATGGTTTATCGCTTTCTAAATTTCAATTTGTGCAAGTCTTTCGTAAACGGACAGTTGTTGTTGTTGTGTCTTAAGTTTTCTTGTGGTGTTTCAGGTGCGGACCCTGTTTGGTGTGGATTGTGGGGCACTCGTACGTGTATTTGGGAGGTGTGAGGGCGGATGTTCGCCCTGCCGGAAGGCAGTTGGGCTTTGCCCAGGCCGATGTTCAGGTCAGATGTTTGGGGTGCATACGTTGGTGCAGGCTCTTACTGGAGCTTCAATTTTATGCAGGCCTGGACAGGGCGCCAATATATTTTGGTTGTTCACCTCGGCGGGAATGATTTAAGCATGAGGTCATGCAGGGATTTGATTAGAGATCTCTTGCGCTTATGGGCTTCCTTTCCTGGTGGTCATCGTATTGTCGGATATCATTGTTTGCAGGGTTTGGCGTGAGGCTCGTTCTGTTCATAGTTTGAAACGCGCCAGATCGAAAGCTAATAAAGTTGTGGATAAATTTGTTGCTCGCATAGGTAGTATTGTGGTACGCCATAGGGAATTGGAGGGGGGCTAATGTTGGTTTCCTCTGTTCCAATGGCGTGCATTTGAATGAGGTGGGCCATGACATGTGAACTTTGGCCATTCGGCAAGGTCTTGAAGCCCTGCAGCTGTGGAGGGACGTTCATGTGTAAGGGGTCACGCATAAGCTTTGCGGTGGTAGTAGGAAGGGTCTTTTAAGGCACTTAATGGGAAGAAGGAGAACAACGTAAAAGATTGTTGGTAGGAGATACAAATGATTGTTGGTAGGACGCAGATACAAATGAATACTATAGCGGCGTGATGATGTCACTGCATCACGCTGGACTGCGCATGCATCCCAACCGTAGCCTGTGCAGCGGGAATGGGGCAATGTAAGTACAATAGAATTATTTTTTTTTGGGGGGGGGGGCAATATACAGGGGGATTGCTGTGTAGGACTATAAAAAAGGGGGGGCACTGTGTGGCACTATATACAAGGGGGGCTGTGTGGCACTATATACAAGGGGGGCTGTGTGGCACTATGCTAAGTGGGGGCGCTGTGTGGCACTTTACTAAGTGAGGTTGGGCATGTGTGGCACTATTTACAAGGGATGGGGCTGTGTGGCGCTATCTACAGTGGGCTGTGTGTGGCGCTATCTACAGGGGGCACAGTTACTGGTGGGGCACTTTTATTGGGTCGAGCACTAAGGGATCATTATTACAATTTTGGTCACTATGGATAAAGAGTTTATTTAGAGGATGGGGTATAGGTGTGGAGGATGCTGAAAAAGCGGGAAACCAACACGTCTGTGTGTCAAATTCTGCAGAGACTAGTCGTGGCTGGAATAAGTTGTCACAGTGGCCTGGGCTGGATGGAGAAAAAAAGGGAAAGTGAACAACTTTAATCAGAGAACACATCACCTTTGAGTCACTAGATATGAATGTGTTGTAATCACTTATATCGTCTGCAGAGCTCCTCAGGGGCAACTGACATATGTGAACAGCTCCTAAGCGACACGCACGCGCCTGGCCTCCAAAAGATGTAAAGAAAACAGACTAGTCCTCAGACTAGACATTAGACTAGCCATCAGACTAGCCCTCCCTTCTATCGCTCCCTGGTCCAGTTCTGATACTCGCCAGTCCACTGTAGGTGCTTTTGGCAGTGGACCGTGGTCAGCATGGGCACTCTGACCGGTCTGCAGCTACGCAGCCTCATGCACACCAAGCTGCAATGCACTGTATTCTGAAATCTCTCTATCATAGCCAGCATTAACTTTTTTTCAGCAATTTGTGCTACAGTAGCTCTTCTGTGGGATCAGACCAGGCGTGCTGGCCTTTGTTCCCCATGTGCATCAAGGAGCCTTGGTTGCACATGACCCTGTCTGCCATATTAGAGATGCTCTGACCCAGTTATCTAACCATCACAATTTGACCCTTGTCGCTCAGATCCTTACGCTTGCCATTTCTCATGCTTCCAACACATCAACGTCAAACTGCAGTTCACTTGCTGCCTAATATATCCCGCCCCATTGACAGGTGCCATTGTCACAAGATAATCAATGTTAATAATATTACCTGTCATTTTTTTAATGTTATGGCTGATCGGTGTGTGTGTGTGTGTGTGTGTGTATGTATGTATGTATGTGTATATATATATATATATATATATATATATATATATATAAAGAAAGAAGATTTGCAGCACTACAATGTGAAAAAAGTGGTGGTTTATTCAATCCAAGAACAACAGCAACGTTTCAATCCTACAATAGGATCTTTATCAAGCCTAGTGACACATCTACTACAGGAAACTAATATAGGGTTGAGACTACTTAACATAATTAGTCTCATTATAATACAATCAAGTATGCAGTGTTGAAAAACTCATATAATACATGTTATAAGGTATCATTATAAAACACAAACATGATACAGAAAGTGCGAATGTGTATATATAACAGTGTAAGTGGCAATGTATAGTGACACACGTTAAAAACAACTGATTACAACAATCATTTATGCCTCAGTGGTGTTAGAATCAATCGTCATAACCACACTCACCAACCAGAACTTCAGATACATCAGGTGAATCATTAGTATGTAAATTCGTAGGCATACATTGTAGCAAACCGCTGCACACCTAAAGTCATTAGACTTCAATACATACGTATAAAGCCAAGAGACGAGAGTGTATCGTCGATCAGTAGCGAGACGCATCAGACGCATCAAAATGATGTAATGCGTGTCAATGCGTTCCACTGAACTGGTCACGTGTGAAGCGGCTTCATAGGTTGCCAAGCAACTGATGCAACTATGTAGCGGATAACTCGTAACACGGCTGTGTCAGACAAAAAGTCTGTATTGTAATCAAAACAAGTAAATTAATCAGTGCTCCTCATGGTAAGGAATGGAGATATTAAAATAGTTTTCAAAAATCTGTTTACCAGAAGGGACAGAAACCGCTGCAAGACAGCAACAAGGGGACTCTGCCCAAACAACAGTGGTAAATATTTCTAGTCATCAGTTGTCTAATTTGCAATTATTATCTAAGGGATTGTCATTCTGCCCCAATCAACAGGTTGATTGGTTTCAACTTGAGTTGGATTTATATAGTTTTGTCAGAGCTATTAAATTGAGGGTTTGGTTTGATTCACAACCTACCAATGTAATAGTTCAGGATACCCTTCCAAAATTATCACTTAAAAATTTAGGATTATATAATAAAAGTTTGTTTCAACCTCCTGTAATATCACATGCGATAGAAACCTTTAGAGAACTGGTACAGAAAGATATTGCTACACTTAGGACCCAAACATGTGAATTGGGTTTTAAACAGCCAAACATGACTACTCTTGATATGGTGGCATTGGATGAGCTGATCCATGACCACGATCTCACAATAAAACCTGCTGACAAAGGTGGAGCAATCGTGGTTATGGATGCAGTCATGTATATGAGGGAATGTTATAGACAACTATCCGATACGAATGTATATAGATTATTGAAAAATTATCCTAAACATGACATCACAAATAAGATTGCCTTACTTATTAAGACAGCGTTAGATGAAGACATAATCGATCAGAAGTTACATAAATTTCTCATGGTTGAATTTCCTGTGACTCCTTGCCTGTATTTATTACCAAAAATCCACAAGGATTTAATGAACCCCCCAGGCCGCCCCATTGTATCTGGCCGGGGTTCATTAATGAGTAATATCTCCATCTTTGTGGATAAAGTGTTGAGAAATTTTGCCATTAACTCTAAATCTTATATCAGGGACACCACTGATTTTTTACAAAAATTAAGATCAGTGGATTTACCAGAGGGATCCATTTTGGTCTCTTTTGATGTCACTTCTCTTTACACTTCTATTAGTCATGTTAAAGGGCTTGATGCTGTAAGACGGAAATTAATGACTTCTAACTATGATAATAATTCATGCGAGTTCATTATGTCATTGGTAGAACTTATTTTGACTTCTAACTATTTTCTTTTTAAGGATAGTTATTATATCCAATTGAAAGGGACGGCCATGGGATCCAATATGGCTCCCACGTATGCCAATATTTTTATGGACAATATTGAGGAGATGTCGATCTATGTATCCCACCACTTCTCACATGTTTTGAGGTGGTGGCGTTACATAGACGACATCTTCCTCATTTGGACTGATTCTGTCACTACACTAACTGATTTTCATCAATTTCTCAATTCCTTGGATGAGGATATTCAGTTTACTATGACACACTCTGTGGACAATATCCAATTTTTGGATGTTACAGTATTGATTGATAACAACACATTAAGAACTAAAATGTATACCAAAGAGACTGACCGGAATACTTTACTACGATTTGACAGTTGTCATCCGAGGAATATGGTCAGGTCCTTGCCCTATAGCCAGATGATTAGGGCCAAACGTAACACTGACAGACAGGAAGATCTTGATACATCTTTAGATATTATGATGGGCAATTTTCTTCAAAGAGGTTACCCTAAAGCACTACTGTGTACACATAGAAATAAGATTGACAATACAGCGAGGGATAGCTTGCTACAACCTAAAAAAGCTCTAGTGGGTGGAAAACGGAAACGTATTCCATTCATTTCAACTTACAATGATATAAGTGGGGATATCTCTAAGATTATGAACAGACATTGGCCAATTATTAGCAAGAGCTTTGGACACATTGATGAATTGAATAATAATCCTCTTATGTCTTATAGACGTTCACAAAATCTTCGTGATAGACTGGTGAAAACCAGAGTGTCAGAACAAAAGAAAGTATCACAATCAATCTTTAAACCCCTGAAACCGGGCAATATTCCGTGTTACAGATGCGTCAATTGCACTTTGATGTGCAAGGGTGATTCCTTTAAACATCCAGTTACTGGACAACAATTTAAAATTAGACACAATTTCACTTGTGATTCGGATTGGGTCATATATGTGTTATGGTGTCCCTGTGGCCTCCTATATGTAGGGGAGACAACTTGTGCTTTCAAAACCCGGTTAAATAATCATCGCTTTTCGATACGCAAAAAGAAACTTGACTTACCAGTGTCTAAGCATTTTTCGGAATATGGTCACAATGAGAGGGATCTAAGATTTATGATCCTGGACCATGTTCCTATACTACAATTAGGTGGCGATCGTCATGCGATATTACATAAAAAAGAATTGAGGTGGATATTCCAATTAAATACATTGAAACCATTTGGACTTAATGTTGAATTTGCTGTAGATAGGTTAGCTGTATGACGCTCACATATCTCTCTCCTTGAGTTCTTTGATGTCCTCCCTAGTATAAAGAATGATGACACACTAGTATTTGCATTTCTTATGATGAATTTCTTGTCAATATGTGATTAATACTAATTTTTATATTTTTGTATTTTTCTAGATCGAAATACCACTCCCAACAGAATTTCGGAATCTCTCTTTTTTTATTTTTAATAGTAAAATCACGATATTAGGGATACCTGACACGGCTGTGCTATATTCATCTTGTCTTATGATATCAATAAAGATATTTATTATTTATTGAATTTTTTCTAGTCTCCTACTGTGGTGTTAAGTGATGTAGAGATATTTATATGTAAAAGATTTCTTTTTATAAAAAGAGTGAGAAAAAATATATATACATATGCTTTATGAGAAATGGTGTCGCTGATACGACAATCTTGGTCCGTTACACGGATGAGGGGATGGGACATCCTATGCACGTGAAGACGATGCTTTGTGGTTCCTAAAACCCTAGGTAGAAGGACGCTCTGAATTCTTAATTGCGGACAGAGCTCTCTGGGCCAACGTGTGGATCATTCATAAGAAGCTGATATAATAACATAATATTGCAAAACTATTTTAATATCTCCATTCCTTACCATGAGGAGCACTGATTAATTTACTTGTTTTGATTACAATACAGACTTTTTGTCTGACACAGCCGTGTTACGAGTTATCCGCTACATAGTTGCATCAGTTGCTTGGCAACCTATGAAGCCGCTTCACACGTGACCAGTTCAGTGGAACGCATTGACACGCATTACATCATTTTGATGCGTCCGATGCGTCTCGCTACTGATCGACGATACACTCTCGTCTCTTGGCTTTATACGTATGTATTGAAGTCTAATGACTTTAGGTGTGCAGCGGTTTGCTACAATGTATGCCTACGAATTTACATACTAATGATTCACCTGATGTATCTGAAGTTCTGGTTGGTGAGTGTGGTTATGACGATTGATTCTAACACCACTGAGGCATAAATGATTATGTTGTAATCAGTTGTTTTTAACGTTTGTGTCACTGTATATTGCCACTTACACTGTTATATATACACATTCGCACTTTCTGTATCATGTTTGTGTTTTATAATGATACCTTAACATGTATTATGAGTTTTTCAACACTGCATACTTGATTGTATTATAATGAGACTAATTATGTTAAGTAGTCTCAACCCTATATTAGTTTCCTGTAGTAGATGTGTCACTAGGCTTAATAAAGATCCTATTGTAGGATTGAAACGTTGCTGTTGTTCTTGGATTGAATAAACCACCACTTTTTTCACATTGTAGTGCTGCAAATCTTCTTTCTTTATATACCAATACACGTCCGAGGATCGGGACGTTTTGCTGGGCACCTGATCGATTGATTCCGTGTGAGTGCTGCTGCTTTCTTGTTTGCTATATATATATATATATATATATATAGTATTTATTTTATGCTAATTGCTACTTTCAGGAGGTTCTGCTTGGTTTTCTGTCAAGAAAAGCATGGGAAAGGTTGCTTCATGTTATCTTTTTGTTATATATAACAGTATATTTAGAGAACACACTGTTTATGTAACATATAAAATGTTGTTTTCAGAACAGCCAAGGGTCCCTAGGGCTAGATTTCCTCTTAGGGTCCTCAATTCCTTAAGCCAAATCGAATCTCTTCTGCCTCTCCTTGTCTCACTCAACTATGTTGTTCTTCACTGGTTTGCAGAGAAATGCTACTGTTATATATAACTTATTTTTATGCCTTCCCATAATAATCCTCTTTCAGATTGTAGTGTTATGCTCCACTATATAAGTATTGTAGTCACCACTGGTAACGAATGGATAATTGCTTGTCCCTTTTCTTAAGAGAATTAAACTGTTAAAGGCGATGTACACTTTTTTTAATTTTTTTAAAAAACAATAAGTTCTATCAGCACGGTGGCTCAGTGGTTAGCACTATTGCATTGCAGCGCTGGGATCCTGGGGTCAACCAAGGACAACATCTGCGTGGAGTTTGTGTGGGTTTCTTCTGGGTACTCTGGTTTCCTCCCACACCCCAATAACATACCAATAAGGAATTTAGGTTGTGAGCCCCAATGAAACATTAACTATATTAGTAGCAGAAATAATAAAGTCTATCAGTGTGTTTGGTGTAACTTTCTGAAAACTTTTTATTAAAAAATATTATTATGTTTTGAGATACAGCTGCTTTGCATCCTGTATACAGAGCAGCTGCATCTAGTGCTGAAACCTGATTGGTCCAGTGTCAGTGGGTCCTGCAGGTCTCTGACACGGAGGATCGAGCTGTTACCGATCAAGAACTTAGATGTGATTGATAACAGGTGGATCCTGGTGTACATATACAGTTTTAAATGAATGTGCAAATATCAATGGTAAACTTTTCACCCAACTGGATGTCCTTGCATGTCTAACACACCTCAGTAATTCTTATGACATTCCTGTGTTTGCCTACGAGGATTGTAAGTGAGGAGTTACTGGTGTAATGTGTTGATATGTAGGAGTCTTATGCTGATAACAATAATAGTGACACTATTAAATATCCAGTAGATAATGTATATAAATATATAAGCATACATATTAATGGTAATAAGGGATTATGTCAGTATGTGTGTGTGTGTGTGTGTATATATATATATATATATATATATGAAACACTTATACCACACCGCATTAGTTTTTTAGCATGGGAGCCTATGGGTGACAGATGACACTGTATGGCATCCATCACAGATATATGTTAAACGTAAATCTCTAGGAGCTCCCGACACCACTGTGTGTGTGTGTGTGTGTGTGTGTGTGTGTGTATATATATATATATAATGACAGTGACATCAGGAGCAGTACCGGAGTCCCCGGGCAAAACGCTAGCTGATGCTCTGTCCTGGGACTCTCATGCTAGTGAAGCTCCTGAAGTCACTGTCCATATATGGACAGTGACATCAGGAGCTGCCACAGCGCCAGAGTCCCCGAAGGAGCGCTAGATGTTTTTCCACCGGGCGATGTATGCCACACAGTAGGATATACTTGGGCCTTTCGGCAGAGGTATATTCCTGACGTATACCTCCAACAGAAGGCCCAAACGTGATGTGAATGGTGCCTTAGGATGTGTATCTCAGATCTAGTGTTGGATGTGTCAGGCAGTTGTGATGAAATGCAAAGTCAGCTGATGGTTGTCTCGCACTAAACCAGTTCCTTTCTGTAAGTACCCATATCAAACGTTTTAATGATAGCTTGGGTTCAGCCATAAATGTCAGTACAGATTAATGACCTATTCCAACTTTACTTATTTGAAGGTATACAAACACATTCCATCAGAAAATGCGCAATCATCCTATGATATGACCAATCATGAATGACAATTAGTCAATGGCTAAAATGTAAATAAAAAGAGGGTCTAGAGAGGATATGGCTAGTGAATGAAAGAGGGAAGAAGATCAGGAACACAACTATGAAGGAGAAGACCGCTGGATGGAAGCTATGATCATAACATTTGTTTTGTGGTTATTGCGCACATGTATATTTATATTGTAAAGGATCTGCCAGACACAGCTTCTGTGTCTACGCCCGTGGGTAATCAGTCTGCACCTGCTCCTATGTCTGTGAGACTGACTCCATCTTCCACCACTCAGGATGGCAGGCTTAGGAGAGCCTATCACAGCCTGGCCAGATGGAGCTAGCTCCCGCCCACTGTCTATTTATACCTGCCTTTCCTGTTCCTCCTTTGCCTGTGATTCTGCTCTGCTTGTTTCCTGGCTCTGCTGCTGCTGCTTGAACTACTGATCCTCTGCTTGTTATTGACCTTGGCTTACTGACCACTCTCCTGCTCAGCGTTTTGTACCTCGTGCCCTCCTGGTTTGACTCGGCTCGTTCACTACTCTCGTTGCTCACGGTGCCTCTGTGGGCAGCTGCCCCGTTTCCCTAGCTTTTGTGTACCCTTGTCTGTTTGTCTGTCGTGCACTTACTGAGCGTAGGGACCGTCGCCCAGTTGTACCCCGTCGCCTAGGACGGGTCGTTGCAAGTAGGCAGGGACTGAGTGGTGGGTAGATTAGGGCTCACCTGTCTGTCTCCCTACCCTGTCATTAAATATGTCTTGCTTATGTCTTAGTTTATTTTATGTTGGGCTTGTTCTGATATATGTATTTGTCTTAAAAGCATGCTAAATTAAGGAACTTATAAAAATGTATAGAACGATTTACCCTTTAATCGGCCGGTGCAGCGAGCACCGATCAACGACACATCGTTGATAGGCGCTCGTTTGCTCCTGTCACACAGAGCTATGGATGGGGACTCTGATCGCTTGTCCCCGTACATTATTATTATTATGTCGGCAGTGCATCTCCCTGTTTACACAGGGAGATGTGCTAGCTAACGACAACGATAATATTTCACTTTTTGAAAACTATGACCAGCAGATGATTGCGCATTTACACAGGGCAATTATTGGCAAGGAGCGTTCTATGAACGCTTGTCTGCACGGTAATCGTCCTGTGTAAAACACCCTTTAGAGTTTTAGATGACATGACTAATAAAGTTGTTGCCTAGAGATAATTGAAATTCTAAATCGTTAATATCCAAATATAGCTGTGGGTTTCCATGTCTAAGAAGCATATGTATACGGACATCTATAAACTTGGGTAACACCACAGCTTCCTGGCATTTTTTGTAATCTTTAATGTCTAACATACTAGCAGTTTAAAGGCAAAGTAAACCTTTGAAAGCTCTTATTTTATTTATTTATTTTTTTAAATAAAAAGGTCAATCAGTTGTTTTTTGTGCCACTTTACAATTAGTTTTTATTTAAAATTATTTTTACTTTTTGAGATACAGCTGCTCTGTATTCTTTATACAGAGCAGCTGTATCTCACGCTGAATCCTGTACCTATCAGGTCCGCAAGACTGACGAGTTTAGTGTCAGAGTATACACAGCAGCTGTATCTCAAAAAGTAAGAAGATTTTTTAATAAAAACTAATTCTAAAGTTGCACCAAAGAAACTGATTGACCTTTTCATTTAAAAAAAAAAAGCCCAATTGCTTTAGAAGGTGTACATAGCCTTTTAAGATTAACAGGAAGACTCCCCAAAGTTCACCTCTCTCCGGGACAGTAGCGTAGCTTTCCGTGGGGGGGGGCGGTGCAGTGACCAAGGGCCAATTGAGATGGTGGGGCCCCCAACGGCGTTGTGTCCCGGTATCATCTGTATCTGCATCCTGTGAGGAGAGATAAGTGATTATTTGTATGTATATGTCTCTGTGTCTAAATGTTCCAGTGTGTGTAGTTATCAGAGTGTGTTATCTGTGGTGTGACTGCAGGTAACACTACTACATTATCTGTACTCAGACAGTTATCCCTGTGTTCTCTGGTGTTACATAGGACTGCAGGTAACACAACTACATTGTGTACTCAGAGTTATCACTGTTATCTGTGGTGTTACATAGGACTGCAGATGGCACTACTCATTGTGTACTCATACAGGAATCACTGTGTTACTTATGACTTAGGCCTTATTCAGACGAACGTGTATTACATCCGTGCTACGCGCGCGGAAATCACGTGTGTCGCACAGACTTATGTAAGTCAATGGGGCCGTTCTGACAGGTCGTGATTTTCACACCGTGTATGTCCGCTGCGTAAAAAACTCACAATGCGTCCTATACTTGCCCGTGTTTCGCACAGCACGTACCAATTAAAGTCAATGGGTGTGTGCAAATCGCGCTCGGCACACTGAAGAACTTCCGGGTGCCGCGTGTGATTTGCGCTACAGTAGTGAAAAAAATGGATGAAAATAGACAAGCCCCTCCTGCTTTTTATGTTTGTAAACACAAAAACAGTGTCATACTGATGCCGGCTGCGTGAAAATCACGCAGCCATGCCCCATATACAGATGCCAACTGAGCTTTTGCGCGCGCAAAACCGAGCATTTTTTGCAAGCGCAAAACGGACATGTTCGTGTGAATAAAGCCTTATGGTAACACTACTACATTATCTGTACTCGGAGAGTTATCACTGTGTTATCTGTGGCGTGACTGCAGGTAACATCTACTACATTATCTGTTCTCAGAGATATCACTGTATGGGGCCAGCTTTAGGGACATTATACTGTGTGAGGGCAGCAATGGACACATTATACTGTATGGGGCAGCTATGGGGGCATTATACATTATGTGGGCAGCTATGGGGCATTATACTGTGTGGGGGCATTACACTGTGTGGGAGGCACTATGAGGGCATTATACTGTGTAGGGGCAGCTATGAGGGCATTATACTGTATGTGGGCAGCTATGGGGAGTTATACTTTGGGCAGCTATGGGACATTATACTGTGTGGGAGGCACTATGAGAGGATTATACTGTGTATGGGGCAGCTATGGGGGCATTATATTGTATGTGGGCAATTATGGGGCGTTATACTGTATGTGGGCAGCTATAGGGAATTATACTGTGAGGGGCACTATATGGCCATTATACGGTGTGGGAACAGATATAGGTGCGTAATACTGTATGGAGGGATTATTCTGTGTGGGGAAGCACTGTAGGGGCATTATACTGTGTGGCAGCTATAAGGGCATTATACTGTGTGGGGGCCACTAAGGAGTCATTATACTATGTGGGGGGGGGGCGCTAAGAGGTCATTATACTATGGGGCAGCTATGGGAGCATTATTTTGTGTGGGGGCAACCATAGTGGCATTATCCTGTGGGGGCAGCCATAGGGCATTATACTATGTGGGGGCCACTAAGGGGGTCATTATACTGTGTCTGGGCCCACTCAGATTTGTTACGCCCACCCCCTGTGCTAAACCCCTAGCTACGCCTCTGTCTGGGAGTAAAGAAAATCCCTTCACACCTTTCCAGAGACAGCCTGAACTTATATCTGGCAAAGTTCTTGTGACTGCAGCGAAAATTACTGTTTTAAATAAACGCCTTTTGCATATTAAACTCAAAATATACTACAAGGATCTGAAAACTAACAAGGAACAGCTGGAAGGTGGGGATTTGGGTGGGCAAAGGATATTAAGAAAGCTTTAGATGAAAGCCATTGATAACAAAGTAAAGTGAAAAATAAATATCATTGGCTTTTATAACAATGAAGTTTAAGTTGTTTCATAGATCAAGAAAGTAGGAGAACATAATGGCTAGCTTTAATTTAAAGTAATTTTCCAGGACATTGATATTGAAAGGCTAATACATAGATCATCAATATTAGATCAGTGGGGGTCCAACTCCCGGCACCCCCACTGATCAGCTGTGTGAAAGGGTCTTCATTGTTTACCAGTCACAGTGCCATACATGCTGTAGCAGCTGTGCCTGGTGCTTCATCTTTCTGTAGCTCAGTCCCCTTCCAACTACATGGGATTATAGGGAACGGTAACTACAGGGGACTATATAGGGAACGGTAACTACAGGGGACTATATAGGGAACGGTAACTACAGGGGACTATATAGGGAACGCTAACTACAGGGGACTATAGGGAACGGTAACTACAGGGGACTATATAGGGAACAGTAACTACAGAGGGTTATATAGGGAACAGTAACTACAGGGGACTATATGTAACAGTAACTACAGGGGACTATAGGGAACCGTTACTGCAGGGCAATATATAGGGAACAGTAACTACAGGGGACTGTATAAGGAACAGTAACTACAGGGGACTATTGGGAACTGTAAATACAGGGGACTATATAGGGAACACTAACTACAGGGGACTATATAGGGAACTAACTACAGGGGACTATATAGGGAAAACTAACTACAGAACTACAGAGGACTATATAGGGAACTAACTACAGGGGACTGTATAGGGAACAGTAACTACAGTACTACAGAGGACTATATAGGGAACAGTGACTACAGGGGACTGTATAGGGCACAGTGACTACAGGAGACTATATAGGGAACAGTAACTCAAACAGAAAAAATGGGACATAAAGATCATCAAAACCACAAAAAAGGCCATACTCACTAGGTAGATGGGTGGGTGAAAACCCGTTCCCATCAGGACGCAGACGGGTCAAAGAATGCTGCAGAAGGAGTGTGCATTAAGTAGTGATAGCCCCTCCCACTAGTCTTGAGGGGAGTGGCGGACTAAGTGCTCAAAGGTGTGCGATAAATGAGTGTCAGTGTAGTGCTAGGGTGTGAATGGATGGTAAAAAATAAATATGTATGTATGAAAGTGTGTAATAATGTAAAAAAATAAATAAATAAATGTGATAAATAGGGGTCAGTGCTGTGAATAGTACATGGGGTGTCAGTACTATGTGTAATACGTGGAGGGATAATGTGCTGGTCGTCAGGCATGGCGTATCTTGCCGAATAACAGCCTATTGGGAACGGGTTTTCACCCACCCATCTACCTAGTGAGTATGGCCTTTTTTGTGGTTTTTTTAGGGAACAGTAACTACAGAGGACATATGGAACAATAACTACAGGGGACTATATAGGGAACTAACTACAGGGGACTATATAGGGAACGGTAGCTACAGGGGACTACATAGGGAACGGTAACTACAGTGGACTATATAGGGAACGGTAACTACAGGGGACTATATAGGGAACAGTAAATACAGGGGACTATATAGGGAACACTAACTACAGGGGACTATATAGGGAACTAACTACAGGGGACTATATAGGGAACAGTAACTACAGGCCAATATAAAGGGGAACAGTAACTACAGGCCAATATAAAGGGGAACAGTAACTACAGGGCAATATAAAGGGGAACAGTAACTACAGGGGACTATATAGGGAACAATAACTACAGGGGACTATATAGGGAACTAACTATGGGGGACTGTAGGAAACCCTAACTACAGGGGGCACTAGTTACAGGGGACTATATAGGGAACACCAACTACAGGGGACTATATAGGGGGCACTAGTTACAGGGGACTATATAGGGTGCACTAACTACAGGGGACTATATAGGAACAACCTACAGGGGACTATATAGGGAACAGTAACTACAGGGGACTATAGGGGGCACTAATTATAGGGGGCACTAACTACAGGGGACTATGTAGGAAATACTAACTACAGGGGAATATATAGGGGGCACTAACGACAGGGGAATATATAGGGGGCACTAACGACAGGGGACTATATAGGGGCCCTTATCTACAGGGAAGGCCACGGGGGGCCCTTATCTACAGGGAAGGCCACGGGGGTCCTATCTACAGGGAATGCCACAGGGAGCCTTATCTACAGGGTGCACTATACAGGGAACGCTACACTGGGCACTATCTACAGAAGGAACTACAGTGAATGCCATAGGGGGCACTATCTACAGGGGGCACTACAGTGAATGCCACAGGGGGCCCTAGCTACAGGGAACGCTACAGGGGGCCCTGTCTGCAGGGAACACTACTACCTACAGAGGGCTCTATGGGAAAAAACTATCTACAGATGGCTCTACTGGGAGCACTATCTACAGAAGGCTCTATGAGGGGCACTATCTACAGGGGGCTCTGAGTGGCCCTATCTACAGGGTGCACTGTGGTGCATTACCTTAGTGTTTGACACAATTTTATTTATGGGCACAGTGTATGGTACTATTATAATCAGGGATAGTGTATGTTGTTGTTATATTCAGGGGCACAGTGTATGGTACTATTATATTCAGAGGCACAGTGTGTAGCACTATTATATTCGAGGACAAAGTGTATGATACTATTATATTTAGGGGCATAGAGTGTGGCACCAAAATTTGCTCTTCTTTTATAGGTGCAGAAATGTTAAGTGCGCTTCCGAAGAAATCTGAGCAGCAAATTAACCCATTTCCGTAGAAATGGTTCTTGGCCAGGAGGCATCATAGAGGTCTAGACCAGATGGAAAAGTAAAGAGAAAAAGAACGACTAGACACTGAGAAGTAGTCACCGGTGAGTTACTAAATGTAAATGTTTATTCTCCCTATGACTGCTCAGTACTGTAGTCACTGTATGATCTGCAGTGAGATAATGGGTGTATCATTCTTTTTTTGTGAAACAGCAACTCCCAGCATATCATTACCATTGTTCTGGCTATACTGGGAGCTGTAGTTTTATGCCGTACAAACTTATATAGCAGGGGTTAAACGAAATTTTCTAATTATCTCTGTACTGAGCTGTATTTGTACTGGTGCTGTATATATGTACTGACCTTGATCCTGGTGTGTGTGTGTGTGTACTGAGCTGGGTTCTGGAGTTATATTCGTCATAACAACCAAGCTCAATACATATATACAGCACCAACGAGAAGCTCAGAACATATATACAACTGAAGAACCAAGCTCCGCATATAAATACATCAACAGAACCAAGCTCAGTACATATATACAGCACCACAACAAAGCTTAGTACATATATTCAACATCCGAACAAAGTTCAGTACATATGCAACATCAGAGCCAAGCTCAGTACATATATACAGCACCAGAACAAAGCTCGATACATATATACAGCACCAGAACAAACCTCAGTACATATATACAACACCAGAACCAGGCTCTGGTCGTAGGCCATGTTATAGATTGTATTGGGGTCAAGGAGGTTCAAGGTACGGTATGCCTTTTGATGGTCTCATTGTGATGGCTGTGTAGAGGCACTCCATAAACCTATGACAGGGAGTGATGACTATCTCTGTAAAGCGCTGCAGAATATTTTGGTGCTATATTAGTGAAAGGAAATAAGAGGGGTTTACAATGCCAATGGGGAAGCTGATAAGGCCACCATTCTACAGGGGTCCCATCACAAAGGATTCCTCTTTAGTATGTACACCATTGTACATTCAAATAATGGTAAGAGTGACCCCTGACTCACCTATATACTGTTACTGAACACAACTCACTATTATAAGACCAATATTATCAATAATAACCACACAAATAATACCGCCACATTATAACCATATAGTGACTGAATAATACCTCCATACTGTTGCTGAATAGTACGACCACACCATAACCACAAAGTGACTGAATATTACAACCACACCTTAACCAGTCACTGAATAATACCCCCATACTGATACTGAATAATACCGCCACACCATAAACACACAGTCACTGAATAATATCCCCATACTGATACTGAATAATACCGCCACACCATAACCACACAGTGACTGAATAATACCCCCATACTGTTACTGAATAATACCGCCACACCATAACCCCATAGTGACTGAATAATACCCCCATACTGTTACTGAATAAAAAACACTATACAAAGACCAATATTACCACCATGTAGTGACGATATAGTGGTAGATGCCAGTTATACACACGAGCTCTGCAGACCATATAAGTGATTACAGCATATTTATATCCAGTGACTTACAGGTGATGTTTTCTCTGATTAGTCATTCACTTTCCCTTTTTTCTCTCCATCCAGACCACTGTGATGACTTATTCCAGCCACAACTCCTCTCTGAAGATTTTGACACAGACATGTTGGTTTCTTGCTTTTCCAGTACCCTCCCCACCAATAACCCATCCTCTAAACAAACTCGTAATCCACAGTGCCCCAGATAGTAATAATGACCCCTTTTGTGCTCGACCCAATCAAAGTGTCCCATCAGTAACCGTGCCCCCATTGTGCTCCCTGATAGCGCCACAAACAGCCCACTTGTCAGGGGCGTAACTAGCAATCTTTTGACTGGAGCCCTCCTCCCCTGGGTATCACACAACCCCCCCCCCCTTGTAGATAGTGCCTCCCTATAGATTCCGCCACATAGCGCCCCTATAGATAGCACCATACAGCCCCCTTGTAGATAATGCCATACAGCCCTAAACCCCCCCTGTAGGTAACGCCATGCAGCCCCCAACCCCCCCCCAAAAAAAAACTGCCTATAGTTTGTCCTACAAAAGACATGCATCCCCTATCCACAGGATAGGGGATACATGTGTGATCGCTGGCAGCGATAAGGAGAACGGGGGACAAAGTCCCCCGAAGTTCTTACATGACAAACCTCGGACTTCCGGGGTCTGCGCAGTTCAATAAAAATTAAAGGAGCGCTGGTCACGCATGCGCACAAGCGCGACCGATGCACAATTCATTTCTATGGAGCTGCCGACAGACTCCGGAAGTCAGAGGTCTGTCATTGAGAACTTCGGGGGACTTTCGGTCCCCCGTTCTCCTTATCGCTGCCAGCAATCACACATGTATCCCCTATCCTGCGGATAGGGGATACATGTCTTTTGTAGGAACAACCCCTTCAGTGGCGTCGCGCTGTAGCAGCCATAGCGGCTGCTAGCGGAGCCTCCGGCCATGGGAGGGGGGGGGCCATGCCGGCGAGTGGGACGGGCCCCCTCATGCTGCGGGCCCCGTAGCCGCTGCTACAGCGGTAGTTACGCCACTGCCCCTTGTAGATAGTGCCACACACAGCCATTCCTCTTCTAGATAGCGCCACACACAGCCATCCTTTTGTATATAGCGCCATACACAGCCCCCCTCATTTAGATGGCGCCACGGAAATCTAAAAAAAGTTGTACTTACCTAGCCCCGCTCCCGCAACTGATGGAGCTGCTCCACAGCCTCCAGACGGGACCCTTGTGTAGGCCAGCGTCATCCAGTGACGTCATCACGCTGGCCTTTTCATGGACTCTGTCTCAGCGTCTTATAGGCTGCAGGCCTAATGTGGCCTGTAGCTTATAGTATTCAATTGTATCTGCTTCCCGAGGACACAGATACAATTGAATGTGGCAGTCGCTAGCGCTGCCCCCCCCCCCCCTGGTGCTAGCGACGCCACCGGGCATGAGTGGGCCCTGTTAAATGTTATGCGCTGGGTAGCGGGGGGCCACCTCATGCCGAGGGCCCCTTAGCAGCCGCTATGGCTGTTATAGTCAGTAGGGGGCACTGAGAGGATGGGGGCCCTGGGCAATTGCCATGTCCACCCCCACTAACGCCAGGCCTGGTAGGGATACACCCCTAACTGATAACATCCAGTCGCCAATTTATACATGCATTACTAGGAGGAATAACAGAGGAACGGCTCTATACAGAGTTCTAAGAAAAGGATCTCCAGAATTGTTGTTTTATGGGGAATACAAGTATTTATTAAAACCGACATGTCAGGAGACAGGTTAATTGATCTGGAAGGGGAGATAGGGGGGTACAGAAAAAGAAGATACAGGATAGATGGAATAAAGAATGCGTATATAATAGAAAGGACTTGGAAGTACAGAAGAAATTGACAGATGAAAGGGAGATGGTGCGAGCAGAGGGATGAAAGGGGGAAGTATTCGAGAAAAGAGGAGACAGAATTTATGAAAGGAAGCGTCTGATGTTTGATGTGAAGCGGTTACAGAGCGCTTGAACAAATAAAGACTAGCTGCAGCTGTTCACTTCTCCTGGCTCATAATTGTGATATTACATTCCAGAAACTGCATGATGTAATGTTCTGCAGCTTCCATCTCCATGTGCAATATGCTGCAGGCCCTCTGTATTTGCTTCTGTTATGCAGTTCTATTTCTAGAAGTCCAATAATCTGACGATCTCTATTTCCACGCTTCTCTTCACATAGAGCAGTTATCTATGAGAATAATCTTTCATTAGTATTCAGGACAGGGATTTCAGTACAGGCCAATACAATCTGAGGTCACATTGGCCCCCAGGAAAGGATGTAATGAAGGCTTAGTAAGTAGAAAGATGGATCAATGTTTAATACATATTCACTAGATGGACCAATTCTGAATGCTGGAAATAAATGGGGAATATAGTTGTAACAAAATGACATTGTGTAGCATAACTATTCAATCAGACCTTTAGAGAGGGCGTTGAATACCTTTCACATTCTGTCTGCTGTTTCTTTTAAGGGGTGTCCAGGATTCGATAAAAGGGTCTGCTTTTTCCAGAAATAGCACGACTCATCCATGGGCTACGTATGAAATTGCAACTCAATTGATTGGGGCTGAACTGTAATACCAGACACAACCCATGGACAAGAGTGGCGCAGTTTCTGGAAAAAGCCGACCCTTTTATCTAATCCTGGACAACCCTTTTAGTTAGCGTTACCGCTAAAATGGCATATGTCATTGTAGCACAACAGAAATGCAAATGGTATATTATTATTTTTTATTTTTGGCAGTGTAAATCCCTTTTTCTTTTACTTTATATAGTGCCAATATGTTCCGCAGCTCTGTACAGAAGTTGTCATCACTCACTGCCCCAGTGGGGCTCATAATCTAAATTCCTTATCTGTATATTTTTACCCGGAGGAAACCCACGCAAACACAGGGAGAACATACAAACTCAATGCAGATGTTGTCCAGGGGGGGTTTGAATCCGACCCGCCGTGCTGCCCATTAACATTCTATTCCCTATAGAGATTAATGCGGAAATATTGGTTCGGGTAACATACAGGTTTTTTTAATAGGAATGAATACCGCAGCGCTGTTTCCCGTTACATACATTAACCTCTATAAGGGATAGAAGGCTATCGAACTATATGCATTTCCATTATACATGTACACTTTGATAACATATTTTCCTGTAAACAGCTTTTTCTTATCTCAGGGGATCTTGTGCGTATTCCTAAATTATGTCATGGAGTTTCCTATATAACCGGATGGTCATTAGTGGCTTGGAATGCAATAGTCTATGTGACATTTATAAATTGTTCTGCAGATAATATATCGCTGACCGCAATGTTCTCACCTTATTTTTTATTATGCAATATCCTGCAGAGCCAAACACATGATATAGGTTACTGTGTTTACAGCAGATTCTACGTAATTGGCTCTGCAACGCTTTTACATTCTATGTAATTGGTTGTGCAATGCTCTGCAGGTCTCTAAGGGTCCCAAGCTTCCTCTCAGCTGTTCCATGGCTGGCTCCCTGCTCTTCCATGCATGAGAGAGGGGGGGGGGGGGGGGGGTGAGTCTTGTTTTGTGACCTCTTCTCTCCGGCGCTGGGGATGTGACAGCTCATACAGATGCTGCTTGTCACCTCTGGTTCTGCATGGTTCCACCAACTGTCACCCACGCACTTATCACACAGACTGATGCCTTAACCTATTCACAGCCAGAGGACCTGCATCAGCTATTTAAGGGTTAAGTCCGAAAGCAGTATGGAGAGCTATCATTAACCTCTAAACTTTACAAGGGAATTTAAGAGAAATACCAGGAATTCTATCAGGAATTGGTCATTATAATTTACTTTTATTTATGATAATTATCCATTTCCTTTTCTAATCTGTGTGTCCAACAGAGGCCAGCTGTCCTTCTCGCAAGTCCCTTCAAGAATCAGCATTATGATGAAGAATAACATATTGCCATGGATCCAGACAGTGTTGCATCTTTGGCAGTCAGAAGTACTCCTATAATAACCAACCCAGCCCCAATACCGGAGCCATAACTTTGTTGGTGACAACCAGAAACATTCTCCCACACACAAGTTCACATATTGCAAAGCCTGGCCTTCCAACCTCTAGGCCAAACACGATCAGGAATTACTTAGACAGCGGTAGGTCTGTGCGTGATACATGTTTCATTTGGAACAGAATGTTTATCTTCCTGCCAGAGATAGGGGTTGTCACCTCTGTCAGTAATAATCTTTATAGCGCTTACATTTTTTATTACTTATGAGCTTGTTTTGATATTTTATATTTATTACATTAGGGTATTCTGTAGGGAGTTGTGAGATAATGTTTAAGAATACAGATACTTATGTGCAAGGAACGTATCCAGAATGTTGTGGTCAATGATTCCTACTCTGAATGGTCCCCAGTTATAAGTGATGTACCCCAGGGTTTAGTGCTGGGACCACTATTATTCAACTTATTTATTAATGATATAGAGGATGGGATTAATAGCACTAATTTTATTTTTGCAGATGACCCCAAGCTATGTAGTAATGTTCAGTCAATGGACGATGTTCATAAATTGCAAGCTGATTTGAACACACTAAGTGTTTGGGCGTCCACTTGGCAAATTAAGTTTAATGTAGATAAATGTAAAGTTATGCATCTGGGTACGAACAACCTGCATGCATAATATGTCCTAGGGGGAGCTACACTGGGGGAGTCACTTGTTGAGAAGGATCTGGGTGTACTTGTAGATCATAAACTAAATAACAGCATGCAATGTCAATCAGCTGCTTCAAAGGCCAGCAGGATATTGTTGTGTATTAAAAGAGGCATGGACTCGCGGGACAGGGATGTAATATTACCACTTTACAAAGCATTAGTGAGGCCTCATCTAGAATATGCAGTTCAGTTCTGGGCTCCAGTTCATAGAAAGGATGCCCTGGAGTTGGAAAAAATACAAAGAAGGGCAACGCAGCTAATAAGGGGCATGGAGAATCTAAGTTATGAGGAAAGATTAAAAGAATTAAACCTATTTAGCCTTGAAAAAGACGACTAAGGGGGGACATGATTAACTTATATAAATATATTATGGCACATACAAAAAATATGGTGAAATCCTGTTCCATGTAAAACCCCCTCAAAAAACAAGGGGGCACTCCCTCCGTCTGGAGAAAAAAAGGTTCAACCTGCAGAGGCGACAAGCCTTCTTTACTGTGAGAACTGTGAATCTATGGAATAGCCTACCGCAGGAGCCGTCACAGCAGGGACAGGAGATGGCTGCAAAAAAGGGTTAGATAAT
The DNA here is from genome assembly GCF_050947455.1 of Rhinoderma darwinii. NCBI lineage: Eukaryota > Metazoa > Chordata > Amphibia > Anura > Rhinodermatidae > Rhinoderma > Rhinoderma darwinii. The sequence continues at coordinate 47,359,062 of NC_134699.1, forward strand.
TTCCTAGAACGAAAAGATATCAGCTCCTATGTCAATGTGTAGAATTTTTGTTTCATCCCTTCTCTTTTTCCCATCTCTTGGTTAAACTTTATGGACATTTGTCTTTTTTCCACCATACTAACTATGTAACTATGCCAATTTCGTTGGACAATTGACGTGGTGGTAATTATTTTTATGTATTCTTATGTCTACAGACCTTCATTAACTGAATCCTTTGGTCGGTGACTACATGATCTAGTCACTCAACCCAACTACCTCCAATACACATCTATTAATCATACCAAACCTACAGTGCTTGTGTGTCAATGCAGGTTGGGTCTGCGGGTGCAGCCACAGGGCCATGCTATGACTGACTGCTATGGTCATGTGATGTCTCAATGGATGTGACGTCACTACCAGAGGACCGGCGGTGGGGGAAATAGTCTGTGAGTATATGGAGAATTGTATTACTTCTTGATGTCCTATACAGTAAAGTGGTTTTCTGAAATCCATCCAGTTTTTGGAAAACTCCTTTAAGCCAACTATATACATTATATAGCTGTCGGACAAACACTCGAACAGCGGCTTTTCTTTGAGTGGAACAAAAGATTGGGCATGTTGAGATCCTACATGCTCAGTCCCTCTCTCCGCCAATGTGAAGAATGTCTGTCTGCCCCCCCGCATACATTATATTGTTAACCAAGCCGATAAAAACAGTGGCTTCAGATGTCTAACATATTATTTATGGCCAGCTTTAGAATTTCGACATCTGCTGTGATGTAGCTTTTCCAAGAAAAACACAAACGTTTAGCAAATACACAGTGATAGTAATAGTAATAATGCTTAGTTGGTGGCCTTGTATAGGAGGTAATATAAAATGCAGGACAGAACAGCAAAAGAGCTTGGACTCTTGGGATATTACTGGCAAGTTTTGTGTGTCAAAGACCAAAATAAAAGAATATAACTAATGGATTATCACATTTCATGTTTTATTTGGATTCCTGTTCCAGTGTCCAACAAACTATCACTAAATTACATAACTTTTCTAACATGCTTTGTTTCAATCCCTCATCTTTTTTTGATCTCTTCTTGCTGTCCGAAAATAGGAACATTGTTATTTACATCCAGAGGCTAAAAAATGGTACAGACCTAAATGTTCTCAAAGCTGAGTGTTTGCTACAATTGTATACTGTCTAAGAAGTTATTTGTGACTTTAACATGCTGGATTACCAGCTAATACATTTTACCTATACTGATATATTGTAGAAAGCAGAACTGTAATGTATTTAGCTCACAGAATATTGTCTAGGCTGGATACAATTGCAAACCCTTAAGGCCCTTTTACACTGACCGGTAAGCGGCCGGTGCAGCCGAGCACCGATCAACGAGACATCGTTGATCGGCGCTCGTTTGCTCCTGTCACACGGAGCTATGGATGGGGATGAGGTCGTTACTCCGATCGCTCGTCCCCATACATTATGTCGGCAGCGCGTCTCCCTGTTTACACCGGGAGATGTGCTGCCGACAACGATAACATTTTATTTTTTATAACGATACGATCAGCAGATGATCGAGCGTTTCCTCGTTCATCTGCTGATCGTTCCCCTGTTTACACAGGGCAATAATCGGCAACGAGCTTTAGATGACCGCTCGTCTGCACGATAATCTACCAGTGTAAAACCCCCTTTAGCTGGTCCTTACCAGAGATAACATTTTCACCACTGAACGCAAGTAAAAATCTTGAAAATGGGAGGGAATTGAAACACAAAAAAATGTTAGCCTCATTTACATAAAACCATAAAACTCTTTTAAACATTTGATACCTTCAAATATTGACATATACCCTCTTTATTCATCTTCACACCAAAACAATATCCAAGTCCTTTGCTCATTGTAGTGTCGTGAGCACTGACCTTAGCTGGAGCCGGAGACGACTTCATTTCCTTTGATCCTCATCTCTGTTTTGTGACTTTCTTGATGAGTCGCAAAGTCTTTCCTGACTGATATAGTTCCAAAAAGTTTTCTCATCTTTTCTGGAATTTTACTTGACCGTTAAAAAAAGTTGTGTTTT